>NW_005841831.1:466464-483185 GCF_000455745.1 Alligator sinensis
GGAGTTAGTTTCTCATCTGTAATCAACTTGCATGAAGACCAAATACAAAACTCTACCTTAACACAACTCCCTGAAGATAACACTTAACTTTTAAAACAGGAATTAAAATGTCCTAACCAAGTTTCGAGAAATTTTCTGTTGAAAATTTTGTAACAACTCTCTTTATTTGAGCTCTTGGATCAGATTTTGGTTTTTCACTGTCTCTCATATACTCAGAGCTATGAGCTATATACTGGTAGTGCAGCATCTACACAGACATACGTGTCATCTATTTTGTCTGCAGCAATATCGTACACATCATTGGATATCCTAGATCAAATACTGCCTGTAACATCAATGATTTTGTTCTAAAAAGCATAACAAGATATTTTATTCCTACCAAACTGATTTCTAAAGGTTGGTAGCATTGGTCTTCCTTGTCTGTGCCCCCAAAACAATATTTGTATGTAATACAAGATGAAGATCTGGCCCAACTTTTTACATAAAAGTTACTGGGATTCAAAGCACAAATTACCATGCCTACATTTTGCATAATCTACATAGTTTTCATTTGGCAGCTGTCAGGTTTCCAGTGAGCATCTCAACAAACACAGAAGAACACAGGTTGGCAACCTACAGTCTTGTAGGCCAGATCTAGCTTCAGACTCAGGTGGCTTCAGTGGTGATTGGCAGCAGGGAGGTTTGGTGGGGCTGCACCATGCTATGCTGTGCTGGGGTCAGGCAATGGGAGGCTTTACCCAGGCCACAGCTGGGTGGCAGGGAGAAGTGGTGGTAGCAGTGGCCAGGACCTGATCTGCCTTGGATCCAAACCACTTCATCATTCTCACCCACTGCCTCAAAAAGGTTGTTGACTGCTGCATAGGAGTGTTGTAATACTTACTACAAAGTATAAAGGAATATTTGACGTATGGTTGTTAATTAGAAGTCTCTCTTTCTCTGTCACTGACACATACTTGCTAATGTAAAGTTTTGCTTACAAACTTCTCAATAAGATGATCAAGTATAATCAGCTTTTTTAGCCATTTAAGACCAATATGAATTTTAGACTGTTCCTGAGTTTTGCTTATGGCCCAATGTCAGGAATTATTGGTGATAACCTTTATTAATTAAACTCCTGTAAATCTTTGACAACTTGCTGTTTTCCCAAATTTTACTTCATATTCCAGGTCAATCCTATCAAGAGAATAGTAAGACACTGTGGTGTTAACCATATTTCCACCTCCTCCGAACATTAAGCCTACATTACAGAATCACAGAATCATAGAAAATAAGGGCTGGAAGGGACCTCAGAGGGTCAACTAGCCCAACCCACTGCTCAAAGCAGGACCATCCCAGCCAAAGCTTTGTCTACCCAGGTCTTAAAAGCATCTAAAGATGGAGATTCCACCTCTCTGGGTAGCCTGTTCCAGTGCTTTGCTACCCTCCTAGTGAGAAAGTTTTTCATAGATTCATAGATGTTAGGGTTGGAAGGGACCTCAATAGATCATCGAGTCCTGCCCGGACCTCAGTGCTAGTCCCACAGCCCTGATCAGTGCAGGATTCATAGATTCATAGATTCATAGATTCCCGGACCTCAGTGCTAGTTCCGCAGCCCTGATCTGTGCAGGATTCATAGATTCATAGATATTAGGGTCGGAAGGGACCTCAATAGATCATTGAGTCCGACCCCCTGCATAGGCAGGAAAGAGGGCTGGGGCTTGGTGACCTTTCCTAATATCTAACCTCAACTTCCCTTGCTGCAACTTGAAACCATTGGTCCTCGTTCTGTTATCTGTCACCACTGAGAGCAGTCTAGCTCCATCCTCTTTGAAATGCCCTTCAGGTAATTGAAGGCTGCTATTAAATCTCCCCTCAGTCTTCTCGTCTCTCCTCAGAAGTCATGTGCCCCATATCCCTCTAACTATTTTCACTGTCCTCCACTGGACTCTCCAACTTGTCTACATCCTTTATGTAGCTGGGGGAGGGGGAGATGTGCAAAATGACACAATACTCCAGATATGGCCTCACCAGTGCCAAACTGAAGGGAATAATTGTTTCCCTTGATCTGCTGGCAACGCTCCTACCAATGCAGCCCAGTATGCTGTTACCCTTGTTTGTAACAAAGGCACACTGCTGGCTCATATTGAGCTTATTGTTCACTGTAACCCCCAGGTCCTTCTCTGCAGAGCTACTACTTAGCCAGTCAGTCCCCAGTCTGTACCAGTGCATGGGATTGTTCCATCCTAACTGCAAGACTTTGCATTTGTACTTATTGAACTTCATGAGATGTCTTTTGATCCAATCCTCCAATTTGTCTAGGTAACTCTCTGAAAACCTCGCCCTACTCCTCCACCATATTCACCACTCCCCTGAGCTTGGAGTCAACCACAAGCTTGCTATGGGTGCAATCTGTCCCATCTTCCAGATGGTTGATGAAGATACTGAACAAAACCAAGCAATCACCTACTGAGCATAACTACTCAAATTATTGTCAGCACTGGGTCTCCAAAAAACCTAAAAAATGAGGAAGTGGAATATAACATTACCACGCTTTGGAATTCCCGTGGTATATACTGACACAAGCTGCATTTTAAATTCATCCAACTGCAGAAATGTGTATATATGTTCACCATACCAGAACTCAAAAACCTTATGTAACTCATTGCTTAAACCAGGAGTTGTGCATACAGTCCAAGAGTATTGATACAAAACTTCAATGGCATGCTCTGTGCTCTTCACCAAGTCACTTAAGGAAAGAGGCATAAAGAGATCTTTCAGTGCCTGGGACAGGTGTAAGGAGGGGAATTATGCTGATCACTAGAGATGCACCAATGTATTGGTCCACATCAGATTGGCACCAATAAAAGGAAGACTGACATTACTGGCGATCAGCTTTTTTTGGCTGGTATAGCCGATAATGTCACTGATAAAAGTTTACCTACAGTCAAAACTGTACCAGGGGACACTAATACAAAAGTTAAATATACTCACTGCAATTTTCTCAGTAAGAGCAAATTATCTGAACCTTTCTCTGCATTTGACTTCCATGCCGCACGTGCTGCAAATCTCTGGCTTCACCTTTGCTGAAAACCTGCTTCACTGTGGTACAAATAAACTAAATGCCTAAGCCACATGTTCTCCATATAAACATGTTCCTTTATAACTGTTCCTTATTTTCAGAAGTTTTATTGTAATACCATTAATAAATGTGAGGAAATTCTACATTTTTAAATACTGAAGGTGAAATGTATGTTCATACATTTTTCATGAACAATAAGCTGAATCTCCTATGAAGGGCTAAAAATGAGCTGTCATAAGAGAATCCATCATGATGATGTGCAGATGAAATTCATCCATCTGTGTCATTCAGAGGCATCCATGCATACAAAGATCACTGTCTACACAGCATATGTGCCAAAAGTCAGCCTTGTTAAAGACCGTTCAAATATATCACGCATACACTTAAAAACAGGAAATCTAGCCTCAGGATTTCTGTTAGTTTTGGCTTACAGTTTGTAATCATAATCGGGCAGCACCAATACTATTTAGAACAGAAATTAACATCAGAGTAGTACAAAGGTAGCAACTTTTGTAGTTATGATTTACATTCCGATTCACCCATATTTTGGTGGGCTTAAAGGTTCTGAAAGCAGGCTCCACAGAATAGCGTCAGGCTCCATAGACTAGAGACTCCCACCTACTTATTTCAATATAGACAGGAAAGGGCACTCTTGTCATTTCTATGTCAAATATGTCCAGACCATGGGTGATCGCCTTCTTCAATGAAAAAATTCTAAGAAAACAGAGAAGCTACTGTACCACTGATGAAAGATAATGTACAGTAAATAGATGTGGAGAAATAATTAAATATGTATTTTAGAGAGATGAGAATTTACTAAGTCAACACATATAATTTGATATGATAACAATGAAAATAGTGTAAGTACATACTAATAGCAATGTATAGGATGCTATTTTAAGATTTTAGAAAGAATATGGTATTTTGACAATGTATCAGAAGCTATAGTTCCGAAACTATACACAGCATGCATAATGAATGCATATGGGGTAGGGCAGCATAGTCATCCTGCCTTTCCCTTCTGGGCATGCTCAGCAGGCTGCATTATGGCTGTGTAAGTGGCCAGGAGGAAGAGAATCACATAGGTATGCACATAATGCTGCATAAGCTCCAAAACGTTAGTCACAGAAAAAACACAACTAGTTGGGGAGGAGGGCCCTCCTACCTTTCAACCCAACAGCCTAGTGATTAAGGCACATAGCCAGAAAATGAAAGGTCAGGGCTCTGGGCTTCCCTCACCCACAAGGGATTTGAACCTCTACCCCCACACTTCCTAACTTCCAAGCCATGAGCTGGGCATTATCCAACACACTGCCCACAACCTCCTCTTCAAGCTGACCTACTGGGTAGCCAAGAGTAGAAGACGCATGAGGCTAGGAAGAATGCAAAAGGGAGCACCACCTCAAAAAAGATGGAAAATGCACTGGAAGGGAGGGGAGCCTGGGTTTTAGCCTTTGTCCTTTTCCCTGTTTATTAATTTTATCCAATGAATATTAAATTGAAGGTGCAATGGGCCAACTACAAGTGGAGGGCTGGTAAGTACTTTGGCTAATGCCAAGCCCATGGTCTGGTATCAGTGCAGTTCACTGGGATTTGGCAGAAGTAACTTCAAAACCCTTTGAGTGATAGCACCTAGAACCTGGGTCTCTCACTCCAGGAGCAAGTGCCCTAGTCCCCAGGCTCCAGGGCTAAAAGACGGGAGGGCCCTCAGTCTTTCCTCAGTTTTATATGTATAGGGAAATCCTATTCTGCCACAGGTGGGAACTGAAATAGAAATCTGCATGAATGCCAAAAGCTGCCATTACATAGCCACATAAAGGACTACTTAGACACAAAAAGGTAAAATAGTCCTAAAAGCAGTCTCTCTCTCTCTTTCCAGATTTTCCTCCTGTTAATCACTAGGATAAATGTTCTAGTGCAAATTAGAGGAGGTAATGCAACCTGTTACATAGATTTGGACCTATTTAATCTACCAAATCGCAGTTAGAATTAAGAGAAGAACAGCTCCAAAATGTTGCTTCAAATTTACATTATCTTTAGCTTAGAGTGGAGCAAAATATTTTTAAGTCATGTTATCATTCTTTGTACTTATATATTACATATATAAATCAGGCAGAGACCACATCTTTTGGTTTTACTATGAAAAAAAAAAACTTTTTCCTGGCTCCTTAACACTGAAGGCAAAAAGAACAGAAACATTAAAAAAGTGAACTATACCAACTCACCCTATGTATAATTCCAGCAGAGTGAAGATGTTTGATACCACACAACATCTGATAGAGAAGGTACGACATTCGCTCATGGTCTAGTTCCATCTGAATCACTTGGCAGAGATTTGCATCCATAAGCTCCATCACTATGTAACTTATGAAGCAACAACAAATTAGTAATTAGAAGATAGCAGTACTGTGTAATATCCATTTAGTAGCCCTCTTAGTTTGTAACTATTTAATAATTTCTCAGCTAGGATAAAAAATTTAGTCTTACACATCTTGAAATTCTTCCAGGGATTTCTGTGGGGTGAACACATTCAGGAGGCCAATTATCTGTAGAAAGGGAAAAAGAAAAGCCACAAAAATAATCAGACAGGTAGACTTTGTCTAATTGTTCAGAACACAGAACTGGCAGGTGGAAGGAACTGAATGCTGGTCCTGGCTGTTTCTTTGTATTAAAAAACAAGTGCATTTCACTCTTTAGCAAGCAGAACCTGATAATTAAAGAACTGCTGAGGACTGTTCTTCCTAGCCTCCCAATTTAACCTTTGAGTCACAGACTAAAATGCTTTTCTTTTGGTTTAACCACATACAACATCACTGGCAAAGTCTATGGCCCATTAAACTGCTCCTGTGATAAGGGCATGAAGTCTCTGACAGAGACTTCAGAGACAGAGAAGCTTCTTTAGCATCCTGGGCCAGTGGAAGAGGGAATTCTGCATTGTAAAAGGAACTCCGTACTGATGTCAGCTGAAATGAGCAGGTAACCTACAGGCCCTCAAAGGAAGGCTAATACAGGTTCACAACCCAAAAGCTATGTGGAATGCTAACCTCTAATGATAATACTATGTTATGGATAAATCCAAAGGTAGATCAGGTAGCTAAGTACACATTTATGAAAAACACAGGTTATGTCATAAAAAGTTCACTGCTGATTTACCACCAGGCAAGCAAAATGACAGCTTGGAACAGGGAGTAGAAAAAAAGAGCTTCCAGTGGTAAGATAACTAGCAAAGAAAGTACCTAGAAAGATTGAGTTCTGATACAAGAAGGAAGCAGCAGTGAAACTAACATGGATTTAGCACTGCACTATGCCAAGCATACATCAGGATACTTGCACTGGATGCTGTGGCACCCAGTGCAAAAAACATCCATGATTCTATGATTTGTGGTGGGCCAGGAAGTTCCAGGTTTAGCTTTCCATTCCCTCTTTTGCACAGACTTGGGTATGCTGTCCCAGCAGTGGCTAGCACAGCAGCTTCTCCTCTTTGTGTCTGACAGACACAGGTGCACTAGAACAGATCCTGAGATCATACAAGAGCAACAAAATCTGACTAAGTATTTATAGGGAGAGAGAGTAAACATGTAGCCAAGCTCCATCTTGCAGGCACAATGACACATAATTAACTAGAGGTAACCATGACTATCAATTTGATGTGAATAGGGAACAGTTATATTGAGACAAACCCTGCTATCTTACAGCAGAAATAAGTATCATGGCACAAATGTTGAACCTTCAAAAATTTAAACAGGACACTGGCTATACAATTTCACTGCAGAAGGGCCAGCTACATTTGAGGTAATTTACAGGAGAGTCATTAAAGCAACCAATTTACTGCTTTTTAGCAATACCATAATGTAATTCTCTCAAAATTCTACAAAAGAGGAGAAGACTACTCCCAAGAGTGCAAAAAAAATTGGGGGGGGGGCTGGTGGCTGTGATAACCTCTGATGAGCACAATAGTAAGCCAAGAACCTCTGCCTTGTGAAGCTCTGGTATTTGACCTGCTTTCTCTTAAGGTCTCTAGTACATAGGCTCTGAATAAGTGGGACTCCAGGATATAGGACTTCCTCCATAATCACATTTAAGAGCTCATAGCCTTAAAACAGGAGGCCCTCTATCACTGTCAGGGCCTTCTGCGGTGTCCCAAAAAACTGGAATCACAGGGTGCCTGTAGATATGTGGGGAAGCTGATCCGACACATTGCAATTATAGTGCGTCAGAGCAAACATGATTGAGTCTGCTATAGAGGTGCAGCGATACATCGATCTGATATCGGATCGACACTGATATAAAGAAAATTGATCCTATCGGAAATTGGCCTGACATGGCCAATAATTTGGCTGATAAATGCCTGTGCGTGTGCGCAGCCGCAATGCAGCAAGCAGGCAGCAAGGAGCACAGCCCGGCAGGGGCTGTGGCAAGCCCTGCCCTGCCCTGCCCTGCCAGGGACGAGGCCGCAGCTCCTTCAGGGGGCACAGGGAGTGGGAGGCGAGGCTCCTGGAGCTGTGCCACTTGTCCAGGAGCCACTGGTCTGGCACTCGCCCAGCAGCTTCTGCCACTGCTCCTGCCACTCATGTGGGAGGGCACTGTGGGGTGGGGGGCATGTGCCCCCAGATCTGTGTAGGGCGGGGCTCTTCCCATCCCCCCACGGATCCAGAGGCACATGCTCCCCCACCCCCCCCAAAGCCCTCCCACACAAGTGGTGGGAGCAGCGGTGGGAGACTCTGGGTTAGCGCCAAACCAGAGAATCCAGGATGAGCAGCTTGCAGCGGCAGGAGCCGCCCCGCCCCCTCCTCCCCACGCCCCCTGGATGAGCTGCAGATCCGTCCCATGTCCACCCTGCCCCAGCTGGGCAGCGCTTGCCTCAGCCCCACTCCTCCCCACCCCCTGCTTCCCTTCCACCCCACTAGACTTATCAGCTGCACGCAGCTCTTCAAGCTGCCTGGTTGATATCAGAAATCAGATCGGTATCATCCGATATGCCTCCTTAAAAATTGGCTATCAGTATCAGCCCCCAAAATCTCTAGCAGTGCATCCCTAGTCTGCTACAGCATGCTATTTAGTGCACTCCAGCAGCTGCCACGTCTCATGCACCTGTGTCCCTGTGCTTCAAACTGGCAGCAGGGGCAATTTAACTAAATAAAGCTCCTTCAACGAGATTTAAAGCAACCCCACCGTCATTTTGAAGTACAGGGATGCTGATACACGAGACGCTATGGAGACTTTAATTACAGCGGCTTTCAAAGCCACTCTAATTAAAGTGCCCTACCCCCACCCACAAGTATGTGCAAAAACGCCCATGAAGCCTTGAGCAAGGTGATGTAAATGGTACAGTTATGAAAGGGCACTAGTGTCTGACAAGCAAGGAAGAGGAGACTATAACGCTTCAAATAGTTTTCCGTGTTCTGCAGGTATTTTTCCCACAGCACCAAGCTCTGTTTAGCAAGTCTAAGAGCTTTAAACAGGAAGGAAGATTTATTCTAAGGGGGTCAGTAGGCTGTAAAAGTTACTTCACTTGCTTGTTTTCCCCAAAGACCCCCGGTACATCCATATCATAGGGGTAAGGGGCTGAGATCAGATACCTAGATGACTGCTTTCCCAGAGATGCCAGAGGTCTACTATACCTGTAGTTGTGGCTCCTGGATTCCCTTGTCAGAACAGTAAGCCACATGAATGTGGACTAAGTGAACCTGTGGTGATACTTTCCTACTGTTCTCTTGAGGAGAAAGAAGAAAATACCATAATTTTCTGCATACAGTTTGAAACTTTTCCTTCACAATTAACCCCCCAAAACTGGAGTACATACATTAAGGAGGGAAGCTAATTTTCTGCCAAAGATAGAAGCATCCTACTTTGATTCCTCCTACATGCTGCATTAGCTGTTTCAGTACTATTCAAGCATCTGAGGATCTGAGGGAATCAACTGACATAATGACTCACTGTTCTTCACTCCAGAGACATTAACTATCGTCTTTCCTTTTTAGTGATCATTTATCACGCTAACCTTTCTTAGGGCAATCTTGCTGTTTAGGTGTTGCTTCCTATTTAGGTTTAGGTCCTATTTCAGCTTAAGATAAGCAGGAAAGGGAGGATGGCTAAGCTGAAAGTTAGGCTGTCTCTAAACTATGCAACCATAACTCCAGAAAAATATCTTTTTCTTCATTCTTCCTTTTCAAAATAAGGTGTATATTATATTCAGGGATGTATGTATGCAAGAAAGTAAGACTTCTCAAATGATGGTGGTTACTGTATCTGACATCCTACTACACAGTGAAATCCCAACCACCACAAGACCTGAAAAGCTGACTCCTACACTGAAGCACCGGGTACTCTAACACAGAGGCAGGCAAAATACGGCCCACGGGCCACATCTGGCCTGCCAGCCAATTCTATCTGGTCCGTGAGACCCCTAAAAAAATTTAGAAAATTAAAATTTATCTGTTCCTGGCTGCCTGTCAAAGATGAGAGGAGACAAGGGCAGTAGGACCCAGGGGAAGCCAACAGGACCCAGCAGCCCAGAAGCAAGGCCCACCGGGCCCAGCCCCCTCTCACTCCCGCCCCCTCAATCAGAAGCCCTGTGCTTAGCAAAGCCTTCTGGCCTGGGGTTCTTCCTGCCTCCCTGTGCCTGAGAGGGAAATTGAGATAAGAATGCGGGGAGTGGGGGGAAGTCAGAGGAGGGCCACGAGCGATCATCCCAGTCCTCGGGGCTGGGCTGGACCAGCTCCTGCTAAGTCCCACAGTCCAGCGATGCAGCCAGAAGCCATGTGGTACTGGAGTCGCCAACAGCCAGCAGCAAAGCAGGGAAATGGCAGCTGCAGGCAGGGGGGAGTGGCAGTGAGAGGGCATGCAGGAGCTCAGTGACAGCTGGGCTGGAGTGCGGGGCCCATGCCGGTTTTCCGGGGCCAGCACCGGCCGGGCCCGGAGCAGGGTGACAGAAGCACAAGGTCCAGCACCAGCTGTGAGGCAGGGGTCCCATGGCTCCTTTCATCTTGCTCCAGGCCCCGCCAGCACTGGCCCTGGGACACCAGGGCAGGCCCTGTGCTCCCGCTTGCTGCCACTTCCCCTCGCGTGTAGCTGCCATTTCCCTGCCTTCTAGCTGGCTGCTGATGGCTCCAGGTACTGCGGCCAGGAGCAGGGTGTGTGTGTGTGTGTGTGTGTGCGCGCGCGCGCGCGCGCGCGCTCATAGGGTGAGTCCCACGCGCACACCCCACCATACACATGCACCACACCCCCCTTGCACTGCCATACATGCAGACACTCACACCCCCTCACACACTCCAGCCTTCCTCCGCCCACACATTCCCCCACAAACCCCATACCCACCCATGACCTGCACATCTACACACACCCACCCACATGCTCCATCACGCTACACCCACACTCATACTCCCCACAAGCCCCTCCCACACTCATACCCTCCCCCACACACCACATACTCACACACCCACAACCCCCCACAAACCTATACCCTCCCCACATCCCACACCCTCCCACAATATACAAGAGTAAGACTTCATTTTAAGCTATTGTGCAAGCACCACTATGTGCACGCACCACTATGTGCACTACACTAACACATGTAAATCAGGACAAAAATATTTTTTTTAATCAAATTAATGAATGTTGTAGATGTTCGCTTTTTAGAATATAATTTGGTATTTTCCTGGTTCCGAGATGGCAAAACCCTTTTCTGAAAGGAGTACTTGCGAAGGCAAAAGGCAGGGATTAGGGGGTGGGATTTCCGGTCACAAGATGGTGACCAGGGGGTGAGGCTACCCATGGAGCCCTCAAAAGCCCTCAGCTTGCCAAAACTCGGTAAGTGGCCCTCCAGGCAAAATAATTGCCTGCCCCTGCTCTAATGGGAGAAAGTAATGACAATTCAAGGTGCACAGTTATTTGGTACCCATGGTTCATGGCGCCTGGTTACTTGGTACCCAAATCTGCTGCAGAGAAAAATCAATGCTAAAACCACATGTGCCAGCACTAGAGAGAGCACCAACTATAACACCCCCCCCTACTCCCAACACACATACATACACAACACACATAAGCATGACTGCATGCACTTATTTACAAGGGACCAAAGCTGTACAGTGAGTACATAACTGGACACACTACAGGGGTTGTGTTGCAACCAGCATTCCTTCTAAGCTGTGCAGCATGCATGGCCACGCAGACACTTTCATGCCACGCTACCAGGCACGCCTGCACAGCCACACACACCACACAGCTTAGAGGGAACACTGGTTGCAGCCACAGCAGTAAAAATACGCTGAAGACTGGTTACACCCACCCCAAGCTTTATCCCCTTGGAGGAATGCATAAATAGGGGAGATGAAGGCACTTTTGTTACAGGAACAGATCAATAGATACTGCTGGAGGAGGGAGAATGCAGTTTCAATGATATCTGAGAAAAACAGGCAGGCGGCTGTCAAACCTTGCTGAAATAGAGGTTGTAACTGCAAAGAATCTGAAGATGGAGACAATTTCCCACAGAACCTTTGGGGTATATACAAACTCCTGTAAATGGATGGGGAGTGTAGACAAATCAAGGAAATGTACAACATCCAGAGTCAGAGAGGGCAGGAAAGAACCTGCCTTCATCATCAATTAGCTCCTAGTAGTATCCAAAGTGTACTAAAAAGTTTCCAGATACAAAATGACAGTTTGGCCCATAGCATGCACAGACTATTTTGTGTAGGAGCCAACTTCCTTTCCTGTGGCTAGTGGCTTGCCTTGGCTATCAGTTCAGGGAAGTTGAACCTTTCCCCTGCAGATTAAAAGGAAGTGGAAAGGGCAGTCCAAGCAATGCCAGCTTTCTCCAGTGCAGTTCCAATAAGCAATCATTTGACAAATCAGGAGCGGTAGCTTTGCTCTGTTATATGTCCATCTCAAAAACATCTAGCAGATCCTGATGCTGTACTACAAAATGTCCAAATACAAAGCACAAAAAGTTTGTTGCCCTTACTATCCTTCCAAGTTGATTTTACCACAAACAACAGTTAGAATAATAGGTATCTGCCATGGTATCACGGCTTGCTAGTTGCTTGCTGGTATTACACAGCAGAGGAACACCTGGTTTCTTGCCTTGAGTCTGGAAATGCGGGCAAGATGAGGAAAACTGACAAAAAATGTCAGGCTGGACTTGTGGGGGGCAGGGAGAGAGTGGAGAGGAAAATCAAGCTAATCAGCACAGGTTATACTTTGAAAGATCTTCCCACGCTTACACATGTAAGTGGAGAAAATCGCCCTTTACAAAAAACAACTCTGTTTTATGATTTAGTCTATTCTAAGTTCTCCTGAAGAGGCTCTCTTGGCCATAGATTCCAGATTAATCTTCAGCATAGTTAAACTGGCAAAACCCTGACTGGGGACACAGTTCTGCTGGAACATCTGTCATTTGAGGAAGCTGGTATGGCTCTGGTGGTAGAAAAATAGTCTTTCTGCTAACAGAAGTGTGCCTGTACTGGTGGTCTGGCCACCATACAACTGTTACCAAAGTTACAGCAGCAACAACCCCACAGGATAGACATGGCCTTTGTTAAGGGTTCCCCTCTGCTGCTGCACTTCTGCTAAATGATTTTACATTTAGCAGCCTTCTACTTAACACTCATTTTGAATATAAGACAAGAATCACTTACATTTTTGTGATTAACACATTTCATGAGAACAAGCTCTCTGTACGCTCGTTTGGCATGAGTTTGATTCTGAAATGGCCGGCTTAGCTTCTTGATTGCCACATTTCGCTCAAGGATGGCATCATAAGCTGCACTGCAATTGAAAGTAAATCATTATTAGAAGACTGATACAACATTATATATTCTAGCTGTGTCTACACGAGACACTGATTGTGCAATAGCCCAAGACTCATCACAACGCAGAAACCATGATACAATGCTACCATGCAGTAATCTCGAGCCACTGCACAGTCAGTGTCACAAAAAAGCCATTCACTGGCGCTGCTGTGCATTAACGCAGGTTACGGTGTAGTCATTTAGTACTTCTTTATACGAGTCCTAAATGACTACGCAGTAACAACTAAGCAGTCAGCATCTCGGGTAGATGCAGCTTCTAAGTACTAAATGCCCTGCTGCCTTTTCAAAATGGAATAATATTAGTTCCATGTCATAGACAGAAATCTGACACAGATTACGGGAACATCCCCCAAGGTTGTTCAGGAACTCAGTGCATAAGCCAGAATTCCAGAATTATTACATTCATATGCAATGAGCATATAAGCAAGATTCTTATCATGGCAAACATTAACTCAGGATTCAGAAAAGATTTTCCAACTTCACAATATTATATAACACTGTTTCAGCAAACTATGGGGAGAACTTAAAATTCTCAGAATGTCAGAGCCCCCTAGTAAAGATAGGAAACTCCTGCTACATGGACATAGATATCAATCACACCATTAGTTTTGACATAAGAACACAAAGACCCCAATCATGAGAAACTGGTTAATCTTTATTTCAAATTTACAGAAAATAGAAGGAAATTCTAGGTTAGCAACTCCAGTGTGTTTAGGGACTCTGTAACCCTACGTTCTAGAAAGGGCTATGCAGTTGATGGTCCATGGGGTGTATGCAGTCCACAAAGGGTTTAGTTGCTGCCCCTGGCACTCCTGCCTCACTGCTGCTTCTCCTATCACTCAAGTTGCAATTGCAACTGGAATCTCTGGGCCCCTTCTTCCTCCCTGTGGTTTCCATTGCCTGCCTCTGCTCCAGGGAGCAGAGCAATGCATCATGGTGTGGTAGGGGGAGCTGAGGGTAGGCAAACCTACTGTGATACAGCAGCGGGGCCATGCAGTGCAGTGAGGGAGTGGAGTGTTATTTGTGTAGTGCGCAGCTCAGAGGGGCCCCTGCTGGTGTGGTCCACAGAGCATTCAGTCCCCAGATGCTTACAAGTTGGACAACCCTGTTCTACAATATACTGGTCCTAAACTAAGAACCTAAGCAAAGGGCAATATCATAATACAGTGGTGGAAAAGTAGGGTAGGAAGAGGTAACCCCCAATGCCACTGGTTTTTCCACACCCCACCCCCCCACTCCCAAATGTCAAGGAAAAGCCAAATGCTTAGAAAGGATTAAATCCAACCTTCACTCTACTTGTGGCCTGATGTCAGGATGTCAGGAAATGTTATTTATTAACACAGGCTGCTAACTTCAGTTTCTTCTTTTTCTTGCTACTGGTGAAGACCATCACATGGGACAAGTCCCATATAAATCGCAAGTTTTCCATGGCACAAGAACAGGGAATTTGTTTGCTGCAAGAGGCAGTATGACAGCCAACTACTGTGTGGATTCAGTAGCTATTTGTGAAACATAAAGGTCTTGGTAGTTTAATATTTTACTGAGCAGTGAAGACAAGCTGCCAGCAAAGTTAGTGTTTCCCTGGCGTGTGCAGGGCAATGCTACCTCCCAAGGGGCAAAAGAAAATCCCCAACTGTGCAGAAGTGCCAAAATCAGTTATATGGGTGTGCATATGCCATTTAAATGCATAAAGCAAAATAGGATTTAGCCCTACATGTACTGGTGTAACTCTGTTCAGTTTATTAAGGTTAAATGCTACAATATCTGAAATTTACAAGATACTTTACAAAAAATATTAAGACTGGTACCTTTACAAAGAAGTTCTACTAAAAAGAGTTTGAGGTAAGTTTATTTCTGCTAGGGTTTTTTTTGTCATTTCTAGGTCTACTCCTAGTGTCTGTTATTTTCTGCTTTAGAATCATCTGTAAATTACTATGGTATATGCAACCTTGCCCTGATCATTATAAAATTATTAAATAAATGTAGACAAAGCACTTATCCCTGGGGAAATTTCACTTCACAGATTGCTGCCTCAATTTACAACTAATCAACATTACTCTGCAGTCCCTCAGTTAGTTCTCCATCCAAAGGCAGTTCTCTTAATCAAATTAGTTTTAAGTTATATTTTCAAGTAAGGCTTTCCAATGTTAGGTTGGATTCTAACTGTTTTGTGCAACGACATTATCAAAAGTAGATGTTGATTGGTTCTGGAAACTGATTAGCACTTGATTCACTTAGCAATTTAAGGAAGCACCAAACTGTTCTGGTGGCTGTTTTCAAGTACTAGCACCAGAAATATTCAAAGTGCAGTTCAGGGTTCTATTCTAACACAAAAGCTAGGGACAGACATTACACACAAAATCGGTTTAAGTGATTAGAAACTGGTTTAAACCTGTAACAGAACACAAGTTCAGTGCACATAAACCGGTTTCAAAATGGCTGAAACTTGTTTAAGATAAACCTGGCCAAATGTAGTATCAGACTTAACTGATTTGGGTCAAGCCGGTTTATGCAATGTCTGTCCCAGACCCCAGATGCTTTGCAGCTGGGCTGGGCTGGACTGTGCACTCTGCTCCAAAGAACAGGCTGGCCCTGCCCCTCTCCTCCCTAGCCAGAGCTCCAGAGGAGACTGAAGGCACAGCGGGGTCTGCCTGGCTTTCCTCACTGCTGGCTGCTCAAGCAGGGATTCCCTCTCCCACCTTCTTCCCACAGCAAGGACCCCAGCCTCACAGACTCTAGGCATGTGGTATGCTAGCTAATGCTGAGAAGTGTCTGTGTCTCCAGTTTCACTGGGACAGGCAGACAGAACAGTGTCCACTTAGGGCTTTTTGGAGCTAATCAACGGGGTAGCTGGTAATGTCCCTTGAAAAAAGCTGTTTAAGAAGAACTAATGAGAGAGGCTTTGTTTTGCTGATGGGCTGATAACATGGTGGTTTTGGTTTTATCAGCCCTCTGCTGGTTTGCAGTCCTGTCAGGTTTGCAGACAGGGAGAGGGAGACTGAAAAGCTCAGTATCATCAACACATGCGTGCACTACACACCCCCCCTTTGCCTAAAGAGTACTAGCCAGGGGCTGGCAACACTCTTCCCCCTTGAGCAGCAAGTGGGGGAAAAGCCTGGGATAGTGCAGGCAGGGTGGGGGTATATGCCCCTCCCTAATCAAAGTGTCCTGCCAAGGCCTGGCCACACACCCCCTCAGCTCAGTTCTGTGGAAGGGAAGGGTGGGCTGCTTTAACCTCCCCCAGCTTCTAGCCTAAGTCACTGCAGGCATGTGCTTGCATTTCTGGAATGAAAAGGGAATGTCTATCCACCTCCAAATTCGTTCAAGCTTTTCAGGTTAGACTAACCTGCGAAGATTGAATCAATTCAGGGTCAGGCTTTTTGAATGTCTGTCCCTAGCCAAAAAAAGCTGGCTTAAATTACTGGAAAAAATTAACTTCTTTGCCCCATTTAGCCTTTCCCCATTAGTGGTTGCCCAAATTTACAGAATAACTGCATAGCTAGACATGTATGCATTGAAGGGGATTGGACCTTAAATGAAGGGGAAGTTTTAGGTCAACAGTAAGCAGCACTGACTGGGCTGTAGAGGAAAGGGAAATGCATGCTATTACTATTTGGCTAAGTACAAACATTCGGAGGCATTTGGGAGGAGTTATATCAGTTCAAAATGGCTGCCCAATATCAGGTAAGTCAGGATGGTGGGGGCTAGTAGGGGGTTGGGGATCCAGGCTAGAGGGAGTTGAGGGTCTGTCAGCAGATGAGAGGGCAGGCACAACCTGCGGGTGGGGTAGATGGAATGGCAAGCATGGCCTGTGAGTGAGGTGGGAGGACAGGCACGATTCACAAGGGGCG
>NW_005841831.1:483216-485719 GCF_000455745.1 Alligator sinensis
GGGGGGGCAGGCACAACCCACGGGTGGAGTAGGGGGACAAGCATGACCTGTGGGTGAGGTGGAGGGGCAGGCACAACTCGCAAGGGGTGAGGCGGTAGGCGTGACTGTAGGTAGGGTAGGGGTGGCAGGCGTGACTTGCAAAGGGTGGGGGGGGTGGTACAACCCACAGGTGGGGTGGGAAGGAGTAAGTGTGCTGCATGGGTGCAGAGTGGAACAGGCACAATCCACAGGGTTTTACTGGGGAGTGTCTGGTGGGGCCCATGGCAGGTTTGAGAGTATCAGGAGCTACTTTTAGCCCCCAATCCTTCCCCCAGTGAGCCTATACCCCCATCCCTCCTGCTCCCTCCCACACTGGGACTTGTGTGGCTCTGGCAGCAGCAAACATTGATAAAAGTGACTATACCCAGAGCAGCTTGTGGGATGCGGATTGAGAGGGCTAGCTGGGCTAAGGGCAGCAAAAAATATCCCATGAAGGGGGCAAGGGTGAAAAGAGCAGCCCTGAGGCTGGGGCCAATGGCTGGTTTTTCCCAGCTCCATGGCTGCGCAGGGAAAGTGGACAGAAGTTCCATGCACCAGTTTGACCTTAATTGAATAAGTCTGAAACTACATAGATACAGGTTTATCTTACACTACGTTTTGCAATTTTTAGGCTGGTTTTTGTATATGGAATTTCTGTAGTTACAGGTTTAGACTGATTTCTGGTCACTGAAACCAGGGTCTGTATGTGTAAGGTCAGTACTGGGACAAGTTAAGTTTAAATCAGGCAGCCATTTTGAACCAAATTTAACCTCCCGAATGTCTGTACTTAGCCTTTGAGAATCACTTTAAGAATCATTTACTCTCTCAATCACTTAGGCTAAGGACAGAAGTTAAATCAATTTAAGTGATCAGAAATCGATTTAAACCTGTAACACAACAGAAATTCGGTGCACATAAACCGCTTTCAAAATGGCCAAATCTGGTTTAAGATAATCCTGGTTGAATGTAATATCAGACTTAACTGATTTAGGTCAAACTGGTTTACAGAACTTGTGTCCCAGACCCCTTCCTGGTTTAAGTTAACTCACAGTCTCGCAGCATCCCAGCATCTTTTGCAGACCTGGGCCGGGCTGGGCTGGGCTGTGCTGTCTGCTCCAGCGGAGCAGGGTTGACCCCACCCCTCTCCTTCCTAGCTGGAGCATTATCATTGCTCTGGCTGGCTGGGAAGGGGGATGGGGGTGGAAAACCTTCTCTGGAGTGCCCCCCTCACTGCTCGAGTGGCAGGAGTGGGGGGCTTGGCCAGACACTGGTAGCCTGAGGGGGAGCAGGGGTTTAATCCCCACTTCTGTCTCCCACTGGCACATAACCCCATCCAGGGTCTGCCTGGCTTTCCCTCTGACTCACCACTTGAGCAGCAAGAGTGGGAGCATGGCCAGACCCTGGCCCCAGGCCTGAGACAAAGTGGGGCAGGGAGGGGGAAATTACAGAGAACTAGGGCTGGCAGGGACCTCCAGAGGTTTTCTAGTGTCTAGTCCAGCCCCTGCTTGAGCCCTGGCCAGATCCTCCTGTACAAATAATATCTAAAGAATGGAGGATTTGTTTACAACCAAGAACACCCACCCTCTGTACTGCTGGGGAAAAAAAGCCACCAAGGGCTTCCTGTGGCCAGTTTCCCCACCTGACCCACAGCGGGGTCCAGCACTGCACCCCTCCAGCTCTGGAGCAATCTAGTCACACAGCTCCCATGGCTCCAGCCTGAGCTGCAGTCGGCTGGGAAGGGCCCTGCCCCCACGGCCTGGCCCTACCATCAGCCTGCCTTGCTCAGGGCTGGGGCTGTAGGGCTAAGCTGAGCTGAGCTGAGTTCGGCTGGTCGGGCCCAGGAGTGCTGCTGAGGGTGGGCGCAGAGGGCCTGGGCCAGACTGTGGGGGCAAGGCCCGTCCCAGCCAGCTGTGGCTCAGGTTGGGGCTTACGCTGGGGCCGCGGAAGCTGTGTGCCTGGTTTGCTTCCAGCTCCCTGAACTCAGGCAGGGTTGAGCTGTCACAGAGCCACAGCAGTGGAGATGGCTCTCCCCCTCCTCTTCCTCCCCTGCTACAGGGCCGGGGGGGTGGGGCAAGGGAGCCCTGTATGGCACTGCTTCAGGGCTAGAAGGGTGCAGCTCTGGGCCCACTGTAGGGCGGAGGGGGGAACTGGCCACAGGAAGCCCTTGGTGGCTTTTTTCCCCAGCAGTACAGAGCCCCCCTGGCAGGTGTTTTTGGTTGTGAATGCTGCAAGTAAACCCTCTGCTCTTCAGATTGTGCTTGTATGGAAGGGTCTGGGCAGGGCTCAGGCAGGTGCTGGACTAGGTACTAGAGGACCTCTGGAGGTCCCTGCCAGCTCTGCATCTCTGTGATTCCCTCCCCTCTTTCCATAGGTGACTGGTAGGGGGTGCACATGCCCCCCCCGCGATGGGGCTGGTGCCTGTCCTGACGGCCAACACTGATGCTGTCGGTAGCGCTGGTTACCCCCTGACAGGGCCGCTGCTATC
>NW_005841831.1:485739-493239 GCF_000455745.1 Alligator sinensis
CCCAGATTCAGGAGGCACCAGTCTCTCATACCCCTTTCACCCCTTTGCCTCAGGCCCGGGGCCAGGGTCCAGCCATGACCCTGCTCTCACTGCTTGACCCTTTGGTGCCAGCCAGGGGCTGAGGTCTGGCCATGCTCCCCCTTCACTGGAAAAGCTGGCAAAGGCTGCTTACCCCTCCCCCTCCAGGCACACCCCAGCTGGGGACTATGCAGGCCAAGGTTGGGGTTTCACCCCCTCCCCAATCACACAGCATCTGCTGCTCCCTGGCCACACCCTCCACTCAACTCAACTTCCCCCCAGCCTGCTGGCCACTGCAGAAAGGAAGGGAGGCTCACCCTAGTGCCCTCCAGCTTCTAGTCTGAGCCACTGCAGGCATGTGGCTGCATTTCTGGAATCAAAAATGAATGTCATTTCACTTGCTTCTCATTTCAGTCTACACAGTTTAGACTAAACTGCAAAGATTCAATCGATTCAGGCCCGGGCTTTTTGAATGTCTGTACTTAGCCATATTGATCAATCCCCAGCCCACAGACTACCCAACGCCTTTCAGTAGCATGTGATACTATGATGTGAACTATCATACTTCTAATTTTGTTTAAAGGAATCTTACCACACTATTCCTTGTGCTCCTGATCCTATAGGCTTTAAATTCTGATATCGTTTCAGTACAGTGAAGGTAGAATCTCCAATTTCTACACTGTAGAAATTGTTGTCACGCTTGCTTCTGCTCATGATGTCCAGTTAGATATATAGCTTCATCCAAAATTCAAATCACAACCTATAAAAAAAAAGAAGATAATGGTTTGAAAACCAAAACTTGTTAATTACAAGTACCGGATAAAAAGAAAAAAGAAATCCTTAGCAGAAGATTTCTACTCTTTACTCAACTTTTGCCAGCTCTAGGGAGGACATCTCCACAATAAACATTTTTAGAGTCGAAGATATTCAAGGTACAAAAATGGTCTCTGTACATCAATCCAAGACCTAGAACAAAGGAGCCCTTTCAAGATTGGGATCCCGTTAAGGACTACTAGTTGTAGCTAAAAACAAGATCTTGCCTAACAGAAGCTTACCACAGAGACATATGAACAAACCTGAACCTATGTGAGATGGAGGAGTAAAAAATTAATGGGATGTACAGAGGGAGGAAAAAGATGCATCTGTCTTTCTAAATTAGCATAATTTTCAAAGCCCTGGACATATCATTCCTACCATGAGAAGCACATTCCATAAAAAACAAAACAAACCTAAAGCTGCACAGCTAACCACTCTATAAAGTCAGAAACATCAGCCTTTTGGTTATATTACACAACTTTAACGCAGCATATGGATCACCAAAATTTTCACAATTATATATATATTTTCCCCCCATTGGAACATTTCTAAAAATGCAGAAAAGCATTAAAGCATTTGAGAAATGACATATGAGACTATTATAGACTCTATCTTAACACATATACACAAGGGGGAAGAAGTAGTTTCATATATGGCCTTAATATGGCATTTTTTGGTGAAGTATCAACTGTAGATCCCTAATGTTCTCTTCATGTAGATTTCCTAGAGATAAAGCAAGTAGTTTTTAAAGTACATGATGTACAAGACTTTTACAGAAATATTTTACCTATACTAGCAACGAAATGCATTTCGTTTTAATGCATAAATAATTACAGAAAGTGTTGGCTAAATTAAACTGCTTAACTGATGACAGGGTTCTTAGCTCTTATGCAGCATTTTGTTGTGCATTTTTTTTATTTTAAAACAACTTTAGAAATGTGGAGAATGCAAATCGGAAATCAGTCTTTATGCTTAGGTTACTTGGTTAGCAGTCATGTATTTGGAGTGGTCCACACAAATAAGTGTCTAAAATTAGAATTCTTCAAGAATCTAAAAGCTCAGCAAAATTTAGATTCTCAACCAGCTGATCTGCATTCAATTCAGCCACACAGATGCAATAAAGCAAAGGGAACTAAAATATACCAAAACGTGTTTTTAAATTATTTAACACATTACATAAGCTAAAATAAACTGCTTTAATTGCCACCATATGTCTGAAAAGAAAGGTTTATTAAATGGCTTCCCTTTTCAGACTGTCAGAAATGTCACAGTGAACACAGCTATACTGCTTCCAGTTGCAGAGCTAGCATGTGCAGACCTAGCTTGGTATGTGTCTGCCAAGTGCCTGGCAAGTGGGTCATAAGATATGTAGGCTGTGGGGCTCTGTGTGGGGTTGGGAGAAGGTGGAATGTGCAGAGAACTGTGCACAGGGCTTTGCAAAAAGTGGGTTGCTGGACTGTATATAGGAGTGGAAGAGCAGTGGAGGAAGGTAGTATGGTTTAGGTGCACGGTGATGAAAACAGGTGAGAGGGACTGGTGGCAGAGTTTGTACAAGGCAGCAGCTGCTGGGTCTTGGGATAGGAAAAGAGCACAACATCGCCTATTACAGAGGTGTTCAACCCCCGTGTCAAGGGTGTTCAATCCCCAGTGCAGTGTCATCCAGGCCATGAGGCTCCTCACAGGTCCAAATATTCATCAGCAGGGGACCAGTGGCACTGCTACCCTGCTGCCAAACTTCCAGATGTGTGGGGAGCCCCTGGCCCTGCATGCTAAATCAGGTGCACAGGGTCTGATCCTAGAATATGGAGCTGGGTGGCAGAGGCAGCAGGCCTCAGGCCTGATCACAGCATGCAGGGCTCAAGGGCCCGATCCAAATACACAACGCTGGGCAAGGGTGATGCCGAGCCCAAGGGCCTGATCCTGGCACAAGGGGACCAGCTGAAACTAGACAGAACCCTATCCAGGTGTGCAGGGCTGGGTGGAGGCAACATGGGACCTGATCCTGTCTCACAGGACTAAATCTGGCCCTTAGACCAACTCCACACCACTCATTTGGCCCACAGGGCCAGAAGCTGGAGCACCACTGGCCTAGTAAGCCCTGGGCTAGGAGAAAGTAATGGGTCTCAATGCTGCCTCATGGCATGCTATCAGGGAAGTGAATGGAACCTGTTAACCTGCAGTGCGATGCTGTGGCTAGTAAAGCGACCAAAACGCTGGCTTGCATCCATAGATGCTTCTCAAGCAAATCCCAGGACATCATTCTCCCCTTGTACTCGGCCTTGGTGAGGCCGCAGCTGGAGTACTGCGTCCAGTTTTGGGCTCCACAATTCAAAAAGGATGTGGAGAAGCTTGAGAGAGTGCAGAGAAGAGCCACGCGCATGATCAGAGGTCAGGGAAGCAGACCCTACGATGACAGGCTGAGAGCCCTGGGGCTCTTTAGCCTGGAAAAGCGCAGGCTCAGGGGTGATCTGATGGCCACCTATAAGTTTATCAGGGGTGACCACCAGTATCTGAGGGAACGTTTGTTCACCAGAGCGCCCCAAGGGATGACGACTAGGTCGAATGGTCATAAACTACTACAAGACCGTTTCAGGCTGGACATAAGGAAGAATTTCTTTACTGTCCGAGCCCCCAAGGTCTCGAACAGCCTGCCACCGGAGGTGGTTCAAGCGCCTACATTGAACACCTTCAAGAGCAAACTGGATGCTCATCTTGCTGGGATCCTATGAACCCAGCTGACTTCCTGCCCTTTGGGCAGGGGGCTGGACTCGATGATCTTCCGAGGTCCCTTCCAGCCCTAATGTCTATGAAATCCATGAACTTTAACCCTGAATGGAGCCAGCCCCTGTGGTTGCACTTCAAGGCCAGCCTGGATCTATGTAAACCCTGAGTAAACTGGGCCCAAGAAGGTGGACAGCCTTGTTGTAAACCAAGGATGAGGCCAAAATGCACACAGTTACTTCCTCTAGCTCTGTAGCACATAGCTCAACCCCCACCCCCCCTCCCCCCTCAGTTATCCTTGGGGTCCTCTTCTCCTTTATCCTTTATTCAGAGATGACCTCACATGTTTCTGTGGCCTCAGTCACCAGCTGTATGACAACTCTTCCCACAGCTCCCACCTTCTTCAGCTGTCAAGACAAGTTATCTTGCATATACGAACAACTCAGCCTGGTGAATGATCAACTCTGTTCTCAATCTTCTCACTGTTGTTCCCACTGTCCTACCACTCTGATTAGACTCTAGTTTTCCTCCAGTACCTTCAGGTAACCATGAATTTTGTTGCTTGTTCCTTTACAGCAACTTCTCTAAAATCCATCCCTTCTTCATTGCTCACTCATCTCCACTTCTGCAGCAGCAATAACTTTATCTCTAGATTGTGCTCAACAATTCACTGCCCTCAATCATATGCGAAATGCTATTTTTCAAGTCATCTTTCTCTCCCCCTGCTTGTAAAAGACATAAGCAACACTGCTGTTAGAGTTCTTTCTACTTCTGTATTGTGTTCAGGCTTCTGATACTAACTTTCAAAACTCTGAGAAATAACGTTCCTGCTTTCATCTCTTTTGTCATGTTATCCTATGCCTTTAATGTGCAGGGCAAAGAAAACAATTTAGCTGCTTCCTTTGTATCCTTGGATCAGCCTAAGGAAGAGATACCAGTGATGCTGCGCCAGTGTCAACTCACGTGGACACTGACTAAATTGTGATTTACATGAGCCAAGCTCATCTTCACTCTGAGCAAGGCTGTAATTATGTCATTATCTAGCTAGGTGGGCTGGATGAAATCTCTTCACAGGATGGAGCCAGCCTGCAGGTCATCGATTACTGACCCCTGAACTATGCTATGCATTTCAGTATGTTTATGCAAAATCCTAAAATGACAGTATAAAGGCCTCTAGTTAAAAAGTATGTGTTTTATTACACGAAGAGAACCCACGAATAGCTAACAAGACAGCAAAGTTGCCAAAGAAAGGATAGCCTGATTTGTGGAACATCAAGACCATTAAAAAGGGGAGGGTGTCATTAACACCTGTGAAGTGCAGAGTGATTAGTAGGAATCAGATAGATCCTAATGAGCCATTAGGTCAACTGACTCCCTCAGGGCTGCCTGAATAGAAATGTCACTGCTGCTGCCAGGCAGTTGGCTTTAAACTTTAGGTGGAGCAGGAAGCAAGTGGGGCATGACTGTACCAATGCACCTTCCTGGATCTGTCCCTGCAGGACTCTGCCCTTCCTTCCATGGAGCTACTCAGGAGAAAAGAAGCAAAAGAGGAGAACAATTAGAAGTGGTGTTTACAGAGTTGGGCTTTCCACATAGGCACAAGCCTCACGCTCAAACACATGGATTAAACCACACATGAGCAGGTAAGATAAATGAAAGGCTTAGCAGCCAAATACTGTCTGCATGGGCTGGTTAGCTCACAGGAACAAAAAAGTAGCTATTAAGCCTGATTTAGTTCAAGCAGATGTTAGTTCAATTCCAACCTTGACAAAAATGAGGAGGAAAAAAAAGCCAGGCACTTAAAGCAACAACCCATGAAATGTGCTTTTTTTTTTCCTTAGACCCCTGATACACAATACATTTATTGTGCAATTAACTGATTAACTGCACAATGAATTTAGACATGATACACATACAGAATAACTATTTTAGAATTTAAAAATGGCCAACCAGCCACAAAAACATTGCTTGAGATGTGTACAATATTTGTGTAGCTGGTTTCTATCAAGCTTTAATTCAAACACGTTATATATATATATATCACACGTTGGGTGCCAGGTCTTTGCTAGGCCCCCTGGCATCCCAAGATGTACTGTTCCCTCCCTCACTTCATCAGCTATCTATCTACCTACTGATTCTGACAACAAACTGGTTGTCATACCCTGCCCAGATGCCACGAACGGGCCATCAGGGAAGCAGGTTTCAAGGTTCCCTGGGGAGACCTGAGGGGCTCCCCCTGCCAGGAACCTGGCAACCCTTGAACCCAGCAGCCTTTCTTCCCTTGTGCTGCAGACTCCATTGGGTGAGGCACTTTAAAGGGCTGAGTTGTGAGGAGCCAGGCTAAACATGTGTTTTTTAGAAATCCTAGGGTGTGAGGAGACCCTGGGATGGGGGACAGGTCCACAGGTCCCAGAGTTCTGGGATTTCTAAAAAATATGCATTCAGGTGGATAGTTCTAGGGCTGCCCCAAGGCTGATTAATAATCAACAGATTGTTGGACTCAGCGCTAAGCCAGATCTCCCCCAGCTGCTTGGGACCAGCTGATCTCCCCCAGCTGCTTGGCTTGACAACCAGACTAGATCTGATTACTGGATACAGCCGCAGACAGCTGGGGGCCTTGAACTGGCCCTGGGACTGGTCAGGTCCAACAATTAGCTGATTTTCAGAACTGGCCCTGAGTACCCCGGCACTTGGAACCTACTGGGGGCTGGGGAGCAGACCTAGATCTGGGACAGAGCTCCTCTACCTGATATGCAGAATCCAGCTAGGGTAGCTCTGCAGTGATGCTACTGGGATTAGAGGACTTCTATAACTCATCCCAAAAATCATGTCTCCTGTCATGCATGTCTGGCATGGCAGGATGTGCAGTGTTTGGGACCAGACATATAATCCCTTTGATCCCAATTGCACCATTGTTTTAATATCTGCCAGATGCCTTAGGGAAATGTATTTTGGGTGCAACAGAAAATTCAAAAGGTGCTTATTTTCAAGAGTATTAAACACAAGTGCTTGCATAAAGGCAACAGGAGAAAGCTTAAGGGGAGGGGGCATATAATAGGTTTAGGGCTGTGACTAAAGAGACAGGCAGAGGAAGGGGAAGGAACACTGGGGCTGTCTGTCAGGCCCACATTCTCATCTCCCATGTGTGTAGTGGGTACCATAGAGCATCTTCTCTGTATCAGTCCCTCTCCAGCCATCCTCATATAAGCTGCAACTGGAGACAAGCTTCATCTCTAAGTATATCTAAATCCCTCTTCCTGCCTCCACAACAAACCCAGGAGCCAGGTTTCTCTTCCTGTTCCCTTCATAAATAGGGACCTACCTAAATTGTGGTGAAGCAGCGGGATTTTTGCAGGCCACTCACGGTGCATGGAACCAATGTCACAGTGTTTTTGTGGTGAGCCGCCCCCCCGCCCCCTATTGGCTAAGAGGTCCTGCCAACCCTGCCCCTTGCTGCTCATTGGCTCAAGAAGCAAAAACCTCAGCATAATTAAATAGCAAAGTCCACAGAAATATCAAATAAATTACTGTATTATTATAAATCTATTAAATTGAAATATATTATGAATATAAATATATATACAATATCAATCATAACTACTATCATAATTTATTCTTAGTGTTCTACAAAAAATGTCATAATACTAAATAATGATAACCTTGACAGAAACAATTCACATTAGTTGTTGAACCCGCTATGCAGCATCCACCAGCAGTTGTAACTGACATCCTCTGTCCCTGCGGTGTGAACAACTTGTCCATATACTGCGATTGCACATTCTGCATCCACTAAATTGGTTGAAATACTAAGGCAGAGTTTTGCCAAGCTGTAGAGATGTGGAAACTGATCAGAAACAGACTCTCAAATACAGTCACAGTCAAAGGCATCCAGCACTCTTTGACAAAGTTCATGTACACAGCACATTCCTTGTCACGTTTTTTCTG
>NW_005841831.1:495739-517965 GCF_000455745.1 Alligator sinensis
AGTATTGATTCGCACAGGGTCTGGTTGCTCTCTGTACCTCATTTTTTACCTGTCCAAGTCTTATTTAGTGCTCTCTGTTGGCTTTTTGTTGGGTTCCAGGTAGGCTGTGTTCTTGATGTTGATGAGAGGTAGTCGTTCTTCTGCATTTTCTTCGAATCAGTCCTTATTGGATGGTCTCTTTTCCCCAAATGTAGCACTAGCTGTTTCATGGATTTCAGTTTTTAAGCCTTATTTCCTGTCTTTTCTGGTAGTGACTTCCCAAACATGCTGAGTTCAAAAGCCTTCACAAACTCTTGGCACTTCCTCTGGTTCCTGGTGTTAGTGGTATTGATTTTGAGCTCAATCCTAGGTTTTGCTCTATATAGTTTCTTGGCTGTAATTTTCACTTTGCTAATGATCAGGGAGTGGTTGGTGTCACAGTCGGTACTACAGAACATGCAGGTCTTCTGCACTGAAGGAGATCTTCCCTCTAACAATAACAAGGTCTAGTTGGTGCCAGTGGCCTGTTCGTGGATGTTGCCATGACATTCTGTGGTGATTTTTTACTGCAAAATATGAATGGGTAACGCACAGTTGGTTTGGGGAGCAGAATTCACGAAGTCATCGACCGTTTTCATTCATCTTGCTGATGCCAAAATGCCCTAGGGAATCTGACCATGAGTTGCTGTCTGTGCCAACTCTTGTACTGAAGTCTCTGAGGAAGAACAGTCGCTCAGTTGATAGTATTTCTTTGACAACTTGGTGCAGAGTGTCGTAAAATTTATTCTTCTCCCCATGGCTGGAGCTGAGTGATGGTGCATAAGCACTGATGATATTCGCAAAGCCAATGTTTGCCTGAAGTCTAAGTGAGATGATGCGCTCTGACTTCCCAGTGGGTGTTTCTATAAGCTTTACCACCTTGTTGTTCACAGTGAAACCTATGCCATGCAGACAATTTTCTTCAGCTCTTTTACCTTGCCACAAGAAGGTATAATTGTCCTCTTGGATAGAACCAGCATCTACAAGTCTTGTTTTCTGGAGTGCTGCAATGTCAACGTTGAGTTTGTACAGCTCACAGTCAATCAAGACCGACTTCCATATGCTGCTCATATAGTGTAGGTCGTCATTCTCTGTCAGGCCAGGACACATGGCCCTGACATTCCAGCTTCCCAGCTTCCAAGCTGGAAAGTTCTTGGTTTCTCGTTTTTGCCAGGTGCATTTCCACCTGCTTTTCGGCTCTTGGCTTAGCCCCATGTACCCAAAGAGGCAGACAGACTCTGGCGAGTCAGCACCTAACTGTCCAGGGGCTGCCTGGCATTATGGAGGGCAGTAGCTGACCAGTAGAATTCAATATCTCCTCCCAGCAAAAGGTGACCCATAGCGCCCTCCTCTATGCCAATCGAGTGAAAGCTTATGACCTGTAACTGCCACCTTCTGTTTTGTGTCCATGCTGCCAGCAAAGATGGAGTGCCCTCTCCACCTGGTACGGCTCCAATATCCTGGGCGGTTGATATGGAGACACTGCTTTGCCCATGTATCAGCATCTGCCTCTTGGCTACACTGGTCTGGTCCAAAGGAAAAGCAGGAGTTGATATGTTTGGAGCCAGCTATGTTGCAGGAGTTGCCAGTGCAGAGGAGGTCTTCCATCTGTCTGCCTTTCAGTGCTCCACTCCTAGCTTGGTTGCCAGCCATGGCTGAAGAGCCCAGTCTAACCTGTGTGGGTGCTGTTGGTAAAATCGCTGAGCGATTATGCTCATTCGCTTTATGATAGCATTTCCTCCATCAAGGGTTCCACGACCCTCCTCAGGGACTAATCTGCCCAAAGCTGTTGGCGCTTCCTGAGGTCACCAGGTTAATTAACTACTCAGCATTAACCAGTATAGGTTATACTGCTTATGGTCATAGCAGTAGCAGGTTTTCAATCCTGACATGTCACAAACAAACTGCATAAAACCACAAAGTCCACCTTGTAAGCACTGGCTCTGGTGGAACTGACAGTCACATGTAGATCCCTGCTTTGATTGGCAACGGACTCCCTGTATCAAAGCTTACTGCCTGGACAATGTTTGAATACTTTTTTAAAGAGGAAACCAGGCTATCCACATCAAGAAAACAGGTGCATCAGATGTCACTTGCTAAAGAAAGGATGTGTGTATTCCAGGTGACATGAACTGCATTAGGCATCATTCCATAGAGCATACCAGAGAAAGCTTTTCACATATACACTGCATTATCAGACAGAAATGCTGAGATCTTGTTAAATACTAAGCCATAGTTTACAGCACCCTTCACCACAGCTTGTACTGAGGTAGAAAAATTGACAGACACAAGGTGAATCGGCTCTGTTTGAAAAACAAAGGTCGTGGTTTGTTCAATTCCTAGGTACAAATAAAATGTACAGAACATAGTTACCTTGAGCATCTGTTGCTTCATCTGCTACAACTCAGAATGATTCATATTCTGCCAATGCAGATTTTGTAGACTGAACATGCAAAGCAATTACTCCTTGTAGATTATCTTGGCAAAGCTTGTCTGCACATGGGAAACTGCCAGCATTTGGCAGGTGTTTGTTCAACAAGGCCCTTAATTTAGGATTCACAGATTCATAGATTGTAAGGCTGGAAGGGACCTTGGAAGATCATCGAGTCAAGCCCCCTGCACCAAGCAGGAAAGATAACTGGGAGTCAGGTGACCCCAGCAAGGACTGTCTAGTCTCCTCTTGAAGATTTCCAGGGTAGGTGATTGCACAACCTCTGGAAGGAGCTAATTCCACAGTTTGGACACCCTGTGAAGAAGTTTTTCCTAATGTTCAGCCTGAATCGGTCTTCCAGGAGTTTGTGGCCATTACTCCTGGTTTGCCCCTTGGGTGTCCTGGTGAGCAGTTGCTCACCAAGCCTTTGATGTGCTCCCTTGTGTAGCAGTAAGCTGCTACCTGGTCCCCTCACAGCCTTCTTTTCCTCAGGCTGAAGAGTCCCAGATCCCTCCGCCTTTCCTCACATGGCTTGCTGTAAGACTGAGCATATGGGTGGCTCTTCTTTGGACTCTCTCAGGCTTGTCCACATCCTTGTTAAAGTGTGGTGCCCAGAACTGGATTCAGAACTCCAGCTGCAGTCTCACCAGTGCTGAGTAGAGTGAAAGAATCATCTCCTTGGTTTTGCTGGAGATGCATCGATTGATGCATGCCAGAGTATTATTTGCCCTACTGGCTACAGCATCACACTGCCAGTTCATATTCATGCTGTGGTCTATTATTACCCCCAGGTCCCTTTCATTTGTGGTGCTGGTCAGTTTGGTGCTGCCAAGCCTGCAGGTGTGTTGGGGGTTGCTCGTCCTGAGGTGGAGCTTTTTACATTTCTCAACGTTGAACTTCGTCAGGTTCCAATTCGCCCAACTTGCTAGTCTGTTCAGGTCTGCCTGTATCTGTAGCCTATCTTCAAGCCTGGCCACGCTTCCCCATAACATAGTGTCATCTGCGAACCTGGCCAGTGCGCTCTTCACCCCCACATCCAAATCATTAATAAAAAGGTTGAAAAGTACTGGACCGAGCACCGACCCCTGCGGGACACCGCTTCCCACTTCTCACCAGAATGACGTAGATCCATTCAGTACAACTCTCTGGGTCCTATCCTGCGGCCAGTTCCCCACCCACCTGACTGTCTCAGAGTTAAGTCCACAATCCTCCAATTTTCTCGCAAGGACATCGTGGGGTACTAAATCAAAGACCTTTTGGAAGTCAAGGTATACAATGTAAACCTGTTCTCTCGTGTCCAGGTGGTGAGTTATCTGGTTATAGAAGGAGATGAGGTTGGTAAGGCAAGACCTGCCCGTGACGAAGCCAGGCTTATGCCTCTTTCTTCTTTCTTAAGAGGACCATGATTTCCCTGTTTAGCCATGAGGGCTTCCCAGCCCTTCTGTTACCTTTTCTCCACATAGGAATGGACTTCCTTTTTGCTTCAAGGATCATGTCCTTAAGGAACAACCACTCTTTGTGCACACCTTTCGCCTTTGGTCCCTGGTCCCACAGCACTTCCCCTACTAGTGACCTAAGCTTGTTGAAATTTGCATTTTTGAAGTCCAAGACTTCAATCCTGCTATCAGATTTGTCTGCTTTATGTCAGAAAGTGAACATGATGGTTTCATGGTCACTGTTTCCCAGACTTCCCTCTATATTTAAGTTGGTCATGAGGTCATCTCCTTTGGCCAGGACCAAGTCTAGTAGAGCATCACCTCTGCTTGGCCTATGCACCTCCTAACTAGGAAGAGTTCCTCAACACAGGTCAGGAAGGTTATCAATTTTTCCACAGAAATCCTGGTGGTCATGAATGTCTCCACTAGCATGAACGTAGCCTCTCTTCTTGTCAAACTGCTTTCAGCAGTTCTTTTAAAGATCAAGGACACAGTCAGTTGTTTCCTGCTCTGACCTTCAGCCTCTACAGCAGCCTTTCACTTTATATGTGATTCAGGCTCTAAATGCCAATCAGTGCTGTTTTTGCTTGACACAGCCAGAGTCACGTTGCATGATGAACAAAACAATTTACCACCATCTGCATTTAAGTTGTCTACAGGGAACTGCCTTAGACCATCCTGAGTGGAAATGTATTTAACTTCCTTGGATTTCTTTTCACTCATCATCTTCAGACTGCAGCACTGCATGTGGCTTAAAAGATGGCACCAAAAGTCTTCTGCTTTCCTGACTGGCACCTTCACTGTGTCTACATCACTAGGCTCAGCCTCTCAGTAGTTCTCTCTCAAACCACATGCTCTAAGGCTGCAGGGATTGCCACACTTTTTTTGTATTCTGGTAAGCTTCCCCCCCCCCCCCCCCCCCCCGTGTGATTCCATGCAAAATCATGTGAAACATCATTTTTCCAGTGATCACGGAAACTGCCATTTTTTGCAGTTCCCGCAAAAATCACAAAACCATGATTTCAATAGACCCCTAATTATAACTAGGAATCTGCCCTGTAGGAGCATCTCAGCGACATTTACTAGCATCTGGATCTCTATCCCTGTGATGATAGGAGTTTTTGAATCCCACCTCTGATCCCTTTGCAGAAGATAGCTGGGGTAGCCTTGTTCTGCTAAGTGGGGAGCAGAAGACAGGAGTATTTGATGAATATTACCCAAAGTTTTTTGCCACTGAAAGCAGAGGTAAGAGTAGCTGGTAGTATCCTGGTCCCTTCCAGAACTTCAAGCTTCATAAAAAAACTGTTAAGATACTCATCCAACCTGCACTCTGTCCTCCTGGATCTGACAAAAGCCAATAGGAACTGTCCAGAAGCATTCCCTCCGTCAGGTACAGTTTCACTGGATCGTGGGCAACAGAGTAAGAGTACATGTTACAGGCTGATTGGGGCAGTATTCAAGAAGGGAGACTTTAAGGTTGTGCCAACACAAACTTTTAATTTATATTTCCTATATTCCAGAAATTTGAATTTTGCTGATATTATAGAGAAGCATGAGAAATCACTGTGTAACTTTATAACGCTGTGTTAAAACAGTCTGCCATTAAAAACAAACCAAAAAAAAACACTTCAAGAAAGGTGTCGACAGCTTGGAAAGGGTCCAATAGAGAGCAATATAAATTATTAAAGTCCTGGAAAGCAAGACTTACAAGGAAAGGCTGAAAGAACGAGGATCATTTTGTCTGGAAAAGAGAATATTGAAGCAGGATTTGATAACAGTCTTCAAATACCTGAAAGGAAAATATAAAAGAGGATTGAGAAAAACTTTTCTCTATGGCTGTAAGGGACAGAATTAGGAGCAATGGCCTCAAATTGTAGCAGAAGTAGTTTAGGTTGGAGATTAGGAAGAGCTTTCTGACTCGGAGCATCGTCAAGCATTAGAACAGGTTACCTAAAGAAGCTGTGGAGTCTCCATCCCGGGACATTTTCAAGAGTAGGTCAGACAGACATTTGGCTGGGATCATTTAGTCAGGGATGATCATGCCTTTGTGCTGGACCAGATAGATGACTTTGTGAGGTAACTTCCAACCCTACTTTCCTTTAATCTTATGAGGCTGTATTTCAAGGGCTCCTTGCCAAAAAATAATGTTTCCAAATTTGCTACTAAACCCACAAGACACAACAGATTGCCATGCAAGCGTGTGGATTTTAGAGCATATAGCAGAACGAAGGGGTTCTTGGCCGTAACTGGAGCAGAGCTGGTGCACCTTTATAATCACAGGCTCTCCAGACCAGCATTGGAAAAGAGTGAAACATCTACTGAGAAGCCTGGTGCAGATCACTCAAATTTCCATATGGTATTCTCACCCAGCTGAGATCATCAGAGTGAGATAAACAACCACTTCACATCCCTCTAAAAAACAACTGGAACTCTAGAGTCTACTAATTATTCTTATTCCTTCAAAATTGGTTCCATGAGATATACAGGCTAAGGTCAGTGTTCCAAATTTGAGATCATTTAAGCATCATTTTCCTTTCTGGGGAGCAAAAATGGTATGGTTAACATACCAAACCTGAACAACTGTACCCAGGCTCTGACTGGGCCCCTCAACATTTGGAATTTAAGCCAGCAAATAGCTTCCTTTATGGGGTAGCTGGTGCTGTTATAAAATGCCTGGCTGTTCAGTTAGATGCAAGCCTAATGCTTGAGATTTAGGGGGCCCCTACTTTGCTGGGAGTTTAAATTGGGGTACTAATTTGAGCTAGGGGTTCACCATACCACACAAGGCATTTAGGACTTACTGGGAAGGCCAAAACACCAATGCCAAGATCCATCCTTCCCCGCTCAGAACTGCTCCACATACCATAATTAATGCAACTGGAGTGTTTCCAGTGGCTCCTGACAACTCCAAAGGCGGGGGGAGGGGGGGGGGAGGAAACATCTTAAGTACTTTTGTTTGCTTTTGTTTATCAAAGCAAAAGTATGAGTTTTGCTAAGTGAGGTCATTTGGAAGGGCAAAAGATAAAACACATACAACAGAAGTTGATCAAACTTTGCCTTTCACTATAGGTATATTATTTAGAAGTATTCAAGTATATTCTCCTGTTTAATGTGCTACTTGCCCATGTTTTGGGATGGTCACCTGTTAATCACTGACAGTGGGTGGGCATTTGGGGTTTTTTTTGGTTCATGTTTCGTATTACCAGCAAATTATTACCATAAAAAATTACACTTAAATCACAAGTAAAATATTGAGAGGCAAGGATTTTTGTGGGTGATATTTTTATTGGACTAACTCTGTAATTTACTGGTAGCATGAAGCACACACCAAAAATACAAAGATGTCTACTGTTAGTGATTAACAGATGACCAACTGCATAGTTAGTCCAATAAAAGATGTCACCCACAAAAATCTTTGCCTCTCTCAGGCTTCCTGGACTATCACAGCTGCAACATCACTCCAACACTAGCTAAATCATTAATACTACAACCTGATTATTCTAGGAATGGAATAGTTTATAACCATCATTTCTTCTTCCCCATGGAGCCATAAGAATATGTTGTAGGTCTGCAATTCTTCTTACCCATGGAGCCATAAGAATATGTTGTAGGTCTGGTGGTTCCAGAGTGTAGCTCTATATGAATTAGTACAATATTACCTTGTTCCTTGTGAAATAATTAGTTCACAAGTTTCCAGTTATATTGCCTGCTTTTTATGTTTATTTAATTCTTTAGGTGAGAATATTATTCTGATGTTAATCAAAGCCATATCCTTTGAGCATCTGTGATATTTCACAAAGAAGCCTGGTTTGTGATATTTGCAGGAATCCTTGTTCTACCAGTGAGGTTGTAGATGACAGATGGTTAAATGGTTCAAGTAAATCTCTCAGAAGCAGATGATAGCAAATTCCTAAGTTAATACCATTCTGTTGTCAAGCCAGATTTTGTGCCCTCCAATGATATGTGGAAATTTCTTTTAAAATTAACAAATCATAAACTAGCGTTAGTTGTCAGCATCTCAGATTATCAGCCTTTCCCTATACAGTACTGGAATAAGATCTCTTTGGTTACAGTTGCCAAAAGTGGATTTGTTGCTGGTTCTTCTGGTATGCCAAACTGCATGCACAGCTCAGGGAAACAGATAACCATCAATATGCTCCGGCGCTGTACAAGACAGACAGTTCTTTTCTATATAATTTTACCATACAACAAGAACAAACCGTATAGAATTAAAAGGAATTAAAGGAATTGAAGTCAAACCACAGGATTGGTTACAAACACTATTACACCACAGTATAACATGGAAAATAGGTATCCTTTCTTTTTTCTTCCATGTTTACAGTAGGGGTATCCAACTGGTAGCCTGTGAGGGGTTAAAAAAAGGGGGAGGGGAAGGCTCCCAGTCCAGCCACTGCTTCCCCCAACCAACCTCCTGAAACTGCCATTGGACTCTCTGAGCTCCCTCTCCCTCCAACTTTTCCTTCCTATCCTGTAGACTCGAATGGCACAGTGTGAGCGAGAGATCCCAGCCACCCACAAGTTGGACAGCCCTTGGTTTAAGCCAATTAACAGGGGTTAAAGATTCCAGTATGCACCCTTCTCCATTCTATCCCAAATCTCTCAAGCCTGCAACCATCCAAATCAACACAAAGAAACACAAATTATAACAACTTATGCTGCCAAAAGCACAATCATGATTCTGGTGTAAATAAATAAATAGAGAGAGAGAGAGAGAGAGAGGGAGGTGTTTCAGGGAAATGATTCAATGGCAAACAACCAACTGTAATTAAATGTGCCTGCACCCTGTGGAAAAATACCACCAATTTAATTTCACAGTCATGACACTTAGCATTAAAAAAATCAAAAGAGAAATAAATCAGCAAAGCAAAAACACCATTTTAAATTAGCAGACTGCAAAACACACACTATAACACTGTATTAAAAAACTGAAAAGTCAAAATCTTACAGTCTTTCCCTGGTACTGGATTCTTCCACAGCTGGCCTTGCATTCTAGCTGAATAAACTGCACAATTTCAAACTGGTCTATACTTTCCTAGCATTCAACCTGGGTGCTATTCAGCCTATTTCTTCAGATGCCGGTGTTAAGTCATCATAGGGTCCTGGTCCTCTACATCTACTGCAGAGGACTAAGCAGATAATAATAAAGGATAGGCAGGTCCCGTAGGGGAGCTACATTACAACCCACACCCATGGTTGCTTGTTTGTCTCACACATACACTACATAGCATCAAGAATGGGCCTGATCCTTCTCCTTAAGAAAGGTGGGGTGGGGGGAGAGAGGGAAGATAGTGGAGAGAAAGACCCAAGAGAGGAATCCCCAAAACACAGAGAGAGAGAGAGTCAGGGGGCAGAATTTGGCTCAAAAGCTCCCAGATGTTCAGAACCACACAACAACATTTTTCTAAGCCTGTGAAAGAAATACAACATCATCCCAAAGGATCACATCATCTACAACCCTCTAGCTCAGTGGGTCTCAACCTTTTATGTACCAGGACCAATATGTAAACATAAATGGCCAGTCCCAACCCAGTGCCCCACACACTACCTTGACTCAGTGCCCTCCATCCCCAGGCCCCAGCCCCACAGTGTGTGAAGTTGGAGGGGGGTTTGGGGGGTGGGCATAGGGGTCCCCAAGCCACCCCCTGCAGGCTGGAACTCTGCCAGCCTGCAAGGGAAGACCCATGGTTTCCCACATTTTTCTCCTTCAAAAGAGAACCCATTTTTAAAGTTTGTTGATCCATTTTTAAAGTTTGTTCGTGACCCTTTCATATATTCTTGAGACCCACTTTTGGGTTGCGAGCCACAGATTGAGAAACACTGCTTTAGCTAACACACACAACTCCATATACGCAATACAACTATTCAGGACAACTTCAGAAAAAAAAATCTTCTTTACCTAACCTACTCCAAAAGGGATCAACTTAAACAGGACATTTACTTACATTACTTAACTGAGATACTAATCTGAAGACATACCTGGCAGCAGACCCAAATGTACTACCAAAAATACCTAGGAACAGCTATCCTACATAAGAAGAAAAGGTGGAATCAGCTATCACACCTCAAAGCACCACACCAGCAACAAATGAGTCATCAGTTCCCAGAACACCAACATGATTAAATTATCACAGCACTCTGAAATATCTGTATTCTTTAAAGGCCTGAACTACTGCACAGAGAAGAAAACCTGAGAAGAATTATGTGGAGAATTAGAAGAATTCTTTCACAAACTTTGCCTAGAACAATACTTCTGTTACCAAGACACAACCACCTTTGACAATCATCCTGCCACAACCAAGTAATAATAAAACATTAGACTGGATACCTCCCAAAGGACATAACCATAGGCTGGACTACTGCATAAACTATTTCAGGAAGAAAGCTAACAGCTGACATTCTAAACAAAAGCCAGGACCACAAAGGCAAAAGCCATGCAGTCCCTAAGATTTAACAATGTAAATGAATCTAACCTGAGGACAAAAGATTTGGAACTATCACAGGGCTGGGAAATTATTTTGGTGAGCAGGCCACTTTGCAATTTTTGGGGAGCTGTCAAGGGCCCCACACAAAATCTTTCAGAAGTTATTACTTTAACAAATTATAGATAAAAAACAAATTATATACTAAAAATGAACCATCTACTACAACATATCTTAATTTTATTTCAAAAAATTATTTTTGTCCTGATTTATGGGTTTTTTTGAGTCGTGTATATAGATTTGATTGCATAATAGCTAAAAATAAAGTCTTACTCTTGTATATTGTGTGTATGGTTGTTGGGTGTAAGGTGTGTACAGGGGAGGGTGGAGGCTGCCCACGTGCTAGGTCCCAGGACCTGGCCAGGGATTTCACAGAAGTTAGGGCTGGAGGGGACCTCATGAGATCATCAGGTCCAGCCCCCTGCCCAAACGGCAGGAAGTCAGCTGGGGTCAGATGACCCCAGCAAGGTAAGCATCCAGGAGTTTCTTGAACGTATCTGGAGTAGGTGCTTGCACCACTTCTGGGAGGAGTCTATTCCAGACTTCGGAGACTTGGACAGTAAAGGAGTTTTTCCTTATGTCCAGTCTAAAACGGTCTTCCAGCAATTTGTGACCATTAGACCTTGTCTTCCCTTGGGGGTACCCTGGTGAAAAAGATGTTCTCTCAGTTCCTGATGCACACCCTTTATATACTTACAGGCTGCCACCAAGTCACCCCTGAGTCTTCTCAAGGCTAAAGAGTCCCATGCCTCTCAGCCTCTCTTCATAAGGCCACCTCTCTTGACCTCTAATTATGCACGTGGTTCTCCTCTGGACTCTGGATGGGGGGAGCAGGTGGGGGTGGGGCAGAGGATGCATGCAACAGAACTCACCCAGGCAGTGCAGGTGGAGTCTGCCCTCTTCCCCCCAATCTGGCCTGTGGCTGCCCCCACAGCACTCTGCATGGGGCTGAGACCCACCCACTCCTGCCCAGGGCAGCCCACGCCACGCTCCCTCCTGCACCCTGCCACTGCATGCAGGATCCCAGCACAATGAGCAGCCACTTGCAGGCCACCAAGTGGGTGGAAGGTGGATGGGAGCTTGCACTGGAATCCAACATGCTGGGGCAGCAGCTGCCCAGCAACAGCTTCTCTCCTGCCTGGCTCAGCATGTGGTGCCCAAGCAATGTGTCCTCATGGCCGCCATCACTTCCCCGCGCTACCTGCTGCCCAGAGTGATGCAGCAAGGGCAAGAAGAGGAGGAAGAGCCAGTGAAGGCAGGGAGAACTGAGCAGCACCTGGGTGGTTGCAGCAACAGCAGGAGCAGCCCTGCTGGGAAGCTGTGCGCACTGGCCAGGGCCAAGGTCAGGGCCATTGGTGGGTGAGAGACAGGTGCACATGGGGGAACAGCGTAGGCTGCCCCAAGTGGGAGTGGGCAGGGCTCAGCCCCATACAGAGTGCTGTGGGGGCAATCAGTTGGTGACCTGGATCTAGCCTGTGGGCCATATTTTGTCCACCCCTGAGCTATCATCATCTTCAACCTTCAAGTCTATGTGGAGTGAACTAACAGACAACTCTTTGACATCGAATACTATAAAGAACTTGGGGAGGACCCCACCTCAGCATTCACTCTTTAACTGAAAAATATCATCAAATCTTTCCCACCCTAGCTTTCGGGAACAAAGTACTTCCACTTATCCCCAACTCCCCTACCCCAGGAACCTTCTGTATGTTCCCAAAGATTCACAGACAAGGTAACCCTGGCAGACCTCATCATATCCAACTGTGGTACCTCACTGAACCCATCCAGATTCATAAATACTATCCTGAAACCACCTGTCACTCAAAGACAAAGTTTTCTACAAAACAAGAAAGTTCCTCAACAGAATTCAGAACATCAGCTACTTTGCTGAGAAACCCTTACTTGCAACCACAGGTGTCACCAGTTGATACACTAACATCCCACACCATGAAGGTATGGCTGCCTACATAAAATACCTACACAAACATACAACACGTTGCAAGAAATCACCCACTTCATCTTCACCCACAACAACTTTGCTTTCAACAACTGACACTCCTCCAAGCCATGGGGACAACTATGGGCACAAAGATGGCCTCTTAATATGTTAACCTTTTCATAAGCCACCTGGAAGAGGAATTTATAAGAAATTACACCAAATCTGCATTATACCTGCGTTACATACATGACATTTTCATCACCTAGACTGAACATACCTGGACTCACTTCTTGACTTCCACCACAGGTTTAACAACTCTCAGCCCCTGATCAAACTTTCTCTGGAATATTCCTTCATTAACATCAACTGTCTAGACACCACAATCCACATCCGAGATGGCACCCTACAAACCACCATATGCAAAATACTCGTGGACCATCATATTTATGTTCACAAGACCAGCAATCATCCCAAACACAAAAAAGCTATAGTCTACAGTCAGGCCCCCAGATACAACCTCATTGACTTTGAGAACACCTATGATGCCCACCTGACCCGCCTAAAATCTACCTTTATACAACAAGGACACTCCAGTAGAGAAACAGATGATATCTTTTCAAAAGCTATCCAAATACTCTGGAGTAACCTGCTACAATACAAAAACAAAACCCCTGAAACTGCACCCCTCTGGTGGTCACCTACCACCCCAAACTGGAACCGATCAGAAGACTTGCCAAACAACTACAGACTATAGTCAAAGATCAGACCCTGAGAGAAATATTCTCAGTTCCTTTGCTTCTGGCTTTCAAACAGCCTGCTAACCCTGCCCAACTTATCATCAGAAGTCACTGCCCAACAGACATCAAATGGAACACAGCCTTGCCTTGGCAAAAAACACTTAAAATATCAGCCACATCTCCACTGTCACTATCAATACCCTCTCCATAAAAAAAACTAACAGAATCTAGACTGCAGTGGAATGAAATCTTCAATTGTCTTAATTTCCTGGCTACTGGATTAAGACCTCATTCTGTCAAGAACCGTGTGGAAGCTTATGTGCAGCAGCTTCTCCACAATTAAAGAAATCATGCACAGGCATCTTTCATGAACCTGGCTTTTCCAGCACATTTTACAAGCCCTTCAGAGACCAGCTAGTGATGGTGGGAGCAGGACTGTGGAGTCTAGAGGCTGCTAGTCATGAACTGGCATGAAGGCGGCAGTTACAAGAAAGTTGTTTAGCACTTGGATGAGGCTAGGGAAGGTCAACTCTAACAGCATCCTCCTTTTGACCAAATACACAAAACATGAACTCACCATCACCAGCATGTTCCTCCAGAAAAACAGGCGCAAGACATCGTGGCAACACTCATGATCTAAGCGTTGGCACCTGACTGACTACATCAATGTTCATGCCTGGGATCACAAAGATGTCTGCATGACCCAAGCTATGCTAGGACCTGATGACTGCTGGACCAGTCACTGACTCATGTGCTCTTTTAGGTCACTCAAACTGGCTCCCAAACAATGGCTGCAGCGGAAGCAATGCTGACAGAAGATCAATATCAAAGGACTCAAGGACCCAATCAAGCAAGACCTCTTCTACCAGTGCATCAAAGAAAAACTGGTGAATTCCAATCAACAACAATGGGAGAATGCTAGCAGTTCTTGGGGTGCCTTCAAGTCCACCGTTATTAGTGCCTGTGAAGAGACACTTGAATTCACTACAAGGAAACATCAAGACTGGTCTGATAAGAATGACTGGGAGATCCAAGAGTTTATCAACCACAAGTTCAAGACCTTTTGTGCTTGGCAGAACAGCATCAACTCCAGGCACAAGAAACTGAATCTCCAACAAGCCAAAGCAAAGGTCCAAAGAAGGACAGGTGGTGGGAAGACAAAGCAAAGGAGATTCAAGATATCGCTGATACCTGCGATATGCAGTTTTTCTATGCCAGCAAAGGCATCTATGATCTAAGCACTCAAGGACCAATCCCCTTAAGACCTAAGGAGAGAGGAGCCCTGATCAAGGAAAGAGGGGACATCAATGCCCGTTGGAAGCAGCATTTCGAAGACCTTCTCAATCAAGACTCTGTTGTTAATGAGAGTGCTCTCAACTCCATTCCGCAACACCCAGAGATGATCTCAAAATCCTTCCAACCCTTGATGAGGAGAGGAAAGACATCTAGCAGATGAAGAACTATAAAGCATCTGGAGCTGACGGAATACCTGCTGAAATCTTCCTGCAGGGAGGAGAGGAGCTCATCTTAAGGATTTGGAAATCCCAGATAACCTCAGGGATGCCACAATTGCAATAATTTTCAAGAAAGGAAACAACTGTGAAATCACCTTACTGCTACCCCAGGAAAGATCAATGCAAGAACCTTCCTGAATCCTCTCCTTCCATTTGCTAAAGAGCTCCTTCTGGAATCTCAGCATGGGTTTAGGGCACCAAGAGGCACAACTGACACGATCTTCACAGCTTGCCAGCTGCAGGAGAAATGCCGGAAACAACATAAATCTCTCTACGTGGTTTTCTTGACTTCACAAAAACCTTCAGTTCTGTCAAGTGAGAAGCGCTGTGGAAGATCCTTCTGAAGTATGGATGTCCACCAAAAATTGTTACCATTCTCTGCCTGCTCCATGATGGTAGGTGAGATATGGTTCTCAGTAGCAGATCTATCACAGATCCCTTTAAGGTTAAAACAGGAGTTAAGCGAGGCTCCATCATTGCTCCAACACTTTTCTCGATATTCCTTCCTGCAATGCTACATCTGACCACCAACAACCTTCCAGTCAGAGTGGAGCTAAACTACTGAATGGATGGTAAAGATGTTTTATCTCAGCTGACTCCAAGCCAAAACCAAGAACAACCTGACCTCAATCAAGCACCAGTATGCTGATGATGCTACCTTTTGGCAATCACTGACGTCTTTACCAAGGCATACAAGAAAATGGGACTTTCCTCTCCCAGCTCAGTCAAGGTGTACATCCCACAGGAGGGCAGACAAAGCACTTCAAGGACATCCTCAAGGCCAACTTGAAAAACATGCAATATCGACATTAACTCATGGGAGACTACTGCCCAGGACCACCCCAAATGGAGGAAGAATCTGCTGCAAGGATCTCAGTATTGTGAAACCTTACAATGACAACAGGAGATGGAGAAACATGAACAGCAAAAACAATGTGTTGCAGACCGAATCAAGAATCTGGAGCCATCAACCCTGCATGGGAACATGTGCCTGAGTTGTCAGAGTCTGATGATCATGGATTGGCCTCATCAGCCATCTTCAGACTCACAGATAAACAATCATCCTTGACTGCAAGGGACTGCCAAAGAAGTGTCTGCTACCTCTGAGAATTTCTCTCAGCCCCTCCCTAGGCTGTGCTTCACTTGCTGTGCCTGGCTTCCTGGAATCAGAGACCTGATGAAGAATGTCTCAAATTCAAAAACTTGTCTAACTTTACACAACTAAACAGTTGGTCCAATAAAATATATTGCCCTAAGAAATCTTTGCCTCTTGCATAAGTTCTGGACCATCACGGCTACACTATCATTCTTATACTCCCTTCATACATGGATACTCTAGTAAAGAAATAGACCATATATTTGAAAGAGCAACCTAACTACCCCACAGTAACCTGCTACAATGCAAAAAGACAGCCCCCTACAAATGCGTACCCCTGTCAACACATCTCCACTGCTACTATGATCAGCATTCCCCAAAACAAGCCTGTGCCTTTCCCAGCATGTGATATATCTGAGCCAAAGCACAAAATGTCCTCATGGTAATTATGTGGGTGAAACTAAACAGAAAATATACACCAAAATGAACTCTCAGAAAAAATATACAGGACAGAAACACACACAAGAGCACGTTTGTCACAAACCAGCCACTCCCTTTCTGACCTCACTATCTTCATACTCAAGGGAAATCTACTAAACAACATTAAAAGGTGAACTTGGGACCAAAACAGAGCAGGCTGGACATGAGGAACCAAGGACTAAAAAGTAATATAATGTGTCATAAGACCAATAACCTACATGATTCCTGAAATTCTTCCTACACACTACAGGTGATAATGACCCTCCTCTATTTTCAGTAGTCAAGTTTCTTTTCTTCTGCTAACTGTCTGTCTGCTATCCCTGGCAATTTCTCCTCACTCCAATTTCACGGCTATACCCACTGTTCTTAAAAATCCTCATGCTTAGTTTCCTCCTCAGACCTGAAGAAAAATGCTTTGCAATCAAAAGCCTATCTAACTTTATCTCAACTAAACAGTTTGTCCAATGAAAGATATCACCCCCCTCCTCTCCCTCCCCCACCCAAAAAAAAAAATCCTTGTCTTTTAGTCTTACAAAATTCCAGTTCCCAACACTGCCTTCCAAGCACAAAGGGTACCTTGCTCCAAACGTAACTGGCCTTCATAGACTTGGAATCAAGTGTTTCTCAGCTGGCTGTCTTCTACTGGTAACCATCCAATTTTATTTCAAGCCTTTGGAGTAGAGTAAAAAAAAAAGAGAGATATTGAATGGTATGTCAGCACTGAGACTGCACGTACATTAGAACGGTTAGTGAGAGAACTACAAGAAATAAGCCACTAAAAAAACCCAGCCCCTTTCCTACTTTCAATAAAACCAAACATAACCTTCAAGTTCAATAACCCATTACTTCAGGGAAGAAGATTTACTTTCACATCATATACAGAAAGGGTTGAACAAATTCCTGAGAAACAGCATGCTAGAAGACACTCCACAAGTCAAACTAATCATGCCACAAAGAGCTCACTCCACTGGATCTTATGGAAATGTTTCTGTATCCTAAAACTAACATCTGCATTGATCAAACTTCACACTTAAGATCAGTCTTGTAACAACATCTATAGCAGGGGTAGGCACCCCTCAGCACAGGCGCCAGAGCATGGCATGTGAAGGCATATTGCTTGACACATGCGTCTCAGGGAGGACAGCAGGGAAGGGGCTGTGGCTGCGTTGTCCCAACAAGGATCGGGGCTCTCATGACTCCTCTGCCATCCACTCCTGGCACACCAACATCTTACAAGTCAAGGCTGTAGGTATTTTTGGTACTCTGCCCAAAAATGCTGCCGACTACTGATCTATAGGCTGTTGATGCTAGGGACAACTACCAACAAAATGCTGACTTGGAGTGTTTCTGCTCAACATTACCTGCCAGAGCACTCCCCTTGTTTCCATCCCAACCACTTGGGTCAGGGCAACAGCAGAAGGAGGATGCATATACCTAAAACATTGCACAAGGAAATATCTAATAAGATTAATAACTGCATTCTGCATACTTATTAGCCTGGATAATTATCACAGTACCAGTGGCTACATGTGGAGTTCCAGGACAAACTGATAAGTGCCAGATTACATGAAAATAGAACAAATATGGAATCAGAACTCTGAACAGAGGAGATATCTTTTATTAGACCAATTAGATATTTGCAAAAAAAAAATCTTTATTAGCAAGCTTTCAGGCACACTTATCCTTCTTTAGGCATAGGAGAATGCAAAGATTGTAAAATTTCTCCTAGGTGGAAATGACGATTCGTATTTCACAGGAGAGTTGAAGGTGTAGTAAGATCTCCTGGTTGGAAAAGTTCATTTTGTGCAAATTAAGCTCAAAGTTAGAGCAGTCTTTTTACCTTGAAGTTGCCTGATGGCAAGCAGGATGTTGAATTATATTTCCTTCTGGTTATAATTCAATATCCTGCTTGTCATCAGATAACTTTGATGTAAACAGACTGCTCTAACTTTTTATCTGGGCAGGAGAGGCAGGGGGGCAGACTGAGGTCCCTGCAGTGAAGGAGGCTGTGAGAGTGAGAGTGGGAGTGGGGCTGGGGCACAGGCAGGCGCTGCACAGCCAGGGCGGGACGGGGCAGTGGTGCAGGGAGTGTGGAGGGGGCAGCTCCCGCAGCTGCGTGCACCCTGGGGAAGGCATGGGGGGCATGTGTCCCTTGGATCTGTGCACGGGGCAAGGGCAGACTGCCTACTTGGGGCTAGAGGCTGTGCTGGCCTTTTCCCAGGAGGGGGGCTGCACTGAAGCAGTGCTTAGAGCAGGTAAGTGGGTGGCGGCAGCAGTGCTGGGAGGGGGCTACAGCCACCCCAAAATTGGTTGTAGCCTTCCCCCTCCCAGCACCGTCACTGCCCGCCCTGAGCACAGCCCCAGTCGAGCCCCCCTGCTGGGAAGAGGCTGGCACAGTCTCTCTCCCTGAGCCTGCAGTAGCAGTCTGCCCTCGCCCTGCACACAGATGCAGGGGACACAAGCCCCCATGCCTCCCCTGGGGGTACATGCAACAGCAGGAGCTACCCGCTCCCCCCACCCCTCGGATAAGCCATGACTCTGTCCCATGCTCTGCCCCACCCCGGCTGGGCAGTGCTTCCCCTGCCCCACTCTCCCCCTCACTGTGGGGGCCTCGATCTGCCCCCTCCACACTCCTTCCCTCCTCCCAACCCCCACCCACCCTTCCCCACACAGACTTACTGGCTGGATGCTCCTCTCCAAGTTGCTGGGCTGCATTCCTGGCGATGTGTATGCTGCACCTGCTGCAATCTGCGCACGCATGCGGCATTTATCGGTGACATTATCAGTCACATCAGCCAAAAAAAGCCGATTGCTGATAATGTCAATTTTCCTTCTATTGGTGCTGATATGATGTGGACCAATGTATCAGTGCACCTCTACAAACAACTAGAGAAGGAAAAGCTGTGGCTGCTTTCTGCCGCATCTCCCCCTATGATAGACTTTGCCAAAAGACAGCTGTGTACAAGTCTATGCTGGCAAAGATAGAGTAAATCCAGAATGAACAGTCTTTAGTCTTATAGCATTTTATAACAAACCATACAGTGGTTTGGTACAGGATTTTAACTTCTGTTTACCACTTATCTGATACGAGAAAGAGAGAGACTAAATGAAATCCAGGGTTAAGTGTTCTCTTTCTATTAAGTAGTAACAACTAATGCAATATAGGACTGATTCTATTGGACTAAAGCCGTGGCTTATGTACCCCAGCATGCCTCTTTCAGCTGTGGAGGACCAAAAGCAAGAAGGCGGCAGGTGAAAGATGTGATAAACGAAGTGATGAAGACCAAGGTGGACTGCGAAGAAGTACAGAAGGATCTGGCACTACTGAGCCAACGGGCAACTCAATGGCAGATGAAATGCAAATGCAAATAAGTATAAAATGATCCAGATGGGCAAAAATATACCTATACCACCAGTTCAAATTATACCTACACCATGATGGGACCTACAATAACTGTTATCACACAGGAAAGTGAGCTGGGAGTCACTGTGGACAGTTCACTAGAAACATCAGCTTAGTGGCTCAGCAGGGATCCGGGTTTTCAGTTTCCCATAGAAAAACGGAAAAAATCCACGGATTTTTCCTTTTAACCAAAAAAATGTGAATTTTTCCTTAAAATGGAGAAACATGCGGATTTTCCACTTTTGCAAAGAGCTCTCTACAGGCTGGCAGAATTCCAGCCTGCAAGGGGCTGGGGGGAGCAGGAAAAGGGTGGTCAGGCAGGAGGCACCACATGCACTCTCAGCCATGTGCATGGCTGCCAGGCAGCCTGGACAGCAGCTCCCGCAGGTAAGTCTGGAGGTGGGGAAAGAGGGATTAAGACCCCCATTAGAAGGGTGGGAGTGAGTTGGGCAGGGCTGGGGCATCTGCCCAGCCAGGGCAGTTCATGGTGCTTGAGGCCCAGGGCCTGAATGTAGCCTCAGGTCCCCAACAGGTGGCAGGGGCAGGTGATCTCCAGATCTGTGCATGGGGTGGGGGCAGGCTGCCCACTGCAGGCTCAGGCTCCCTGCCCTGCTGCCCTCCCCCTGGGGTCTCCACAGCCCAGCAGGTAGGACCCAGCACAGCAGGACAGTGGTGCCAGGCAGGGAAGCTCCTTGTCACTGCAAGCCCTGCTCTGTGGTGGCAAAGCACCCTCCTGCCCACCCAGGAGCAGCGGGGGTAATGGCACGGAGTTGTGCCCCTCACTGCTGCTGTGTGGGCAGGGGGCACATCATCATGGCAGCACAGAGCTCCCAGTGGCAGCTATGAGCTTTCCCACCTGGCCCCGCTCTGCCCTGCCATGCCAGGTCCCGCCCACTGGACTGCAGAGGCCCCAGGGGGAGGGCAGCAGGGGGGGGAGGCCAGGAGGCCAAGCCTGCAGCAGGCAGCCCGCTCCTGCCTGCACCCCATATGGGCTCCACTCTGGCTGTGCCACCCATGGAGGAGGGGGAACCAGGTCCATACTGCTTTGCTGTAGCAGCCACCACCTCCCACAGGCAGCAGCCAGGGCTCAGGTGTTGTTGCAGAGGGGCCAGGGTGCTGAGGACCCAAGACCCTGGTCACCCCATCTGACAGGGTTGCAGAGGTAAGGGGCTACTGGTGGGGAGTAAGAGGCACCAGCAGGGCCTGGGGGCTGTGGCTTCGGAGTGAGGGGCCTGGACCTGCGTCTTGGTGAGCAAAGGGGGCTGGGGGTGGTCTGACTCCATGATAAGAAACCCAAAATCAAATACCAAAATGTATAGGTACTTAGAATGTATTTTATTATAGTGACTGAGGCACTGGTAGGCTTCCAAACTGCTTTAAAATTGTAAATATATCAATAAAACATTGTGTTCAACTGATACCTATATAGTGGTGTTTCATTTTAATTGTGGAGTTTAGGGGTTTTAATAAGAGAATTTGTGATTTTTAAACAAGAGAAAAACAGAATTCCTGGTGCTCAGCAGCCATAAAAAGGCAAACAAAATGGTAGGGATCATGAAGAAGAGAACTGTAAACAAAATGGAAACTATCATTATGCCCTCTTATAACTCCATGGTCCACACCTCGAATACTTTGCCCAGTTCTGGTCCCCACACCTCAAAAAGGATATAGAAGAACTCAAGAAGGTACCAAGAGGGGTAGCAAGGATGATTAGTGTTACCGAGGGGCTTCCATATGAGAGAGACTAAAGAGGCTAGGCCTATTCAGTTTAGAAACAACACACTTGAGTGGGGAAATGATAAGTGTTTACAAAATACTACATGGTGAAAAGAAGGTAAATAGGAATGTATTACTTACTGTCTCTCACAATACAGGAATTAGGGGTCACAAAATGAAACAGTAAGTTTAAAATTAATAAAAGGTGATTCTTTTGCACACAGCGTGTAATGAAAGTGTGGAACTCATTGCCACAGGACGTTGTGGAAGCTGGCAGATTAGCCAGGTGCAAAAAGGGCCGGACAAATCTTGGAGGAAAGAGGCATCAGTAGCTACTGAGCAGGCGAGTTAGGGATACAACCTCAGAATCAGAACTACCAAGATTTTAAATCCTGGAGACGATTCCAATGCAGGGAAAAAGGAGGAAAGGGGCCAAGAGGCTTCCTTGGCTGACCAGAGAAATCCAGAGCAGTCTACGGGCTAAAAGGGGGGCATATAAAAAGTGGAAACGGGGAGAGATTACTAAAGAGGAGTATACCTCCTCTGCTTGTGCTTGTAGGGAGGCAGTTAGACGGGCCAAAGCTACCATGGAGCTGAGGATGGCATTCCAAGTTAAGGATAACAAAAAACTGTTTTTTTAGATATGTAGGGAGTAAAAGGAAGGCCCAGGGTGGAATAGGACCTCTACTAAATGGGCATAAGCAATTGGTGACGGACAGGGGGGACAAGGCTGAACTCCTCAATGAGTCCTTTGCCTCAGTGTTCCTAAGCGAGGGGCAAGACAAGTCTCTCACTGGGATTGTAGAGAGGCAGCAGCAGGGTGCCAGACTACCAAGCGTTGACCCTGAGAGGGTGCAGAGACACTTGGAAGAACTGGATGCATTTAAGTCGGCAGGCCCAGATGAGCTCCATCCGAGGATACTGAAAGCACTGGCCGACGTCACTGCACAGGCCCC
>NW_005841831.1:519188-520996 GCF_000455745.1 Alligator sinensis
ACTCTTTCCTGCCTATGCAGGGGGTCGGACTCAATGATCTATTGAGGTCCCTTCCAACCCTAACTTCTATGAATCTATGAGAGAGAAACGGTGGAAAAAACCCTGGTCATACCCACTTCTTTCTCCCTTTCAACAACCACTCTGTGCCACTGTGTGACAGGATACTGGGCAAGATGGACCAATGGTCTGACCTAGTAAATGTCAGTTCTTATGCCTACCTAGCCAGTCTGTAATACTGTGCATGGAAGAATAGAAGGATGAAAAATATTTTAAACCCTCAGATATTAAATACAATGATCTTTATCTCAGTTTGCAAAGCCACTATTTTATTATTGATCACAAACATAGGAATTACCAGACCTTTCAGCGCAAGGGCCATACAGTCCCAGACCCTATGCCTAACAGTGGTCAGGTACCAGCTGCTTCAGAGGGCAAAAGGTAGTATACCCTTTCACTCAGAGCAGGTCTCAATCTGATGGATAATCAAACTCAGCTCATGTCCTTAAATATGCGACTTCACATCCCTCCATAATATCTGTTAATTGCAATAACTGCATATTCTTGTTACCTACAGGCAACAGATCAGTTTTTGGTCAAAGATTCATAGACAGTAAAGCTGAAAGGGACCTTGGAAGATCATCAGGTCCAGCCCCCTCCGCCAAGCAGGAAAGACAACTGGGGTCAAGTGACTAGAAATTTCCACTCAGTTTTTATCCCACTAGAGTCTGTGGAATATTTTATAAAATATCTATTCCTGTTGAGCCTAGTCTGCCTTTTCTGTATAGTTTATAACTAGGTAAAACAGATTCATTGCTTTTGCCATTTTGCCAATTTTCTGTAACTGCCAACACACCAGGGTCTTTGTCCCCAAAAAATCGCTTACTTTTGCTCTTCCAAATGTAAACATTTTTAAAAATATATCTTACAGGGTTTTAACAAGGGCCTGCTTTCAATTCCTTAAATCAGACAACCTGCTGATTTTAGAGAGATCATCTGTCCTTGTCTTGTATCTGGTCTAGTTACGCTGCAATTTGCTTTCCACACTTTCCTGTTGTATTACCAACACCTACAACCAATGTCCCACTCCTGAGCTACAGCCAACTTTCTCTTACCTCTAAGTGCAATTGGCCTGAATCATAAATACATTCCCTTTTACGTGCCTAAAGTCTGGAATCCATTTTGATTAAAGTGAAGTCCATCCCTTGTGTGCAGATGTTCCCCTTGCCCCAAAGCATTCCCCAGTGTCTAACACTTAAACCTTCTTTACACCATCTTTGCAACCACACACCGAGATCCTGAAGTGTCCCTCTGGCAGGTTAGGCCCATGCGTGGAACAAGCAGCATTTCACAAAGTTAAAACCAGAGACACCAGGTTTGAGCTTTCTGCCTAATGATCAGGGATCCAGGTTTTCCATTCGCTGTGGAAAACAGTAGATTTTCCACTTTGAAGGAGAAAAGTGCATATTTTTCCTTTAAAGGAGAATAGCGTGGATTTTCTTCTTTAAATGAGAAAAACGGGGGGGAAACTGCAGGTTCCCCCTTTCAGGCTAGCAGAGTTCCAGCCTGCAAGGGACTGCTTGGGGCTAGGGGGAGTGGGAGTAGGGCAGTCAAGCAGGGGGCACTACATGCATGTGCACACATGCACATGGCAGCCAGGCGGAGAGCAGCTCCTGCAGCTGCCCATAGATAAGTCTATGGGCAAGTTGGGGGGGGGGGTATATAGAAGCCCCCATGGGGAGGGAGGGTGCTGTGGCTAGGGGCACTGCCCAGCCGGGGCAGTGTGTGGGGCCCAGGGCTGGGGCAGGAAT
>NW_005841831.1:521006-553512 GCF_000455745.1 Alligator sinensis
AAGGTCTGGCCAGGGAGCGAAAGGGAGCCATGGGCAGCTTATCCAGGGGGTGGTGGAGAGGGCCATTCCTGGGGAGGGGTGCATGGGGAGACATGTACTTCCCCCCAATTTGTGTTCAGGATAGATGTGGGCTGCCCGCTGCAGGCTCAGGGCTACCTGTCCTGCTGCCTGCCCCCAGGAGCCTCTGGCAGCAGCAGGGGCACAACTCCGCACTGCTGCCAGGCAGAGGGCACCTCGCCACAGCAGTAAAGATGATGTGGGGCTCCTGGTGGTGACACCAAAACTGCCCACCCTGCTCTTTCCTTTTGTGCCTTAGAGGCCCCTGGGGGAAAGCAGCAGAGTAGGCAGCCTGCTTCCTCCTCCCCGCTACAGGCTCTGCTTGGCTCTGCTCTGGCCATGCCGCCCATGGTGGGCAGGGAGAAGGGACAAGAGGCTGGGCTCTGCTCTGGCCACGGTAGTTGCCTCATGCAGGGGCTGCTGGGACGGGCAGGGGACTGCAGACCCAGACCCTGGCCCTGTAGCCCTGGCAGCTGGAAGACCCCTCTCGCAGGACTGAGGCAGCAGAGGGCTTTGGGTCATGAGTAATGGGTAACAACAGGCCTGAGAGGGTGGGGGGGCTGTGGGTTGGGAGTGAGGGGCACTGGCAGGGCCAAGGGGCTGGGGGTTGGTAGTGAGGGGCACTGGCCTGGCTGTGGGGATGTGGCCTGGGATGAGAGGCAATGGCATGGGTGGGAGTAAGGCACTGGAATATCAGGGCTGCTCAGCTCCACAAAACAGCCAGGGCGGGAGAGGGAATCGCTGAAACTGGACCTGTGTTCTGGCAAGCAATGAGGGCAGAGGGATTTCTGATTTTCCACAATAAAAAACCCCAAATCAAATGCCAAAATTTATAGGTATTTAGAATGTATTTTATTACTAGCCAATTGCCCCTCAAGAATGACAGGGGCAGTCAGGACCAGCAGCAGGACCAGCACCCACCACCCTGTGCCACTGATGCCTCCCAGAAATGTGGGGGGGGGAGGGAGGTAGGAAACTTGCATGAAGCAGTCACCGCCACCACCCACTGTCCCACGCTGCCACCATTCTGCATCCAGCCCTGCGCCAACTCCCCCTCTTCCCACCGCTCTGTGTCTGGCCCTGTGGCCTCCACCTCACGCTGCTCTGTGTCCGGCCCTGCACCAACCACCCCCCCTGCCCTGCACCCAGAGCGGGATTAATGTGTATTGGGACCCTGGGCAAAACAAAATTGGAGGCCCCCTCCCCCCACGGGAGCTGGGCTGCAGCGGGGAGGGAGGGGCAGGGCCCCTTCCCCTTCTGGTGCTGGCAGGGAAGGCTGGGGGGACTCTGCCAGGTTGGTGGGGGTACATGCCCACCTCTTCTCCCTGCTCCCTCTGTCCTGCTATGGCTAAAAACATACACACAGGCACACAGACGCAGGCGTGAACACAAGACGGGTGCGGGCTACTCTCACTCGCTCTCTGCACATGGACACACAGACACAAACATACTCTCCCTGCCAGGAACACAGGCACACACACGCACACACACACACGTACCCGCAGATGGGGGCACACTCTACTCACTCACTGTCTGCACATGGATACAGACACGTACACACTCTGCCTCCTGTCATGAACAGACACGCACCTGCTCTGCCCCAGGTTGTCCCCGGGAAGAGCCTGGCACAGGCTGGTGGCTCCTCCGGAGGTACGGTGCTGGGAAGCCAATGGTGGGAGAGGGGCCATGTTACCCTTGATCTGTGCACAGGACAAGGGCAGCTACAGCGGCGGGCCAGGCTCTGCCTGCTCCCTGCCTTTGTGCCTTGCCGCTCGCTGCTTTGACAGTGGCGCGGCACCATGTGCCTCACTGCCCAACCCACCCAGTGGGGACGCACATGGAGCCATGCCGTTATCAAAGGCAGGACACAGGTGCACAAGCAGGGAGTAGGCAAACCCCAGCCCTGGCACCGTGCCTCTGGAGGAGCCACCGGGCTAAGCTGGGATCTTCCTGGGGATGATCTGGAACAGGATGGGGCAGACACGAGGGTCCGGGAGGCTCCATCCCCTCCGGTGCAGGTGAGGCTGGCCCTGCTCCAGGCCCCCCTGCTGGGCAGTGTGGGTAGGCAGCCGGGGCCGGTGTGAGGTTGGGGGCTGGTGGTTTTGTGGGTGCTGCTGGCTCCAGGGGGTGTGGGGGAAGGGACAGCCACAGGCACAGCAGGCCCTGACTGCTCCACTCCCTCCCGATCCCTGCCCACTCCCAGTTACGCTCCCTCCTCCCCCTGCAGACTTTCCCACCTGGGGAGGTGTGGGGGCATGTGTGCGTACACGCTCAGCACCCCCTGCCCAATTTTTTTTCCTCTCTCCGCCTATGGGCCCTGCGAAGCACCCGCCGCCCCCCCCCCACTCCACGGTAAATGGTAAATATAAACATTGTGTTCAACCGATCTAGATACCTAAGTCCTGAGCTTGACCAGGAGTTTGCCCAGGAACTGGCTGAGGCAGCTTGCTCCAGGACCATGGTTGTCATGGGTGACTTCAATTACCGGGACATCTCGTGGGAGGATCGCTCAGCAAAATCTGAGCGGTCGCAGAGCTTCCTCTCGTGCGTGGATGACCTCTACCTGACTCAAGAAGTCTATGGGCCAACGAGAGGCAAAGCGCTGCTCGACCTGGTACTGGCTACTGGGGATGACCTAGTCGGTGACCTAGTGATCGATGGGAAGCTGGGTGACAGCGACCACGAGCTGATCACCTTCACCATCCGCTGAAAAGCTGGCAAGTCGGTCAGCAACGCGCAAGTCTTTGACTTCAGGAAAGCCGACTTTGACAAGCTCAGGAGGCTTGTCAGTGAGGCCCTAAGGGACCGTGACCACGGGGAGAGGGGAGTTCAAGAGGAGTGGTTGCTCCTCAAGGGAGCGATCCTCAATGCACAAACTAAGTCTATTCCATCTCGGAGGAAAGGCAGCAAGAGGGCACAGCAGCCCCCCTCGCTCTCCAGGGACCTAGCAGATCTCCTGAGGCTAAAAAGAAAGGCCTACAAAGGGTGGAGGATGGGAGTCACCTCCAAGGAGGATTATTCTGCACTGGTCCGGTCCTGTAGGGAGCAGACCAGGAAAGCCAAGGCTGCAACTGAACTCCAGCTAGCTTTGAGCATCAAGGACAATAAGAAGTCCTTTTTCAGATATGTGGGGAGCCGGAGGAAAAGCAGGGGCAACATTGGACCCCTGCTCAGCACAGTGGCAAAATTAAATACCAGGAAGTACCGATATTTAAAAGAAAACACAGGAAAAAAAAGTGGCATGGCACACGTGACTGCAGCATGTGTTGCCAGACACAGAAGCCTGGCTAACCAGGGCCAGGCTGCACCAAGTACCCGGATTACCACCGCTGCAGCCTCAGGACCCCAGGCCCCTGGGGCCCCAGCCACCCCTACCCCACCCAGGGCAACTTGCCCTGCACCAGAGCACATGTGCGGGGCATATCCAGGAGCAACTAGCAATGGTACAAATATGTGCCACTGCCAATTGTCCCTGGGATAAGGCACATTCCCATTAGTGGGGACATGCCCCAAGGATCTACCTGTGCCTAAGCATCTCCTGCAAGGTACTGAGGTCTTGATTCAGAAAAACATGCCTGAATTGGACACAGACATAATATTTTGCTTAACCAAAAAAAAAAACCCTTCTTTCTGGGACTGTTTTTAATTTTCATCTTTAAAACGTGCAACTTTCACCAAAAAAGGAGCAAATTTTATCGCTCTATTTTCTATCTGTTCTGACTTGACATGTGTCAAACCCAAAAGTGAAGCCGGGTAGGCTGTGCCTGAGACCCACATTCTTCAGAGCACTGGGGAAAGGTATAAGCTAACCTTGATTGCTTTAGATCAGGGCTTAAATCCTCAACCTTAAACGAGCAAGAGAAATGATAACATAAAACCTGACTCCATGAAGGAAGTTGGGCTACATGGCCCAGTTCCGGCCTTATGATTCTGTGATTCTGCCTCACTCAGCCAGCTTCCACTTACTGGGGGTGGAGTTGGGGGGCAGGAATAATTTCCCTTGCTTCCTTTCTGGGCACCTTGGAATGTGAGAACAAGCCTGATTCTGATTTTCTGATTTGAGTTACACCACTGTAAAGCACTGGGCTGGCCCAAGTATGATCATGATGCAAGATCACAATCAGCCCTCATGGAGGAAATGGGTGTCTAAAATATCTGAACATGCATCTCACTGAGCCATAGTATTAGCTCAACATTCTTGTGTGCTGTATATTTGGAAATGATCCTGTGAAGTGAAGTGAAGCCCCCAAAACTAAGCCTATAACTTCTAGGCTTTGGTTTCAAAAGGGCAAACATTCTCTCAAGCAAATCCCGGGACGTCATTCCCCCCCTGTACTCGGCCTTAGTGAGGCCGCAGCTGGAGTACTGTGTCCAGTTTTGGGCTCCACAATTCAAAGAGGATGTGGAGAAGCTTGAGAGAGTGCAGAGAAGAGCCACGCGCATGATCAGAGGTCAGGGAAGCAGACCTTACGATGACAGGCTGAGAGCTATGGGGCTCTGTAGCCGGAAAAGCACAGGCTCACAGGCTCAGGGGTGATCTGATGGCCACCTACAAGTTTATCAGGGGTGACCACCAGCATCTGGGGGAATGTTTGTTCACCAGAGCGCCCCAAGGGATGACGAGGTCGAATGGTCACAAACTACTTCAAGATCGTTTCAGGCTGGACATAAGGAAGAATTTCTTTACTGTCCGAGCCCCCAAGGTCTGGAACAGCCTGCCACCGGAGGTGGTTCAAGCGCCTTCATTGAACACCTTCAAGATGAAACTGGATGCTCATCTTGCTGGGATCCTATGACCCCAGCTGACTTCCTGCCCTTTGGGCAGGGGGCTGGACTCGATGATCTTCCGAGGTCCCTTCCAGCCCTAATGTCTATGAAATCTATGAAATCTATATATTTAGTGGTGTTTCATTTTAATCACAGAAAAACACAGATTTGGGGGATTTTAATTAGAGCATTTGGGATTTTTTTAAATCAGAGAAAACCGGGATCCCTACTAATGATGCAGATTTAACTTCCAGGACCCCTCCCACTCCAACATATACCAGGGGTGGCTGGCAGCACCACATATTCCATTTAAAGGTGCGATGGGAACCAGATGATACATATTTTGTGCAATAACTTTGTGGCTTATTCCCTGTTTTATTGCATCATTAAGTGCATTAACATGTGGCCAGGTTACTACTTACGACACAACTAACTGGTTAATTATGTCTAAGTGTAACATCTGCCAGGGGCCTGCAGTCAAAGGCCCTTGCTGCCAAATGCCATCGAAGCCCCATGGCCAGAGGCCAAATCCAATGGTTCCGTGGGCCAGGTCTAACCCCTGGGTCACACCTTGCCAAATCCTGTCCTACATTGTTAGTACCAACACATACCACAACCCCAAGCTGCTCTGCAGCATTCAGAGTCCAGCTTAGCATGTCAGGATATGAGCATGTTCAGAAACAGCACACAAGTCGCACTATAGCTCTCACAGAAACCATAATTGGATAACCGATTCTCTATCACTGCAGTTCCTCTTCATCTTCTCACTGCAGACTGATGCCTTGGAGCAACTACCAGTCCCCACTATCTCACTGGGAAGAAAAACATGCCCCATCCTTCCACCAAGCTGCATCTTCAACCAGAAGACTACTTCCTCAACTGGAGGACATGGGCCCTCTCCTTCCCCATGGGCCCTCTCCTCCCATGGCAAAAAGCCCCTTGTTGCTCAGCTGTACAGCCACAGTACCCCAAAACAAAGTGCCAGAGCTCTTAGCTTTTATGGGTGACACACCTCCTGAAGTCTCGCTTCAAATAATTAGACTGGCTTTTAAGATTCTGCCATGGTGTGCCTCAAAAATGTCCTTTATTACAGCATGATTAATCTAAAGCAGATAATTTGTCTGCTCAAAGGTTGACATTTTGTTTCAGTTTTAAGTGATATTTATAGAAGACATATGGGAAGGAAAAAAAAAAAGAACCACAGCTTGCTTCCAATAATAAGAAAACTAGCATTTTCATCATTGACAGAAAGCCTGTTAAAATGTTGTCACTGGTAATTGTAGCAAAACCCCTTCCCCAACCATTTCTGACTTGTTCTCTCCCTCTCTATTCCCTATAGATAAGTATAAGTGAGCTAAGACATAGGATAAGCTTCAGCATTTTATTTTGTTAGCAAGTTGTATTTGTTTTGTTTTTTCTCCTTTTTTATATTGTATAATTATGTTTATATTGATTTTTACTGTTCTATATTACTGTTTTACTGGCACTATATGATTTACACCTACATATGTAAGTTAGTATAAGTCATGTCAAGTTTCCATTTTGTCAAGTCTCCATCTTGTCCACATGCCCTGTTGTGTAACCCATAACTCACACCTACCCCTCCTGTGTAACTTGGTTCCTGAATGAATGGGGATGAATGAGGGTGCCTGAGAGACAATGGCAGTACGTCTAAAAATAGCTCCCTCTGAATGATCGAACCATCAACACCAATACCTGGACCAAGGACCCAGCCATTGGAACCACTCTCAGCATTCAAGAAACAAAAGATGAGGCAACCCACCATTGTGCCAAGCTGCACATGCTCAGTATGAACACCTGGAGCCCTCTGGAACAGGACTGACATTGCCTGGACATGCTCTCCCCACAGGAGATCATAGGTAGCTGCCCCATAAAAAGGGGTAGTGACTCTTGGGGATGCTCTCTCCATCTGGATCAGCACCATGCCACACCACCTGTACACCCAGAGGCCCTGCCAGCAACCCCACTCTGGACAACACCTGCTGGACAAAGACCCCTTTTCCAGCCTGGATAGGTAGCTATCATCCCCACCCCTTCTTCAACCAAGGACTTGGACTCTGCTTCTCTTCCCTACCTGGACTACAACCCTTCCACTAAGTGTCTTTCTCCTGCTGCGTGCATAAGTGTGTTTAATAAACCTGTTATTTTGAAACCCCAAGTTGGGTTTTTGTCTGTTTTCTGGCTGTCTCCTCCCTGACACCAGGCTTGTTACCTTGCTCCAGTGACCTCAAGTAACCCTGGGGCCACTTGACCTTAAGTAACCCCAAGCCTCAGTTCCTCAGCCCAGCTTCTCTCTAGTCTACCGGTTCTAATACCGGTTCCAGCAACTTTCACTCCTTACACCTTCTCTCTCACCTTAACCTTCCCTCAGGTATCCCAAGTACCCCAAACACACACATACATACTGTGCCATCCAAGTTAGGAACTCATGTATGTGTAGGTGGGTGGTATGTGTGTAAACTGGTGTATACACACACACACACACACACACACGTCATCGTGTGCATGATATACAAATTAGTGATCCATGTATGTGTACTGAGTGTGCAGGTATTGACAACTGATTGCTGTCTAATTTTTGGTGTGTAGTGTGTATGTGCTCGAATTGGTGATAGGTATGAATGTGCCTAGGCTGGTTCAGATGTGTATGTGCCTGAGTTGGGAGAGAGAGAGAGTGTGTGCACGCCCAACTGATGTGTGCATTTGTATATGTGCAATTGTATCACACCCTCCTGTCTAACAGCATAATATTGAGATCCTGAGAGTGGGCCTGACCCCACAGGGCAACATAATGAGGAAGGCGTCCAAAAGAATACACCATGATAGCTTCTCAAGACTACTATGCTTTTCCTGAAACTGGACACACACAAGATTTCAAGACAAGTGTGTGGTTTTTAAAAAAGTGCTTTGGAAGCAGAGTGAGCTGTTTCCAAAATCTGTTCCCCTTCTTTTCAGATATCTTAAATTTGTACAGTGTTTTACTTTTAAAATTCAAAATGTAAAAACTAAATTCACTGAACACTACAGAGCAGCACCCTAAACATCTACAACCCTGCAGTTGCTTAACTACACACAACTTCCTAGAGGTCCAATCTTGCAGACACCCTGCATTTGCACTGCCCCTAAGCTTCAGCCTCCCCTTTGTCCTAGGTTGTTCCCACTGGAATCAAGGTTTAACTATCCTTCATTCTTCTTATCCTGAGAAATCTGGCACAACTCCAACAGGAAATAAAGGAATGCCACATATATAAGCCTGGCAGGATTTGATTTTTTATCAATAAGCATTGATAAAAGGTGACTTCACCTCCCACTCACAGACCGAAGGGAAAATGTTTCCATCGGTAAGAATTGAAATTAAAAGGGGCCTGTAAGTGGGAATCCTTACCCCTGTTATTGGACAGTGTAGAAGGAGAGACAGGGACAGAAGACAGTTAAAAAAAGAAAACAATGGGCAGCCTAATGTTGATTAAGCCATTAGCTGCTGCTTCTGGCCTAATGACTCATCAATTAAGCAGTTAGTTGATCCTTCACAGGTGCAGGTAGGCTGGAGGAAGATAACAGGCTACTTAAGGGGAGGGGAGAGTTGGGTGCCAGCAGGGTCCTGTCAGAGTGGGACTGGGTAAGTGCAGGCTGCCTGCTGCCTCTCCCTGTGTTCCCAGAGCTCTGGGAGTATGGCTGCCTGCCCATCTCTTTCCTGATGATGGAACAGAATGATTTAAAGCAGACATGATTTATTGATTTAGGGATATTTACTTTTTATATCCTGACACGATTTTATAAAGCTTTTAACAGTATACTGTCATTATTAAATTGCCTGCCCCCCACATCTAATTTAGCACAATTCTGGATTTTTTAATCTATAAAAATATAAATAAATGCTTAAAATAAACATCAATTTTAGCTTTGGAATTTTTTTTTTTTTAAATTGAATTCTGCCAAGCCTACACGTATACCAAAAGGTACCAGACTGATATTAAATCCTACAGTAAACAAAACTTGTGAGTCCCCCAGTCACCATAACTGGAAAAACAAAAGGCTCTGCCAGAAAAGTGTTTCCAGTAAATTTAATAAAATTATGGTAAAACAATTTCTAAAATCAGTTTCTAGGAAACATTTATAGGAATATCAAAAATAAGAAATCTTAATGTCAAAAACCATTAGTGTTCACAGCAATATTTTAAAGCCTTTGCAGCTCAAGGGTAAGATCACCAGGCATTCTGCCTTTCCCAAATGACTCAGCTTTCAAATAACTCTGTCTCTAAGGCTGCTTGCACATGCTACAGGGATTTAATTCATTTTAGTTCTCCCTAAATTGAAATGGTGTTTTTTTTAAAACACTACTTCAATTTAGGGAGAATTAAACCGAACTAAATTCCCGTGGCATGTACACAAGGGTGGGAGCCAGATCCTTACCTGCCTCTTCAGCAGTGGGGGGGAGCTGCTGGCAGGCTGAGCAGTCCCTGAGCTGCATGGGAGGCACCCCAGGCAGCACTTGCCCACTGACACCAGACCCAGGTGATTCCAGGAGGCACTGCAGCCATGGAGCCAAGCATCGGCCCCCTTGCAGCTGCAGGGCAAGCACCAGGCCCCTGCACAGCTCAGGCAGGCTCCAGGGATAGGAAAAAAAGAATGATTAGGCTCACCAGTTTTTTTTTTTCTTCAGTGAAGCCTGCCTGCACAGGCTGCCGCTGGGTCCCACAGCCCCTGAACTGTGGGGGGCCCACCAACTCTGAGCACATCAGCTTCCAGTGCCCCATGCACTGTTGCACTTTGTTAGGAAGCAAACTAAAACACCTCGGAGGTGTGATATCTTGCTACATACTGAAGTCATTTAAAGCGGAATACACTGCCAAGCATGCAAACCACAACCATTAAAGCAGAATACACCACTGAGCATGCAAACAGCAACACCATTAAAGCAGTGCAAAAGGGCATTTAAGCCACTTTAAAGGCCAATTTTGTGGCATGTACAAAGGCCCCAAAGCAGCTTGTCAAAAGAATGAAATCTCTCATTTGCTGCACTGCTTTATGGCCTGCAGAAAAAGCCACTTCGTGCTTTGATTCCAGTGGACTGAAAATATAGCGCTGAGTCCCACTAGGTCATTAGGTAAAATGATACTGCAACCTGAAAAGTTCAAGGAGTAGTTTTGTGATACCAAAGTCCCATCTTTTTGCTCATGATTAACTCAAATGAAACAAATGTAGATGAATCCCAAGCATTCATGGCCATTAAATTAGGGATGTAAATGGTTAAACAATTATTTATGCCCCATGATAACTGGTTATAGCTTATCAATTATTGTTTAGTGGGAGAAGGAAGGAAGGGGGTCAGGGCACAGTCTGGCAAAGAAGGGGGCAGGGAAACCACATGGTGCCTTAGCAGGAACCAGAAGGAAGCAGGGCAGACAGGAGGGGGAAGGGGGATTAGTACCTACAGGTAGGCTCCATAGACCCTGGTATAGCCACTTGCAGCCTCCCTGCCACCTGCCATGAGCAGCCTGAGCTCTGGGCAGGCTGCTGTTGCCCACCACAGCACCCGGGCTGCACAGGCAGCGGGGAGCTGTAAGCAGCTGCACCAGGGTCCACAGGGTTTAGCAGAGTGGGCAATTTATCTGGGTCTGACAGCCACTTAAGGACTTTTGTTGAGCTGGGGGGAAGGGCAGCAGGGACAGGCTGACCTGACCTACAGTAGCTCACCAAGCTCCCTAAGTGGCTCTGCTCCATGCTGGACCATACAGCTGGGATGGGGTCATAGGTTGGGGGGGGAGGGGCAGAGTGGCATCAGGAAGCAAGATGGGAGGGCAGGGTCAGTGCTGGGCTAGGGATCACAGGGCCATGGCAAGGTGGGGCTAGGGCCTGGGGCACAGCCGCAATCTACTCCCTGGGCACCCCAGGATGGGCGCCAATTCCATGTGTAAAGGCGTGCAGGAGTGGATTATGGCTCTGCCCTGGGCCTTGGCCCTTTGCTGTCACTGCTTCAAGATCCTGGCCCTGGCCCCACCTGCTCCACTCCTGGATGCAGCTTCCCCACCTGTCTGTAGCCCCATCCCACCCATCTGGCCATGCAGGTCCTGGTTGGTCTCCATGGAGACTCTGGGATTGCAGGGCTGTGGCAGTGTGGGGCCAGGACAGAGCTGCGACTTGCTCCTCACATGCCCCTGCCCATGGAACTGGCACCTGTCATAGGGGCATGAGAGGAGCAGATTGTGGCTCTGCCCTGGACCCTAGCCCTGTGATCCCAGCCCCAGCCCTGCCTGCATGTTCTATTTTCTTGATACAACTGCCTACCTGCCTGTGGCCTCAGCCACCCAGCCATGCACACTGCCCATGTGGGTGCTGCCCCCAGCAGTGGGTGTGGGGCAGGCGGGCCAGGGTGCCCAGGCAGCAGGGCTGGGTCTGGTGGCTGCAGCAGCTGGAAGGAATTGCCAATGCAGGGGCTGCCAGAAAGAGGAGTCTGACAACTGCACCACCACCAAGAGGCAGCAAGACTGGCCACACATTCCAGGGCCCAGACTGGCTGCCCCCTGTGCCTGAGCGAGGTGGGGCCAAGGCACCTGCCCCAGGCTGGACAATATCCCTTGGTGGCTGGATCCAGTCTGTGGGCTACAATTTTCCTGCCCCGTATTAAGTATTAGTCCCCATCCTGTTCCCCCCCACCCCTGGGGTTGCTGTAATGACTAATCATTTAACCACTGTATTTACATCCCTACATTAAACATCCTTTGGAACTTTCCTGAAGGAGAAGCTTTAATATCTAGTGACTTGGCCAACTCCCAACTCTGGGATCTGTTTTCTACCCATGTGGTTCAAATCCTGAAGGTGGAAAGCAAAAGCCACCATTAGTTAAGTGCACAAACCCCTCGCTCCATGAGCCATAGCCCCACCCAGAAAGAGGGCACCCGGAATTCAGAGAGACAAATTGCAGTCAGAAATGTATAAGTGATACTTTGGCTTCAAATATTTTATTGGGGGTTTTTTTTCTTTTCTTACACTCAAATATTGAGCTAAAGGAAGCTTTTCACCACATCTTGGGGCAAAAGCTTTGATAAATGCCTACCTTAGTTTTGCTTGCTCTTCACCACGCCCCAACCCCCAACTCCCATCTTTGGTGCATGCACCAGTTTTCATCCCCATATGCATGAAGGTGCAAACTACGAAAACAATTATCTAAAAATATTTAGACACAATTTTGAGAAGTTTTATAAACATACAGCTCTTGCTAAGTGCCGGAAGAGGCAGAGAGGGAAAAAAAGTAGTAACCAGGACCACTGCAAAAGTAACCAAACAATTAAACCAGCCTTCTAGCTTTCCTGACACACATCTCAAAATACTATATTTACATTTAGGAAGGAAACAAATAAATATTTTCATGGGTGTCAATTACAGCCAGCTGGCATTAATGTAAATGGGACGCAAGCCTTCCTATGAAGCTTTCATCTGACCCATTCTAGTTGCCAAATCACTCAGATGTGCTTTCAGGACATCTAACCAAACAGCAGCAAGTATACATCTAGTATCACTGGCTTTGTCTACACCAGTGTTCCCACTAAGTTTAGCTTAAAGCACAAGGCGTTCCACTGGGAACTCCAGAAAAGGTTGAATGAGCTACAACAGGTTCATATGCTCCATATTTAAATTATGATGTGCTGTCATTCAAACATTTGAGGACTTACAAGTTAATAACAACATGGACCTGAACGCTATTTTTGTGGCTATCATAGCACGGATTCTAACTGGTATCTGGAGACCAATTCTGTACCTTCCAAGTAAAATTTATTAATGCAATACCATTAATATCAAAGAACTGCCAACTCCATCTCACAATATGTGTATATGGAATACATGTAAAAGAAAGACTACAGGAACTGGAAGAGACAGGGTTTGTAAAGGGCATTGTTTTTTGTTTTTTTTCTGACCTCTCTTACTTCATTTCCACACTAGAGATAAAGACACTTGGCAAGGAAACTTAAAACATGTGTATACTTCTACCCACCTTGCAAGACATCTTAGGGCTATTAACCTTTCCCACCCCCCAAAGAAAAAATAAACCACAAGAGACAATGTTCCCTCCTACTAAGAAATGCCCCCCACAACCAGAGTAGTGGCAACTTCTGTGGTAGCAAAACATTATCTTCAGAGGAAGACCACCTTTAAGGCTATTTACTCTATAGCAGGGGTATCAAGCTCAAGTGAGTTGTCAGGTCAGACCAGATTCAGACATCAGGACTTCTTGCGAGCCAGGCTACCCACCTCTGGATGATGCCCACAGGGCTTCCTGTCATGGCTGCCAAAAACACTGTCTGGCGGGGTTCATGCCACCACTGCTTGCTGACTCACCATGGATTTGCATGTCAAATAGCAATCGAAAACCAGAAATTTTAGCAGCCGGTAAAGGCATGGGTGACATTCAACCTCTGAGTGCTGCTGTGCTCTAAAAGCACCAGCGAGAAACTGCAGGCTGAATATCTGACACTCCTGCTCTAACTTTGATACCTTTGGTAGATATCATAAAATGGATATCCAGAATACATCTTATGCTGCACTTGGCCACACAAACCTCCAGTATGCCATGCCTCTTTTAACTATCCTTTAATGCAGTGGTGTCAGACACCCAGCCTCTAGGCCCAATCTCGCCCACAGATTTGGCCCATGGGGCACTGCAGCAGTGACACAGCTAGAATCCAGGGAGTTTATATTGCTGCTGCTTGCTCCTCCACTGAATTTCCAGTTTGTGATCCCCAAACTGGTAGCAGCTATGACAGTTTGCAAGGAAACAGTAACACTGAAAACTATCCTCCATCCCTCCTCCATGCACCTGCAAATGCAGCACAGCCCCCAACAGCCATTCCAGTATCCCCATACCTCCACTCCAGTATGGAAATCAGCTTCCTTCCTTAAAATATGCAATCCAATTTGGGATAGCTAATTTTCGGGAGAAATATGTGGTATCCATAGAAACCTGGTATCTGTTTGGGCACTGCTGCAATAATTTGTTGGGAAGATAAGAATACATGAATGCATGAACATTTATAAAGAAATGAAACATGTTAGGACTTCTTTAAGAAGAAAGCATATGTAGCTTCTATTAGCAGTCTTTCTGTCACTGGATTTCAAATGAACTAATTCCAACCCCACCTGAAGTAGATGGAGATATGGAAATAAGTGTAGCTAGAAAAATAAAAGCAAAGTATATGACAAAACACATGATCTCTGGCAAGAACTATCTTTCTATTGGATGTCTTTGCTTATCACACATTGGGGCTCCAATCAATTATTTGGAGGCCATTAGCAGCTTGCACAGTCCCAAAAATAAATGCAGTGAGCAAAAATACTTTGCAAGAGAGGTCAATTCTAGATATGTTATGAAATCAAAATTATCTTCCTATAAAGTAGAACCAGGAAGGTGGGGAAGAAAAGATCAGGACAAATGAAGAGACATAACTGGAAAAGTCATTCTTTAACAAGTCAATGAATAATGACTGTAAAAGAAATGTGCACATGTATGTACCAGCTGGGCAGCAGCTACTACCAGAAAAATTATTCAACATTTCCATTTAGCAAAATATAAACAGCTGTGACTTGCTGTTGGGTTCAGAGAACCAGAAATGTATTTCAGCCAGCCAGTCAAAATAAATGATTTTCTAGGATGATTTTGTTATGAAGATCCACTCTACAGTGTTATGGTAACATTAGACCCTATTTAAAAAGGAATGTCTATATAGCAACTTTAACAGTATTAGCATACTAAAGATGCAGCTCCTCAAATAACTTTTGCTGTAACACAGTGTAAAAGAGCTGAAAGAAATCCTAATGGTGCCTCTCCTTTACAAGGATTCTGGAAGCTTGGGGCATTTTTACATATGCTCTGGAAGGCATGGGGGAGGAGCACACTTTAATTAGCAAGCCATGCTAATTAAAAGCGCTGGAGCATCACATGTGTGAGCATCCTCATGCTGAAAAATGGAGGTGGGGTACTTTAAAGCTCATCAAACAAGCTTTAGTTCAAACTGCCCCGCGGCAATTTTTCAGCATGGGGGCACTGATACATGTGACGCTAGAGTCTACTGGATCACATTAATTTCCACTCGATTTAATCAAGTCTGCTCCAACATGCTGGATTTCCAGCACATCTGAGTAGGCTCCCTGCACGTGTACAGGAGCCCAGTATTTCTAATTGGGCTATTTTGCTTGTGTTTTGACTTGCAAGAAATAGAAATTCTAGCTAATTGTGTCAATCATCTTTAAGAATTATGGGTTTACATGCTACTTTTTTCTTTAGATGTCAGGGGGTACTTGGATGAGGTATTCGGAAGAGAAAATCTAAGTTTCATATTTAATATTATTTTATCCAACTATACAAAAATCTATCTTCTGTCAGCATCACTAACTGATCTACAAGCTAGTTTAATAGTTATGGACTTATGAATATATGAGAAAAGACTAATGAAAGTGATGCAAATGCCATGATTATGCTTAAAACTCTGGCTTTAGTGATTTTGCTTTTAATTCTTTGTGACATAAAATTTAGTTTAACACAGCACGTATACTATGATTTGCACACTTAGTAAGTTTACCTTTAAATGCTTGCCTAATTTTCACCCATTGCTTCTGGACATGTGTTAAATGGAATCTTGTAAATACAGCCCCTCTCTTTCATATTTTGTCAAATTCATGTTTCAAAATCTCAAATTTAGAATTTGGAAAACAAACTATTGTGCTTCTAAAAGGCAATTCTGTAATCTTCATAGATGTTAAAATTAATTTTGGTTTTATTCATGCTTTCACCCTCCAGGAGGCACTTGCATACAAAAAAAGTTGTATTTCATGATGATCCAGGCACTGTTTAAACTCATTTATAATGTGGATCAGGGACTGAGATACAGACAACATACAGAAAGTTCATACTAGATCTTTAATGACTACAGTTTTCTGAGGAGCTTGAAGCTCATTTCTAAATGAAATATCCTCATAGATGGTTCTAGTATTCTCATAGCTTGTATCTTATTTGTTTGTTTTTAATGTTGTATACCTCTTAAATTGGGTCTTCACAGATCAGACGGTTGAGCTGAACAACTTCCAGACGATTGCCTTAGCTTCTGTTAATAGTGAAATATGCTTAATGAGGTCTCTCCATTGTGCATAATTAATACTGAAAGTGCCTCCCACACAACCTAATGTACAACTCCATAATATGGATTTCTCTACTTAGTGTGTGACATACCTGTCTCTCAGTGACAATCTCAGAACTTGACCTCTGGATTCATTTTAGGCAGACAGACTATGCCAAAACTCTTATCAAGCAATTTTCCATCATATGTTGGAGTGATTCTTCTGCACCACAGTGATCTGAAACCTAAGTTAAAGAAGATCACGATACACACTGTGTATCCGTAAAGCTTTAACACTGCAAATACAACTGCAGCTTACTCTTGAGAGGTCTATCAAGACTCATCAATAGGCCAGAAAAAGGTTAACATAAATAACCCAATGTCTGAAAGCCAGTATCTGTCAGAGTTCTGAAAAAAAGATAATATGCTGGATGAGGTGTTGGAGTACTGACCCAAAATGAAAAGATTAAGGTAGGGAACCTTTCTTTCCCCCCCCTCCCCAAAAAGCTGTATTTGGCCTCCTCGATTCCTATGACACTGCACTAGCTGGAGAAATGTAGGGAGTGGAAAACAGAAGGAAGGAACAAAAGTCCATGATCAACAGGAGGAATTTTTTTTTATATATTAGAAATGGTTATTGTATTTCTCCATAAGCCAAAACATGTTATTTTCTTACAGAAAATAATTCAGAGATAAGAGGCTGCTGCAATCAAAAAGAGTTGAATTAGACACATGGCTTTCTGCACTAAAAATAATTCTAGAACACTTGACAGAAATCATACAGAATAATCTGTTCAGCTTTAACACAAAAGCTCTTGATTATGTGGTGGGAAAATGTAACCTAATATGTTAATAGCCTCTGCAGTTCAGGAAATGCCATTGTTAGCCTTAAAGGTTACTTGAGGAGCTTTAGAACCATCTTTGTTAAGTTGACTTTCTCAGTGCATTATATACAAGTCATCTAGGTGGTTTTTTGGATGGAAAGAAGTCACGAAACCCATTAGTACAAGACTCGCCAGTCACTTACGCTCCTGGCATTTAACTGTCAGGTTTACAAGTTCACCTACTGGCAATACTTTGTTTCCCATTTGTGGTCTGGTGGTGGTGAATACAGGAAACAAGCATCCATTTCCCTTCAGACAGATCTTTTGACTGACCTGAATGTCATAACAATACAATACTTGACATTTCAAAGGTCTACCAGCAGGTCTACTAGTAAAATTCTAACCTATTTACTAGTAAATACCTTGCCATGTTTTTCCAAGAGCACTACCACCCTAGATGACTGGACTACTGGAACCTGATGCATTTTGTACTCCGTTCTGAAAACTTCTTGGTGCTTCCAGCCTATACAAAAAGCAACTATTCAGTCTTGGATGTTACAAACTGGTGCCAGGTCACCTGTGCCCCAGTACTGAATTCTGTATTTATTCTAGGATTACTTTATGAAGTGCCTCTTCCATGTGTATGCTTGCTAGAGTGTAAGTAGAGCTAAAAATGGATGCTTAGCATCACCACTGCTCCCTGGGCAATATATCACATTTTGGGTAGTACTGCAATAGGACAAGAAAAAAAAAGCTGGAATTCCCATTATGAAAATTGTGAATAATGTTCATGTATTTAATATTCTGGTTTTCTTTTAAATATTGTGAAAAGTAACAGATGACTTCTTAGGACATCATATCTGAGAAGAGAACTTTGCTGGGAAAAAGGGTGTGTGGGGTTTGCTTATTTGTTGGTGTTTTGGGGGGGGTTGGGGGGGTTGTTGCTGTTTTTTAAGCCTTCTGACAGTAAAAATCAGACTGAGCATTGGGAGTAGGACTGGAAAGTATGCTATCTTGCTGCTGATCCTACAATGTGTTTGCATGCAATCAAAACCTGTTTTGACGCAAGGGTTCACTAACTTCAACACGATCAGCTTTTGGCACACAGTTGGCATCTGTCCACGGCAAAAAGAGGATGGTCATATATTTACAGTTAATGGGACCAGGCACATGAATAAGTTTGCAAATACTCAAGAACTGAAATGAATTTAAAAGTTTTTCACCATTTTGTTCTTTGAAGTGTTTTATTTGCTAATAGCAGTTTTGTACTCAGTAGTGACATCATCTGAAAACTCCCAGCAGTTTTTACTTCACTTATGTTGATCCAAGGTTGCAATAACACCATTTTTCAAATTGGGTTAAGGCTTTTATAAAAAAAGTATTTAAAACCAACTGTAAGACTACAATTTAAGTTGCTTCACCCTAAATCTGTTACACCAATTATATAGTGATGGAGGTTAGACACCACTTGACCATATAGGGCTGGAACAGCAGGTAACAGAAGAAAGTTGTTGTCCAGTCAGAATTAAAATGAGTTAAAGTGAGAGGCAATAGACAAAGACATGAAAGAAGAGGGGAATCCAAACAAGAGAGGAGAAGTACAGGGTTCCACCAAAAGTGGAAAAAAGAATAACTAGAGCAAGAAATAGAAGAGAACACAGTGCTAGTATGTCGAGAAGAGGATGGATCAGCAGCAAAAGCAGCTGAAATGTCACAGATGGACCTGTTTTTGAAAGCTCAAAGGAGAGTCCAGAAGTGAAGCAAAAAAGGTAAATCCCTTTATGAGGCTTAATGATCAGTGGTCTTTCCCAACTCAGACAAATGAGGTGTGGAAAAATAACAAAGACAAGTTGATTTGCTGGCTAAGATGCAATTCAGTAAACCACCCTGACCACAAAACTTCAGGTGGTTCCTTGATACCATCTTATCTGGGCTGAAATGCAGATAGGGAAGACCCACCATGAAGGCTTGATCTCATCCATCTTCCTAAAAATCATAAGGGTCATTTAACAGGGAGCTGGGGACTTTCCCTTACTTTAAAAGTGGTCAATAGCTGCAGGGAGCCCCAGGCACAGGGAATTGCTTACTAGCAGCCAGAAGAGGCTGGTCAGTAGGGAACTGATAGGCTGCAGGCACCTACTGCACAACCAGAGGCTCAGCAGCAAGATCATAGGGCAGAGTACTTATTGCAGTGCTGGTAGCACAGCAATAGTACCATAGGACAGAGGTCAAGCTGGAGAAAAGGGAAGCTGCTACTGCAGTTTGGTCGGTCTGGACAGCTTCCCTGTTCCTATGTCAAAAAATTCCAGCCAAACCTAGCAGGCAAGAGCTGGAGGTGAGACTAGGGAACCAGAGCAGAGCAGGAGATACTCAGATGAGAGGGGGTGCCACCACCCCATCTTGGGACATAGCCTGTTACAGGTCATCTCAAGAGTCATCTGGTCCAAACCCCTGCATGAATGTAGGAATGTATTTCTAAGTTGTCTCTAATCAAATGCTTATTCAGCATCCTCTTGAAAATTGCCAGTGAAGGAGATTCTGAAAATTCCTTGCTGAAGTGAAGTAATTTTTTTTTATCATGAAGGGTGTTTTCAAGGCAATGTGCTCTGTTCTATCTATGAGTTAATGTGGTCATTGCATGTTTGCCAGAGCTGCCAAGTTTAGGTCCTATTGTGGAAAAGGGGCCTACTCTGGAGGGAAGGCGCTGGTTTCACTACTGAAGAAACACAGGATTGCCGGGTAAAAAAGCATATGCTAGCTGTCAACTGCAGGGTGAGAATCCTAGATAACTTCCAGGTACGCTCTGGACTGAACTGTTTGACATGCCTGCACAAATGAGCTTCAATGAATATTCTAATACAGCTAGAATAGAAGACGGGGAAGATTTTAGCCCTGACTAGATACCACCTGGAAAACCTGATCCACTTAACCAGGTGAATAATGTATTTACTTGAATCTAAGATGAGGTTTTAACTGCTATTCAACATTGGGGGGGGGGAGAGAGGGAGAGGGGAAGGGATGGGACCCCAGCTAGGTTAGGGCCAGTCAGAGCTACATGAGCCTGCCTGCCCCTGCAGCCTCTCCTCCCTCCTCCCTTGGCTGCTTAGTCAGGCACAGCTCAGGCTCATTCCCTTTCAGGCATGGACCACATGCAAGCTCCATCCCCTGCCTGGCCAATCAGCAGTAGCACAGCTCCAGCCCCTGGATGCTGCTGTGTAGCTTGGAGCTGTGTTGGTTTGGAGCTTGTATGTCCTTAAAACTGGTGCCACACTTTATAGTAAGCAAGTAGGGAAGGGCTTTGGATGCAGGGAGCAAGCCAGGAGAACAGGCCTGGGAGGGGAGCAGAGGCAAAGGCTGTGGGGAACAGGCAGAACAGAACCTGCAGGGGGGCAGAGGCATTAGGAGGGAAGGGGTAAAGGTTGTAGGGAACAGGCAAACTTTTTCCATACACAGAATCTAACTATTGGGGGAGGGACCTTAAATTCAAAGTCATCTTGGATTCAGATAAATACAGTACATCTAGTGGAATCTTTTCTGCTCCAAAGGAGACTCTCCAAGGCATCAAAAATCCAGACTGTGAGATGAAAGGAGAGTAAATCTGGGCGAAGCATTCCTTCTCCGACCTGAGGGTAAGAGGCAGAAATCTAGGGTCTCTTAATCTCAGCAAAGAACCTGGTAACAAAAGCTCTTTTGCATGGAGGATCCTAACCAGGGCTTGGCAATTCTGGGGGGGCAGAGTACCAAAAGCACCAGCAACCTTGACTTGTAAGATGCTGGCATGCCAGGGCCAGGCAGCAGGGGAGCTGTGAAGGTCCAGATCCTTGTGGCTGCACAGCCCCAGCCCCTTTCCTGCAGTCTGCCCCAAGGCCAAGCAAAATGCCTTTGTGTGCCATGCTCCAGCACCCATTCCACAGGTTGCCCACCCCTGGTGTAAATGCTATCATCCAAGCCAATTCCTCTTTCATCTTGTAGAGCAGGGGTTCCCAATGTATGGTACAGGTACCACCAGTGGTACACAGACCTGTCAGTGGTACACATTAACAGATTTATTACAATTACTTTATCTGACAAAAAATTGCTGGTGGTACTTAAGGCTGCATCATTTTAAACTGGTGGTGCACAATCTGTCAGAGTTTGGGAACCACTATTGTAGAGAAAGGGGTAGCAGCAAACTCATCCAGCCCCACAGGCCGAATGAAGATCTTTGAGACGGTCTGTGGGCAGGGCCATTCTGGTGGGGCACTGTGTGCAGTGTGCTCCCCGTGCTGTAGGCACTCTGTACCAGCCAATGTTCCCTCTAAGGTGCAGCAGTCCATGAGCACAACGCTTCGGTCCCTCCTCCCCATTTCAGCATGGCGCAGACCACCGGTAAGTATCCCACAGTAAGTGTCCAGGTGGAAGCAGGCAGGGTTCAGCCACCAAACAAAGGTAAGGCTCCTCAATCCTCATGCAGGGCAGGCAGCAGCTCCTCCCTGAGGCGAGGCAAGGGCGGGACTGGTGCAGGCTCTGGGGAACTGCTCCGTGGGCTCCACCAGCTCCAGGGAACTATTCTGCTCCCCCGCATCACCTCGGGGAGTGAGGAGGCACATGGCATCAGGGCTAGGGAGTGGAGCAGTTCCCCGGAGCCGGCAGAGCCTGCGCCAGTTGTAGCCCCCGTCCCCACCTTGCTTCACCAGGGGAGGAGCCACTGCCTGCTCTGTATGAGGCCCTGCCGGCTCCGGGGAACTGCTCTGCTGGCTCCAGGGAACTGCTACACTCCCCAGCCCTGATGCCATGTGCCACCTCACTTCCTGGAGGCGATGCAGGGGAGCGGAGCAGTTCCCTAGAGCCAGTGGAGCCCACCCCTGTCCCCGCCCCTGCTTCGCCTCAGGGAGGAGCTGCTGCTGCTGCCTGTCCTGCACAAGGAGTGAGGAGCTTACCTTCAGTAAATGTCCCATGCAGACCCCAGTGCCTCTGCTGCAGTCCACACCCAGCTCCTCTCTGGGCGGGTGTGCAGTCTTAAAGTTGGGGCGTGGCAAGATTTTTACTTGTGCGCGGCCGGGCATGCATGCATCTTAGAGGGAATACTGGTACCAGCCACACTCTGGGGCTTGTGTTACCTGTGGCACAGGGGGCTGGCATGGGACACGTTTCATGCAGTACCCAAATGGCCTGGCCCCAAGCACTGGTTCAGGGTAGTCAGGATAGAATCCTAGGTCATCCCTGCCTTCCAGAGCCAGTGCACAAGGCTATCCAGCAGGGTACTGTATGCAGCACATGGGTGTGTGGGGACAGGAATACAGAAGTGTTCCTGCCCAATGGATAAGGAAAGAAAGTATGGGCAGAGGTTTCCTTTGAAGCAAAAAAACCTAGTATTTCCTGTTGCCTGAAATGTGCTACGATGTGGCTGTGGAGTGACAGAACTTTTGATGCTTTTTGCACAGTTCCAAGGAACGGCAGGCCAGCAGAGTGGTTATGCCAGGAGAGCAGGACTGCCCATGTATGCTTCTAGATGGAATAAGACTAGTACTTCATTTTCTTCCTAGGAACTGTGAATGAACTCCAAAGGAGCATAAGGTGACCCTAGAATTCTAAGCCATATGGAATATTTCATCAGTTTTCATACCAGACGGCTTTGAATCCTCAAAGGTCCTGAACAGCATTTTAGACCTTTTCAGGAAAAGCACAATGTCTGCAGAAGGACTGTCTCCTCACAGTATCACGAGGGGAGCTGATGACAGCACTTAAGATTTGCTGGGGATAATGCATTGCAAAGGTGGCCAACTTGCAGCAGAGATGCCACAAGTAGCACAGGCAACCTGTGTGTGGCATAGGGTAGATGAGGAAGGGGACATGCAGCACAGCAGCAAATAGGGTATGAAGCAGAAAGCAAAGCAGTAAATCAGGCAGAGAGCACATGCCTGGGAGCGAAAACAAAGTAACATGAGACAGCAGAAGGGGACTGGAGTGGCACATGGGGAGGATGCAGAACTGATTTGCGACACTTCCCAAAATGGTTAGTCCCCATTGATGTATTAGATATCCACCTACTTCAGACAAAACGAAACATTTCTTGCATCAACAGAAACAGCATGTTCATTCATTTTCTCCGCGTAGCTCAGAGTGGTGCTTCACATAAAGATCAGTGCAGCCTAATTATTTGATTCCAGTTCCACAGTAGTCAACATCGTTTTATATCTCTTAAACAGGTAGTCTATGAAAGGGATAGTAGGTCTTTCTCAAATTTTTATAATTGCTGTAACCATTTTGACAGTTTCCTTAAATTCTGAATCCTTCTTATTTTAGAATAGGTAAATGTTAAGGTATTTCTAAGAATTACAATTCCCATGTTCAACATAATTACACTGAAATTATGCTAGTAAAATTGTTATTACTAAATTAACAGAATATCTACATGTACATCTACAAGCCTGGATACCGCATTAAGATAGCCCCTGAAGCCTTTTAAAGTTACAAAAAGTGTAGAGCAAGTGGGTCCTGAAGTGTTTCTGTACTGTCCATCCTCCATTTTAACCTCCCCCTTACCCCCCACAAACATGCATCCTTTCTCATTCCTCCAATGGTTGCAGGTACTCAGTGAATCCTAGGGAGGAAGATAAACCTTAGTCTGAAGTCAGGTAGAAAGAAGGAGATATCTGCATCTTATATAAACCAGCTGAATCAGACACATATTGCATAAGCTCTCAGAAGAAGAGGAGGACTTCATCAGATGCATCAGACAGCATCTGATAAAAGTAAGCCTGCTTCTTATGAAAGCTTATGCTATACATTTCTGATCAATTAGTCTATACGATGCAAATCTACCCTGTCTTCTCCTATGGAGGGAGCCAATGAGGCAGCTGGTGAACATAAGAATCACCAATTCTGTATTTTTGTTTTTGCGGGGGTGGGCAGGGAGATTGCTGACTGACTGCCAGAAGCAGTCTCCCACAGGAAAGGAAATGCACTCACTTCCCAGGCGGAGCTCTTTATTAGTAGCTGCCAGTAAGTAGCCTGCAGCCTCTTACCTCTTTGAGGTCTGCTTCATGCTACTCTCAGCTCCCCTTCTTGCATGTATAAATATAAAACTCCAGGGAGATGATATGCTCCTGTGCCATCCAACCAAGGCTCCTTAGGGGTTATTTTTTAAGGGAATATTTCTGGTCCTGGAGGCAGGAACTATACGCTGGGAGTGTTACCTCAAATTACTTTTATAGAAAAACTGTCAGAGATGTCAGGGTAGCAGACACTGTACGAACAGTAGAGCCAGGAAAAATATCTGAACCCCACTTCAAATGCCAGAAGCCTAGGTAGGGTAAAAGAGACAATGCACTGCTATTCATTCCAATGGGAATTCAAACTAGGGTGCAGAACGTAAATGAAATTAATACTGAGCATTCTTATATGTCTGTCACTTGGATTCCCTGTATCAAATCTACATTCAAATACTAACTGCTAGCAAGTCGCACTGAAGCCTAAATATAGCTATGCTTTGGCAATAATACAAATCATGTTTTGCCAGTTCAATGCAACCTATGAAATAGCTAAATATTAAGCTGAAACAATACTGGAGGGGGTGCACGTGCACTTCAGGGTGAAAGGGAAGAAGACCAGGAAAAGTATATAAAGGAAGGAAAAAAGAAACTGAATTAAATATATTTAGATATACTGTTACATTAATTAAGAGTTTGAATCAGATGTTCACTTCTATACTTTGCATAATCCCAAACAGCCCAAAATAGCCTCTGCAGCAATTAGACTTCTCTGCGACTGCTTGCCCATGGAGAAATGTCTAAGAATGACATCAATAAAATGAAGACAATAACTATCTGAATATTAGAGTCATTGTCATTCCCTGTGAAGGCAACAATGCAAGGCCCAATCCAGACACACAGAGCAGCTGTTGGTAAAACACTACTTGGCCAGCTGGCCTAGATGGAGCCACCACAGCTCAAAAAAAATATTTCAAACACAGCTCCCTGCAATGTGAAATTGGGCCATTTTAGACAGTACTTTCCTCAAGTACCTATTTAGGCAGGATCAAAAAACAAATTGCTACAAATCAGGCATGGAAAACCTGCTTACAGCTTGTTACTAAGAATACAAGTGGGGGAAGGGTTTGTCATTTTAAGGTGGTACTACTACATATAAGTCATCAGTGCAAGCTTTTCAAATTAGAGCTTGCATCTAAATTGTGTTAAGCAAGTACACAAGTTGCATTCACAAAAACAAAAATTTTTAAAAAGCCAAATTTCTTAATGTACCTCTAAAACAATAACTATAGAACAGTTCCTTCAAAGTCCTTAGAAAAATGAGACAGCTGCTTTGCCTACACAACACCTGATTTCTTTAATTTGCCACATAAGCTTTTGCTTGAGGCTTGTGCAGAGTCCTTCACAATTGTGGCTATTTAGACTTTGAGACCTACTTTGGGTTCAGCAGAAATTAAAATGGTAAATAATGAAACCACAAGGACAGCAGCTAACTGTAAAACTGAAAGATCATTTAAGAGACATCACTTTTCTAAACCAAGTATTTTTCCCAGATTCTTCATTTATGAAGTCCTCTTTAATCACGTTCCAGCAGATCCACCTTCCCCTCCTAATCCTGTTCCACACAAGTCTCAGAAATACCATATTTTCTTGAAACAACACCCCCCCCGCAAACAAAACACCTTTTTTGGGGGAAGGCAGAACAATGACAAAAATATTTTTCCAGAGTTATGGTTGAACAGAGCAGAGACAGAGTCTAATCTTCAGCTCACTTACCCATTCTTTCTTGCTTAAATAAAAACTAAAGCTGTAGCAGCTGCTAAAGGCTGTCTCCATGGGTGGATCTATGCTTCTGAAGAGCTAAAGAGTCTCCAGGGCTATGAAACAGCAGAAGAGACATCAGAAGCAGCCAGCGGACACTAAAATTGCCACGGGAAAGGTTAGTTTGATTAATGGAACATCAAGACCATTTAAAAGCAAGACAATTATTAACATCTTTGGAATGAAGAGCAATGAGCCATGAACTCATGAGCAGGCAAAATATGGCCTGTGGGCCAGATCTGGTCCAACTGACTGGATCCAGCCTGCACCTGCTCTGTGATGCTCCACATGGGGCCAAGCCCACCCGCTCCCACCAAGACAGCCCACACCGCACACCCACCGGCACTCTGACCAGTGAGTGCATCTTTTGGCTGTTGCCAGTGTGCTGCTCTTCTCCCCTCACCTCCAGCAGGAGCTGCAGAGCTGAAGCTTCCTCCCCACCTACCCAGAGCAGCACAGCAGTGGCAGGAGCAGAAGGAGGAGCTGCTGCTGGAAGTGAGGGGAGCAGAGCAGCACCTGGCCGGCTGCTGCCGCACCAGGAACAGCCCCACCATGCGGGCCAGGACCTGGGCCAGTGGGGCTGGTTCTGCTCCCCTCGCCTCCAGTGGTAGCTCCTCCTCCTGCTCCTGCTACACCGCTTCAAGTGGGGGGGAGCTTCAGCCAGACAGCTCCTAACCCAGCATTTGGGGCTTTGGCTCCAGGTCCCAGCCACTTTTACCTGCTCTGCCTCCCCACCCATAGGCGGCTCCTCATCATGCCAGGGGGGTGGAGCAGGTAGAAGGTAGCCAGAGCCCCGTGTGCTGGGGCAGGAACCTCCCAGCTGAAGCTTTCTCCCCCACCCCACTCAGAGCAGTGCAGCAGGAGCTGCCGCTGAAAGCAAGGGGAACAGAACAGCCCTGCCTGCCTGGGCCCCAGCCAGCACTCTTCTCAGTGTGGCTGCAGCTGGCCGGGTGCTGATCTGCTCCCCTCCCTTTCAGTGGCAGCTCCTCCTCCTCCCAACTCCTGCCCCTGCTGCCAGACAGGCAGGTGGGCAGGCAGGGAAGCTTCAGCTGAGCAGTTCCCACTGGAGGTGAGAGGAGAGGAGCAGAGCAGCACCTAGCCGAAGCTGTGCGCTGGCCAGAAGCTGTGCACTGGCCAGGGTTGAGCTGGTGGGCACAGGCTGCCCTGGGCAAGGCTTGGCCCCATGTAGAGCACTGTGGGGGCAGCCATGGACTACACCACCCAAGCAAGCTCTGGGCACACACCCCCACTTCCTTCCACCCCCAGCTGGCTCCCAGGACCTAGCACCCAGGCAGCCCCCCCAACACACACAGACACACCCCACACATCCCCATATACATCTCACCCCCCGCCCCTCCCCTGAGGCAGACTGTGCAGGAAGCAGATCATGGCTTGGTCTGGGCCCCAGCTCTGAGCTATCACCACCTCAGGGCCAGCCCCATGATCCCAGACTCACCCACCTGTCCCACTCTGAAACACTGTTCCCCTCACACCCAAAACCCCATAGCATGTTTTGGTGACTTGTTGCACATGCGAGGGGAGACAGAAGGGGAAGACAGCGGAGCGGTCTGCTGACCTAGCTCACAACAACTCATCAAAAGTGCCTATGTGGCTTACAGGCCTAAATAACTGCCCCTCACCTCCCTCTGCATTACCTAAACTGACTTCCTCAGCTGCCTGAATAAGTAATGCCACTGCACTCTGGAGTAGGAATCAAAACAGATGAGAAGAAAATCAGTTTCCTTGCTTGAGACATGCACCCCAATTTTGGAGGGCTGATTTTTGGGGAAAATGTGCATGCAGTATGCAAGTAAATATAGTCTATCTTGTAAAATACCAGGAGGCACCTGAAGAAGTGTGTTTGTACCTGAAAGTTTGCAAAGAACAATTATTCCAACTATTCAGCTGGTCTAATAAAAGATGTCGCACATCTATCCAAAGAACCTTGTCTGCCTATTGTCCTTAGACCAACATGGCTACAACCAACAACCCAGTATGCCCTCTACATACTAATCAAATAACTACTAATTAAAAGAAATATCTGTAGTGGCTCCTAACACTGGGGCTACTAGTGCTTTCACAACACTTAGCTGCAACATGTGCTATGGACCCCTAGAGACCCACCAACACCAACTTCTGCAAGCAGTAAGCAGCAAAAGCAAGAAATTTTGAGCAAGGGAGCAAAAAATTCCACCATGTTGTCCTGTAATAGTTATGTGTCAGAGTACAACCAAGCATGTAAAACCTGTAAAACATTCTCCTTGGCCATAGGCCACTATCCTAAATCATTGTACAACATTCTTACTGTTTGCATAACCTGTGCTTTAACTTTTCATCCAATTCCAAGTAAACTAAAGATGCTTAAAGTGGAAGAATGGCAACTTTCTTCTTTTCAGTAGTATTTGTGTGGCCATTCTGTATTTTTCTCCCTAACAGATACATAAGCCTCTCACCCATAATTTGGAAACAAAAGCAACACACAGCAACACACTGTGTGTACACACATACACACAGACATCAATTAAGATCTGAAAACCCATTTGCTGAGAAGATGGGAAGGAGGGGGAATAACTGATAAAAAAATTTCAAAAATAGATAGGATTTAGGTGCAAAACAGGATGATGTCACAGGTATCCTTGGCAAATAATACAGGTGATGTCTGGTCCAGTCTAGAATTCACACTGTACAACTTTTAATCTGAGCAGCAAGCACATGAAGTCCAGGAAAGTGTCACTATTATAGGTGTTTAAAAACATCACATGGTTTAGGGTGAAGGAGCTATACAATGTGCAATTAAAAATCCAAAGTTTATAGCCATTATGTTGCAGTGTTGTTGGTGGTAGCCATGTTGGTCTAAGAACATAGGCAGGCAAGGTTCTTTGGGTAGATGTGATATCTTTTATCAGACCAAATGAGTAGTTGGAAAAAAGTTATTTGCAAGCCTTATGTTGATCTCTATGTTGATTTTTAATTCAGCCTGAAAACAGCCTAGTCAGCTACAATGACTAAGAGTAGACAAAGAAGTATTAATTGTTGACTGACAAATAATAACTAGAGTGTATTTTCTGTTTCTGAATTTGGACGTTTATGCAACCATTTGTGAAGCTAGTACAAGGATAACAGATTCTGAACAGTCAGATACGCACAAGAACAATTCTTACTGCCGATATTTAATATTAAATTAAGAATTCTAATAAGTTGCAACCTGCAATTCTCTTTTAAACTGGCTTAACTATTAGGGGTGCACAGACAGAGATTTTCTCGGCCAATACCAATGGCCAATTTTTAACAAGCCATATCAGCTGATACCAATTCGATTGCTGATATTTGGTCTGTCAGCTTGGAGAGCAGCATCCTGCTGCTTCCCAGGAGCCCACACCTGAGACATTGTGGAGAAGATCCCTAAACTCCTCCAGCCCACTGACCACCATCCCATGCTCCTTATCCATGTGGGCACCAATGACACAGCTCGGAGCGCTCCCAGCCGGGTCATGAGGCGCTACAGGGATTTGGGAGTGGGGATAAAGGGTCTCAGGGTGCAATGGCGTTTTCTTCGATCCTCCCAGTCTCGGGCTACAGGCTGAGGAGAGAGAGGAGGATCCAGGTAGTGAACCAAAGACTGCAGTGCTGGTGTCACTGGGAAGGCTTTGGCTTCCATGACCACAGTCTGCTCTTTGGTGAGAGAGGCAGCAAGCTGCTGGGAAGGGACAGCCTCCACTTCTCTCCGCTGGGGAGGAGGCTCTTCTCAGCAAGACTGGCTGACCTGGGAATTGGGGGACTACTGCCACTGATGGCCTACTGGGCAACCCCTGCAATGCCAGCGGGCCTAAGCACTTAAGGGAGCCCACCCCTGGATCAATCTGTGGGCAAAGCAAGGGCCCCTAAGGGGACACTTGCCTGCCTGTACACGAATGCCAGAATCTTGGGGAATAAGCAGGAGGAACTTTGTCCTCCTGCTTAACACAAATAATTATGACAGCATAGGGATACCAGAGACCTGGTGGGACGCCACCCATGACTGGAACACAGGTATAGACGGCTATATCCTGTACAGGAAAGACAGAGTAGACAAAAGAAGCGGGGGGGTAGCTCTCTATGTCACAGAACTTCCACCCAAAGTCAAGAGCTTGACCAGGAGTTCACCAGGGAATTGGCTGAGGCCACCGGTCCATGGTTGTCATGGGAGACTTCAACTACTCAGATATCTTGTGGGAAGAGCACTCGGCTAAATCCGAGCAGTCACAAAGCTTCCTATCACCCGTGGATGGCCTCTATCTGACTCAAGAAGTCTACGGGCCAATGAGAGGTAAAGCACTGCTCGACCTGGTACTGGCAACTGGGGACGACCTAATCAGCGACCTAACGATCGATGGGAAGCTGGGCAACAGTGACCATGAGCTGATCACCTTCACCATCCGCCGTAAAGCTGGCAAGTCAGTCACCACTACAGAAATTCTTGACTTTAGGAAAGCTGACTTTGACAAGCTCAGGTGGCTCACTGGTGAGGCCCTAAGGGACCAAGACCGCAAGGGGAGGGGAGTTCAGGAAGAGTGGTTGCTCCTCAAGGGAGCAATCCTCAATGCACAAGCTCAGGCTATTCCATCTCAGAGGAAAGGCAGCAAAAGGGCCAGGCAGCCCCCTTGGCTCTCCAGGGAACTAGCAGACCTCCTGCACATAAAAAGAAAGGCCTACAAAGGCTGAAGGATGGGCTCCACCTACACAAAGAAATAGTCCACACTGGTCTGGTCCTGCAGGGAGCAAACCAGAAAAGCCAAGACTGCAAAGGAACTCCAACTAGTTACAAGTATCAAAGAGAATAAAAAGTCCTTTTTCAGATATGTGGGGAGCTGAAGGAAAAGCAAGGGCAACATCTGACTTCTGCTAAACCAGATGGGACAACTGACGCCCAGGAAAAAGCCAAACTATTAAATGGGTACTTTGTGTCCTTCTTTCTTCAGTCCCACGGGATGCCCTTGCCCATTACGGGACAGGGAGGTCCGGGTGAGGGAGATTCCCTGCTGACCTCATGAAGGAACATCTTGAGAGGCTGGACACCTTCAAGTCAGCCGGCCCTGGCAACCTACACCCCAGGGTACTCAAGGAGCTGGCTAGCATCATAGCCCAGCCCCTGGCACAAATCTTTGAGAACTCCTGGCACTCTGAAGTGCCCGAAGACTGGAAGAAAGCCAATGTGGTGTCTATCTTCAAGAAAGGGAGGAAAGTGGATCTGGCAAACTACAGGCCCATCAGCCTGACCTCTATCCTGGGCAAGGTCTTGGAAAAGATTATCAAAGAGGCCATCCTTAACAGACTAGCTCATGCCAATATCCTGAGGGATACCCAGCATGGGTTTGTTGTGGGTAGGTCTTGATTGACCAATCTCGTTTCCTTCTATGACCAGGGGACCTATCACCTGGACAAGGGAGAGGAGATTGATGTCATATATCTTGACTTCAAAAAAGCCTTCGATCCGGTATCCCATGATCACCTCTTGGCAAACTGGCCAACTGCGGCCTCGGGTCCACCACGATCTGCTGGTTGGGGAATTGGTTCCGTGGTCCGCTCCAGAGGGTGGTGGTTGACAGAAGTCAATCATCGTGGTGCCCTGTGACCAGTGGGGTCCCTCAAGGCTCTGTCCTTGGACCTGTATTGTTCAACATCTTCATTAATGATGTGGACATTGGAGTCAGAAGCAGACTGGCCAAGTTCACTGAGGTTACCAAACTCTGGGGTAAAGCATCCACACCTGAGGACAGGAGGGCGATCCAGGATGACCTTGACAGGCTCAGGAAATGGGTGGATGAGAACCTGATGGTATTTAACACCGAAAAATGCAAGGTTCTCCACCTTGGGAGGAAAAACCTGCAGCATCCTTATAGCCTGGGCAGTGCTTACGCTGGCTAGCACTACGAATGAAAAGGACCTGGGGGTCATGATTGACCACAAGATGAACATGAGCCTCCAATGTGATGCAGCAGCTAGTAAAGTGAGCAAAACACTGGTTTGCATCCATAGATGCTTCTCAAGCAAATCCCAGGACATCATTCTCCCATTGTACTTGGCCTTGGTGAGGCCACAGCTGGAGTACTGCATCCAGTTTTGGGCTCCAAAATTCAAAAAGGATGTGGAGAAGCTTGAGAGAGTCCAGAGAAGAGCCATGCGCATGAGCAGGGGTCAGGAAAACTGACCTTACGATGAAAGGCTAAGAGCTATGGGGCTCTTTAGCCTGGAAAAGCGCAGGCTCAGGGGTGAACTGGTGGCCACCTATAAGTTTACCAGAGATGTGCACCAGGATCTGGGGGAACTTTTGTTCACCAGAGTACCCCAAGGGATGACAAGGTCATATGGTTATAAACTACTACAAGACCATTTCAGGTTGGACATAAGGAAGAATCTCTTTACTGTCCGAGCCTCCAAGGTCTGGAATAGCCTGCCATCAAAGGTGGTTCAAGCACCCACATTGAATGCCTTCAAGAGAAATTTGGATGCTTATCTTGCTGGGATCCTATGACCCCAGCTGACTTCCTGCCCCTTGGGCAGGGGGCTGGACTCGATGATCTTCCAAGGTCCTTTCCAGCCCTAATGTCTATGAAATCTATGAAATCGACCGGTATGTCTGTTGTGGAGGAAGAGGCATGGAGGGGGCAGATGGAGGCCCTTGTGGTGAGGGAGGGAGTGGGGCTGGGGCAGAGGCAGGTGCTGTCCAGCCGGGGCAGGGTGCAGGATGGAGTTGCGGCTTGTCCAGGGGGCAGCTTCCTGTCCAGGGCCAGGCTCTTCCCAGAAGAGGGGCTGGGGCTGCGCTCGGGACGGGCGGCAGTAATGCTGGGAGGGGGGGGCTTCAGTGTGGGCTGAAGCCACCCCAAAATTCACTATAACCCCCCCCATAGCAGCGCTGCTGCCCGCCCCAAGCACAGCCCCCACCCAGCCCCTCCGGCGG
>NW_005841831.1:553529-555843 GCF_000455745.1 Alligator sinensis
CCCATGCCCCTCCAAACAAGCCACTCACAGCTCCGTCCCGTACCCTGCCCCACAGCTGTGCAGCACCTGCCCCAGCCCCAGTCCCTCCCTCACCGCAGGGTCCTCAATCTGGCCCTCCACACCCCTTCCAGCCCCCCACCCTTTCCCCCACAACAGACTTACCAGCTGGACACTGCTCTCCACACTGCCAGGCTGTGCTCCTGCCCACATGCGTGCTGCACTGCAGCTGCGTGCATGCATACAGCATTTATCAGCGACATTATCAGTCACAAAAAAGTCAACTGCCAATAATGTCAATTTTCCTTACATTGGTGCCGATACCATATGGGATTGATGCATCAGTGCACCTCTATTAACTACAACAACTTCATGGTAGTTTGCACGGTACATTCTCCAGTGTAGACAATACTTTTTGCAGGTTACATTCTCAATCCTTAGAATCTTCCATTAAAGGTATTAAGATGGACATAGCAGGTTTCATGCTGGAATTACTTACTATCAATGGAACTGTCAATCAATGGTAGCTTGTCATATTTTAGGCTTTAAAGTTGCACCTATTTATACAGTGGTGAATTACAGTATTGTTTAAAGTTTTCTTTTATATTCAGCCTTATTTAATCATTGCTTAAATTCTGTATAGCCTCATTGTTATCTGAACTTTTCATTTTGCTGGTGTCTGCAATATCAGCTGGCCTTGCCTCTTACAAGCAGCTTATGGCCTTGAGTTTGCTTGCATGATGTTTGTTTCCTTTTCTATCACTGTGAGAAGATTTTCTAACACAACATAGTAATAGTTTTGTTGCCGGCTCCAATTAACTGAACTTGGCACTAACGTGCTGAATCAGAAGGATGAAATGATTGGATACGTTAATGAAAGGTGATAAGGGAGGCCAATGGACAATGCCCAAATTAAGACACCAAAAAAGGCGAAATTAAGAGGTGTGCTCATGATGGGTCTGTTGAACAAAGGATTATGCTGACCGGATAAAATATAGACAATAAATTGACTGCAGAGAGACCAATCTAGAAGCAAGGAGTCACCAAAGGAGTGAACTTAAAGAAAAGCATAAAAGGGGACAGCAAGAAAGTTAAGTGTGATGTCGTTATCATCGTCATAAATCCAGCCTTCAACACCTGTCTGGACAGTCCCAGCCAATGACGCACACTTTGCTTCAGGAACTGAATGGCAGTCTTTTCTGTTAAGCAAAGTAACATCTGGGATTGGGCGATACCATTGTACTAAGTGTTTTTCTATCTCTGAATACAGACACTGCTAAGACTTGTACTAATAAAGTTAGACTTTGATTTTAGGACACTGAGTTGTCTGTGTTCATATTTCATGTTCCATTTAAGGGTTAATTGTGCTTTAACAATCCCTAAAGCACTATCTGGTAGACAGTGGTTCTAGCAGAACATGCCTGCAAAGTTTTGAAAAAAATCTGCTCCATTGTCTAATCTTTTCTGTTCTTAATTAAACTTTTCCTAAAACCAGAAAATATTAGACACTAGCACAGATGTTTCAAAAGACTACTGAAATCTAAAGGGAAGCTATTCATTTCAATCAAACAATTGATTTTAATCCCCACGAGACCAGGATGATACTCAAAATTTACACAGGTTTACAAACACACAATGAACAGCCTGTAAGCTAGCAATTGTAATCTTGAATAAAATGCTTTTTCCTAAGCTTGAGTGTTTTTACAAATTTTGAAACCTATGGCCTGGATAAAGAAAAAAAAGGAATGAAAGCCATTAAACAGATATCACTTTTCCAGAGCAAGCATGATCATGATCGTATACTTGGACTTCAGGAAGGCCTTCGATACGGTATCCCACACCATACTAGTAAACAAGTTAAGAGGCTGTGACTTGGATGACTACACAGTCCGGTGGGTGGCGATTTGGCTAGAGGGTCGCACCCAGGGAGTTGTAGTGGATGGGTCGGTATCAACCTGGAAGGGTGTGGGCAGTGGGGTCCCGCAGGGCTCGGTCCTTGGACCGATACTCTTCAATATCTTCATCAGCGACTTGGACAAGGGAGTGAAGTGTACTCTGTCCAAGTTTGCAGATGACACAAAACTGTGGGGAGAAGTGGACACGCCGGAGGGCAGGGAACAACTACAAGCAGACCTGGACAGGTTGGACATACAGGCAGAAAACAACAGAATGCAATTCAACAAGGAGAAATGCAAAGTGCTGCACCTAGGGAGGAAAAATGTCCAGCATACCTACTGCCTAGGGAATGACCTGCTTGGTGGAACGGAAGTGGAACCGGATCTTGGAGTCCTAGTGGACTCCAAGATGAACATGAGTC
>NW_005841831.1:556347-559627 GCF_000455745.1 Alligator sinensis
ACTCTTTCCTGCATATGCAGGGGGTCGGACTCGATAATCTATTGAAGTCCCTTCCGACCCTAGCATCTATGAATCTATGAAAGGGAAGAGTGATCCTAGTAAATGCTTTCCTGCACTGCACTGTGCATGACTATAGTATGCTCTCCAATAAAATATCACCACAGATGGTTCTATGACAAATCATATCATCACCAGGTACAAAATGACACTTTGCCAACTGTTGTTTGCAGGGCAGTTTTGTTAAACAAGTTGGGATCAAAATGGTTCCATCAAAAAGATAAGTGTAATTCTACAGTTTGACATTAGGACAGCAGATTTTTTTTAAAAAGATACTCTAAGCAAAATTCTCTTTTATTGAAAATAAAAACAGAAGAGGGAGAGGACATCCTCCAAGCCCTTAATCCTTTTTCAAATGCAAAGAGGGAGAAGTATAAAGCCCTCTAGAAGCATCTATTTAAATGTTCATTATGGCAGTACTAAATTAAACTATTAATAAAGTAGCGCTATGTCAGATGATTATTCAGGGTTACTAAATCTCTTTTTGTATGCTGTTCTCAGTTTTACCAGCACACTAAAACCAAATAATTTTAACTGAATTACTACTATGTCAACGTAAGTAAATGGGCAGCTCCTTGACACTTGACAAAGTGTGAATGCCTCCTTATCCAGACTTGAGGAAGAGCACTTGATGCCCAAAAGCTTGCCTAACAGCTCCCCCAACTACACTGTTGATGCAATAAGAGATATCACAAAAATACCTGGACCATTACAGCAGAAGAAACACACCAATTCTCCTTATCCAACGAAGTATATCAGAAGAAAGTCCCAACAGAGCAGTTTCTATGACACCAGCAATTCAAGAGATCTGACTAACTCTTGTACTGATCAAAGAATAACGGTTTAGCCCATTTCAAGCAGAATTTTATTTTATTTTTCCGTGGTTTCCAATGCTGCAGGCCTGAAGACAAGTAGGATGAATGCTCAAATGGAACACAAAGTAACCAAAGTTGCCAGTCAGTACATCTGATGTCACCGACGACAGAATAACACTAAAGCAGTTTGAGAAGAGGTCTACAATCAATGAACATGAATTTTTACCTCCAGAAGGCATTTAGCCTATTTATTTACAGATGAAATTTGGCAAAGAGCAAAAGAAACAGAATCCAGAGCTCCCCAATGCAATTTTCACATTTATAAAAGTAAATGTCTATTGGTTTAGAAACATTACCAATAAAGAAGGGTCCTAGAGAAGTAGATGAACATTACAGGAGAGACAGACACCAATAATGAAAAAAACCCTTTAGATTAAAATGAATTATAGCAGTATCTAATCTTTGAAACATTAGCAATTTCTAAAAATCTTCATTTTAAAATCAAAGTTACTTTATCAAAAAAAAAATTCTTTGAAACCTTAGAATATAACTTTGGAGTTGAGTTAGTCAGTCACAGACTTAACTACTTAGTTTATAATTTACTAATGCAATGGATATGGATAGTGTTGTTCATGAAGTCTGTTATCTAAGGTATTTATTAGATTCTTTAAGAGTTAAGGGTTTATAATCCAATTAAAATTCAAGGCATATTATGATGTCATGGACAATACCTTCCTAACTTCTGGCAGTTGCACAGTGTGGAGAAGAGACACACAGAAAGGACTTGCCAAAAGCTCAAAAGCTGGCACAAGCCAGCGAAGGAGAAAAGAGCTCCCTGGGAGCCGCGATTCCGGAGCAACTGCTTCGTGAAGCTAGAGCAGCCCCGGAATAAAAAAGAGACTGAAGACCCAGATGGGGAGAAAGAGAAAACACAGGGAGCTGCGGGGAGAACTCCCGTGTCCCGAGACCCTGGAGGCTGGGTAGGACAGCCACAGCGGCAGAAAACCAGCAGCCAGCTGACTGAGGAGCTCAATTAAGCCAGGAGACACCAGCTGTAAAGGCACCACTGAGTGAAGCGGTGCAAGTGGCAGGAGGATGGCCGAAGAGAAATAAGGGCTAGCAGGGATCAGTGCAGCTAAGCCCTGGCAACACAAGTACTAATTTTACTTTTGTTCCCTGTTTTGTTTGTTTGATCAACATGCCTGTCTCTCTACAGGTTGGAGAAGTATTATGTCAGGCAGCCAGAGACTGCCTGGAGAACTTACCAAGGGAAGTTATGCTCCCTGACTGAAAAATAAAACCCCCGGGTGCAAGAGAGAACTAGGGACAGCAGCCTGGAAGAGCTTTATTTCTTTCCTTTTGAATAATTTTCATTTTCGGGGTAAAGTAACAATGGGGGCTTAATCCCAAGAGAGATTAGACCCTGGACTTACCTGTGACTGCAGAAGAAGTTGGGTAGGTCGCATTGACTCTAATATGTTGAGAAGCCTGTCAGGACACGATTGACCCTAAAAAATAAAAAGAAATTTGCCGGGTAAAGAGCGATACAAACAAACAGCGACACAACATCTGGGCGGCACTAGGCAGGGTTGTAGAGGAGGTCAAAGCCCCAGAAGAGACCTATTAGGATACAACGGTGTCAAATGGTGGCTATAAATACCACCTCCAGATGAAAATCATCTTTTAAAATCAAGACGTGGCAGGAGAGAGTTTGCACCACCACCACCACCACCACAACAGTCAGACAAGTGATCATGATACTGACGGTCATAGTTAGGAAAGTACTTTATTAGAATACCTTACATTTTAACAGAGACAAAACCTTTACACACAGTATTCTACATTTTCTCCATTTTTTTTACAGTCATATTTGTTCTCATTAATAAGCGTCTTCCTTCCAGAACTGATATTGAATACTGAACAGATGGAGGGCTCTTCAATCTGGGATATTTTCCCTCCAAGACCAAAATACTCAAAACAACTACCCATGACCTTTAAAGAAATGTCAATTGCACCATTCTTGTGCACACTGGGAGTGTCTACACGAGACACTTAATGCACAGTAGTGCACTGCAGCATGGACAGTGCTAATATGCTACCATGCAGTATTATTAAGCTACTGCGCAGCAGTGTCACTAAAAAGGCATTTGCCAGGGCTACTGCACAGTAACTCTAGTTACTGCACATTTAGTTAGTATTTCATTAAACAAATAAATGAACACGTAGATGCACCCATGGAGGAAAACCTCCAGACCCCACTGGAACTTTTCGGAGAAACTATCAAACTTTAGACCTCTATCAATATCAAGAAGACTAAAGGGCTCTATCAGCCTACCCTGGGCCATGAATGGAACCCCCTTCTTCATATTACTATGGAGGGAAAGACCCTGGAGGCAGACTAGCCCTTT
>NW_005841831.1:559658-560303 GCF_000455745.1 Alligator sinensis
CAGTAGTTACTTCTCTCAAAGAGTGAACATTGACGAGGAGATCCAGCACAGAATCCGGTGCAAAAGTGCCTCCTTTGGGAAATTGCTTCAGTGCATCTTTATTCATCATAATCTCAAGAAAGACACCAAGATCCAGGTCTACACTGCAGTCATCATCCCCACCCTCTTCTATATATAGGAAACGTGGGCAATCTACTGCCGTCATCTCAAGAGCCTAGAGAGGTTTTGCCAAGGATGCCTCTGGAAAATCTGCACATCAAATGGGAAGATTGGCACAAAAACATCAGCATCCTTGCTGAAGCCATGTTACAAGCATTGAGTCAGGGGTCTTCAAGTACCAGCTTCACTGAACCAGACATTGTGTATGTGAGTATCCAACTCTTGACTCCCAAAACAAGTGCTCTACTCCCAGCTGAGTAACAGCCTGACATCTCATGGTGGCCAGAGGATACACTGAAGGCATACCTAAGAAAACGGATGCTGATATCAAGAGCTGGGAGGAGCTGGCTGCTGACTGACTCCAAAGTAATGGCAACCTCAATTAAGTGGTAGCCCATTTTGAGATAAAACATCTTGCCCTTGAAACAGAGAAGAGAAAGCAGAGGAAGGAAAATGAAAGAAATCTTGGCCTATGGCCTACTCTTT
>NW_005841831.1:560323-562294 GCF_000455745.1 Alligator sinensis
CTGCAGACGGGTCTCCTCAAGACCCATCAATGAGACATGGTATAGATCATCCTCAAATAGAGGGGCTGCCAATGACACAGTATTGTTAAGGAGTCAATAGTTTGTTTAATTTAGATTAGAAGCTTCAAGAAGAAAGCCCAGCCTTTTAAGTTTTACATTTGCTCTCAAGCAAATCCTGGGACATCACTCCCCCGCTGTACTCAGCCTTGGTGAGGCCGCAGCTGGAGTACTGTGTCCAGTTTTGGGCTCCACAATTCAAAAAGGATGTGGAGAAGCTTGAGAGGGTACAGAGGAGAGCCACGCGCATGATCAGGTCAGGAAAACAGACCTTATGATGAGAGGCTGAGAGCCATGGGGCTATTCAGCCTGGAAAAGCGCAGGCTCAGGGGTGATCTGGTGGCGACCTATAAGTTTATCAGGGGTGCTCATCAGGATCTGGGGGAACGTCTGTTCACCAGAGCCCCCCAAGGGATGACAAGATTGAACAGTAACAAACTCCAGTGTGACCGATTCAGGCTGGACATAAGAAAGAACTTCTTCACTGTCCGAGCCCCACAAGGTTTGGAATAGACTGCCACCGGAGGCGGTTCTATCACCCACTTTGAACGCCTTCAAGACACATTTGGATGCTTATCTTGCTGGGATCCTATGGCCCCTGCTGACTTCCTGCCACTGGGGCAGGGGGCTGGACTTGATGATCCTCCGGGGTCCCTTCCAGCCCAAATGTCTATGAAAAATGTCTATGAAGTGCTGTGTCCACTTAGAAAAGTCTCTCAATAAGTAAATAATACCTGGTGTGCAACCTTGCTGTCATTCCACTCCTCTTCCTCCCAGCCAATACCTACGCACTCATGACTCACAAGGAATCCCTCACAAAAAACAAAGCTAGGTATACATGCTAGATGATGTGTTCTTGGTATTTGAGGGCAATGAGAGGTATGGTATCAAATAGGGCTGTGTGAAGCTTTGCCAGCTGTTTCATTTTAATGCTGTTTCAACTTGTTTCGAGCTCGAAACAGCGAAATCAAAATCAAAATGAAGGGCTTCGAAACAGCCTCAAAACAAAACGAGGCCAGTCAAAATGTTTCAAAAGTTTAAAAACGTTTCGAGTTTTGAAGCAGCAGCCAGGTGGTGGGAGGCAGGGGAGAGCCAGGGCTGCACTCCACCTGCAAGCCGCTGGGAACGGAGCCCAGCAGGGGAAGCACCTCGCATTGCCAGGCTCCATCCCCAATGCTGGGAAACTCAGGGTGCCTATGCTGTACACATGGCAGGGGAGGAGTTGCTTGAGCTATGTGCAACTAAAAGCTGCAGGTGGGTGGTATGCATGACCAGGAGGGGAGAAAGGTGCTAGTAGGCACTGCTAGGGGTAGGAGACACTGGGGGGGTGGGGAGCATGGCTGTTTGTACTGCAGACGGGGGAACGGGGGAATGGGCTACCTACATGGCACATGCAACTGGGGAACATGGTGGGGGAAGAAGCTGGGCTACCCATGCAGCAGGTGAGAGCCTGGGGCTGCCAACCACATAGTAAGCAGCCATCAGTATTGCAGGCTGCACACTGTGCAACCCCCAGAACTGTGGCCCATGGCATGTGTAACTCCCAGCTGCCCAGAAGTTGGACAGCCCTGATATAGTTGATCCAGTAAAAGTTTATGCCAGACAAAACTTATTTCTCCCAAGAGTGTTAAAAAACCCCCTACACCAGAGGTTCCCAAACTGTGGTATGTGTACCACCAGTGGTACGCAGACAACCTGTGAGTGGTACGTGGAAGGCCGGGAGGAGGGGTGAGGCGCGTGCACACACAGACACCTAGCCCAGACTGCTGCAAGGGACAGGAATGCAGCCCGGCTGCATGTGCAATGCCTGGCAGGTAAGTGTTGGGGGAGGGGCATAGCAGAATGAGGCCCCCATAGTGTTGAAGGGAGTGGGGCAGGGGTGAATGGGGGGGGGGGGGGAGAGGGGGGGACCCC
>NW_005841831.1:562325-563198 GCF_000455745.1 Alligator sinensis
GGGGGGGGGAGATAGTGGGACCCCCAGGTGGCTCATCCAGAGCGGGGGGCTCCCACCCCGTACACACCCTGGGATAGACACAGGGGGCATCTGCCCCCTGGGTTTGTGCGTGGGGCAGGGGCGGGCTGCCATTGCCTCCTGGCTGCACATGATGCCACGTGCCTTTTGTGCACTCCCTGTCCAGCAGTAGAAGGCACATGGCATCATGTGCGTTTCCCAACACACACAGCCCAGTAGCAGCGCCTCCACTGTGCACATAAACCCAGGGGACAGGTGGCCCCATGCCTACCCCAGGCTGTGCACAGTGGTGGGGCCCCATGCCCCTGGAAAGGCCCAGGTCACCCCAGAGAGGGGTGTGGTGGGCAGCTGGGCAGGGGTGCCTAGCAGCACCCAAGGTGGTGTCTGGCTGGTTCCACACAGCTCCATGGGGAGACACTGCCTGGCCAAGGCAGGATGCTGGGCTCGAGGGGGCTTTTGGCTCTGGGCTTGAGCTCCCTTCACGCCGGGCACACTGCAAGCGAGTTAGAGCCACCCCTGCTGCAAGGTCCTGGACACAGGAGCTCCCAGAAGCCATCCCCGCTCCTGGGGCCTGGACATGTGAATAGTGGCACCATTCCACTGTCACCATGTTTTTGGGCCCCTGGGGAACCCAGGTGAGGGAGCCTGTGGATGCTAAGCAGTGAAACTCTGCCTGAAGACATGAGCAGAGGAATGCCAGAGCCTCCTTTCAGGTCTTATAGATGGCCATCTTGTCCAGAGCCAGGAGGCGGCTAACCAATAAGCCCTGGGATTTGGTGGGACCACAGAAAGGAAATCCATAACAAAAAAAGGTGCATGAAGAAGTGCAGCCAGAACTTCAGCAGGCGGCTCTGC
>NW_005841831.1:563229-564049 GCF_000455745.1 Alligator sinensis
CTGCAACCGGGCATGCTCAAGGTAGGTATGCACAGGTGCTCCCTCTGTTGGCAAAAGGGGCAGGTATTGGGGATGTCCATAAAGCATTCTCAATACATGCCTGTGGCAATGCCTTTGTAGAGGAGCCACCAACTGAGATCTCTGGTAGCTTGTAGGATCAAGATGGAATACAGACTTGTCTACCGGGAACCCTTGCTCCTGGGAGCTAGGGGAGAAAATGGTGGCCAACCCACAGGATGCCTCCATGAGGCTGCTGAATTAGATGCCATCTCCCTACTCCAGCCACCAGTTGGCTTTGGCAGGTGGAGTTATGTGGGTCTCCAGCAGGAAAACCACAGAGTGCCCCTCCCCCCATTCCTGAAGGGAGGAGAGTACCTGGCACCTGTGGAAACCTATCCTGCAGCTGCACACATTGAGGGTTACCACAGTGAAGGACCTCATTGTTGGGGGCGGGGGGGAGGAGTGTTGTTAGGCTTGGTGTGGTTTTCACAGTACGCAATGTTGGCCACGGAGCCCATCAACCATTCTGCCACCCTCCTAAATGTGTACAGGTCATCTTATAAGCTTTGGACCCAGTGATAGTTTTTGGTGTTGCTCCACTTGTGCGCCTTGCCTTCTCCTACCAGAGCCCTCACCAAGTTGAATGCTTGGTGGAAATCCCCACTGTGGTCCAGGGCAAGCTGCACATTCTTCCCAGAGTGCTTCATACTCTCCAGAAATTGGAGCAGCTCCTTCCTGAGTACTGCTGGGGCCAAGAAGTCTGCAGGCTCTACACAGCCCAGAGACTCAGTCATCTTCCTCCTGGTCCTGTGGTTCAGCA
>NW_005841831.1:564059-573113 GCF_000455745.1 Alligator sinensis
AGATAAGCATTTTCCCCTCCTTCACCCCAATGGGGACAGAGGTCCAGCAGAGTGCCACCTGAACCACCCAATCTACTATATCCCGACACTAGGAGAGGGAGAGATGCAGCCTCTCGGCATGAGGGGAAAAGAGGTGGTGTTTGGCAGAGGGACCCTACTTCTCTGGCCACAGAACACACTGGGGGTAGGATTCTTGGCATAGCATGGGATGTAGCAGTAATGATATCAGTGTCAGAGAGGGAGGTGCAGTGGCAGTGCTTCCTCCATATCAGAGTGGCTAAGCTGTGCTTGACCCTAGCGTTTTGCATGGCTGTGTGGCAGATTACCACCCCTAAGGGACCAGCACCTACCCAGCCTCAGGGTGGCCCAGGGAAAGGGTTTTCTGGGATACTGGAAGTAGTGTGGGACTAGGATGGGATGGCAGTGGTAGGAACCCTCCTCTGACTTGCCACTCTGTTTTGGGACCCTGTCAGTGGTTGTGGCATGGGGCGTTCTCATCCTATTACCTGGGCCAACTTTTATAACCACCCCTCCCCCATGTCCCTCAATGGGTTAACTACCTTGTTTATCCCTCTTGACCTATTCAACGAATCTTTGCCCTTCTCAGCAGTGCCTTCTCCCTCTATCCTTTGTATTTAATTTCCTTTTTAATTAAAACCCATGCTTTCTGCAAGTCAGCTCATAGTATCTGATGAAGTAGGCTGTTGCCTACAGAATCCTATGCCCTTCTGAACAGTTAGACCCCCTCTATGCATTACAGATATAACACAATTAACTGGTTAAATGCACAATTACCTTAAGACCAGCTACACATGACAAGTAGCTATCGCACCATAAAAAGCCCCAGCCAGCTATGAAGTTAGACTTAAAAAAATGCATGCTAACTTTATAGCTGGTTGCTATCAAGCTTTAATTTACATGTGTAGCAGGGTCTCCCCTGCGGCTGGAAGCCCACAAGAGTGCACCATGCCTAGTATGAAACCCACAAGGCTGGGGATTGCAGCTGTCATGATCTCCAAAGCTTGAGGGTGCCTGAAACCTTGAGGGCACAAGCACTGCTAGGACCAAGAGTCCCCACACCTGATGAGGCTCTCAGTCTTGGCTGCACATGGCCCCAGCAGCTGGAAGCTCTGAGCAAAGGAGACTCCCAGCAATGGATCCAATCACACCTTACTGCATTGGCTCCCAGCCAATGCAATAAGGTGCGATTGGATTTAATACATGATCCCACAATCACACCTCCTGCCATGCACGTGTGGCATAGCAAGAGGCTCAATTACGTCAACCACGTATTAGATCCAGTCACACCTTTCCCTGACTATATAGAGGGGACCGTAGTCTCTTAGGTGCCACCCTGCCCTTCTTTCTGCCTAAATTCAGATTAGCATGACTAATAACCTCCCAATAAATGGTAATGACTTGGTGTTAAGTCATCCTATTGTCACTCTGCTCCTACCCAAGGAGAAAACTTAATATCCTTCAAAACATCTTCAGACTCCTCACTGAATCAGACTGTGTTTCTTATAAGTACTGAACAGGGCAGATTTCACCACATGAGCCAACTTTTACACAGGATGTGTTATTCAGTAATTTATTAAACATAAGAACTTGAAGAAAAATTGCTCTGTAGTCTACAAACCAATTTTGAATCATAGGTTTATGTAGATAAATTGAGTGTCCCCTATTTCACGCAAGAAGGGAACCTAGAGAAAAAAAAGATACCATCTTTCAGGTGTTCTGTTTTGAAGATTTCACTTCTCTATGGATAGAGGCACACCTTGAAAAGGCCTTATGCCTAACTAAGAGAAAATGTTCTTTGGCAATCATAAGAGGTCTATCAAATCTATTGTCTTCTGCAAAATTTTAAAATACCATTAAAAAGTAAGTCTGTGTTAGTCATTCTCCCTATGAAGAATGACAAACTTTATTTTTAGCATAGGCTGGTTTCCTCCCGATTCAAAATTTTCCATAAAGAGTCTCATTATTTTATCAACATTTCCAGTGATTTTTAAACTGAACAAAGGTTGTAAAGCATGGTCAGACCAAAATGACTTTGAATCTTTAACATAATGATTAAATAAGCAAGATAAGATTGGTGGCTTTACAGGATTATATGTTTTCTTCCTTTCCCTGGTTAATGTTTCCTCAATATTTCCCATTTCCTGTACTCCAAGTTTGCTTCAAATATTTCAAAAACTATTCTACTTCATGGATAACATGTTAATACATGATGAGTTGTTCTATCACTATTGCCCAGGTGCTGAAATATAAGAGCCCCAGAGCTTCTGGTGATTGTTATCCATTCTAAACTGAAAACACTTCCTTGGTTTGTTTGGGGTTTTTTGTTAAGGCAAAGGAAATTAAAATGGTTCAGGGAACTGGCAGCCCTTCTCTTCAGTGGCCTGGTACATACATGCCTGCTAGCAGGTATAAACATGCACCCACTTGCATCAATTATTTTATATCCATTTAAAATCTGGTGAAACTGTGTACATAAATACATAATCCATTTACACTTTACTTAGCTTCCTTCAGTATAGATTTCAAAAGATAGATATGGCTGTCCATCTAGAAGTTTGCAATAGCTTTAATTAAAATCAGTACAAGTTCTGCATTTAGATAAATATTTAGTCACCAACTCAAGTGTCCACTAGGTCAGTGATTTTCAACCACAGTGCCATGGCACCCTGGAGTACCCAGAGATGCTTTCAAGGGTGCCATGCAATATTAGCTCTGTTACGTGTACAATCAGGATTCATGAGATAAACCCAGAGTTTTCAAATAGGAATCCATACTGTTAAAAACATTCTGACCTGCTGTGGTCTTTTTTAATTCTTTGCAACAGAAGAATTGCTCTATTTTTCTGTAGATAAAAAACTAGTGAATACAAAACAGGATTTTTTTTAGGTAGCCTTCACAGGAAGTCCAGTAAATAAAAAAACCTAGCAAGTAAATACTATTCAGCATCACAGGTGGTTCTTCCACATTCTTGTAGTGTCCACCATACCCCATAAGACTAAAGAAGCACTGATACTAGCTAAGCTACTCCTGATATGAGGAGTTTAGTTAGAGTGTCTATCATCTTTCCCCAACAATAAGCTACATTGCTGTTTAAATAATACATCTGCCTGGCAATCCAGAAATGTTCCCTACTCTTTCTATTTCTGCTTCTCTTTAATGCACCTCATAAATATTTCTTCCAGAATTTGAAAGCCAAGTGCTACAACAATAGGAATCTGAAAGTGAAAAACGTCATTAATGCACTGTGCAAGCTGAGATAAGTGCAAAAGCAGGCAAGAAACATAGCTTCACCTGCATTTTTTAAAGTTCTAAATCAGCGACTGATTCTCAACCAAGGATCTGCTGTACAAGATAAAATAAACCCAAGGATTTCAAATTAGGAATCCATAGTGTTAAAACCATTCAGAGCTGTTGTGGTCTTGCTGAGATCTTTGCAACAGAAGAATTGTTCTACAAGTTTTCTGTAGACAAAAATCAAGTGAAAATTAAGAGCTCAAATTTTCCACAGAGTGCACCAAATATAAAAAGGTTGAAACTCACCATTTCAAATCAGGTCTGTCCAACTCAGAGCCTGTGAGGGCCTAATGTGTGGCCCAGAGGCCCAAAGTGGTCTGGCTGCCACTCCCCTCACTGTTTTTGATGCAGCAGTCACCAGGGTCTCTGAGTTCGAAGCTTCTGCACCCCCTCACCTCTCCACTCCTGGAGGCAGGGTTGGGTGGCACAGCAGGAGAGCACCAAGGTGCCTGTGTTGCACGCATAGCAAAGGGGAAGCTGGACTACTTGCAGCATGGGGGGAACTGGGCTATCCATCCTGCATGTGGTGGCAGAGAGGGGAGCTGCCCACACAGGGAGCACAGCAAGTGAGTCAGGACGCTTGTGCTACACACAGAGTGGATAGGGACAGGTATTCATGCTTGGCATGCAGCAAGGGAGGGAGCCGGGCTGCCTGTGCTGCACACAGCAGCGAAGGGAAGAGATGCCTGCTCAGAACCTCTGGCCAGGAATAGGGTGAGGCTGCATGTGAAGCAGAAGGAGCCGGGCTGCCCACGTAACAATTAACATGCACAGCGTGCAACCCTATGATCAGTGGCCCAGATGGCATGCAACCTCTGGCTACCAAGAAGCTGGACAACCCTGTTCTAATAACCCTTTGGGTTATTCAGTAATGTTACTATTAATGACAAAGAAATCAATTTACAACATTTTTAATTCAAGAGTGTTCCTTTAGCTTAACTAATTTTAGAAGTGAAATCTAACATGGGCCTTATTAAAAAGGGACACTTGTGACCAAAAAAAGTCAATAGTACAATTTATCAAAGACTTTTCTTTATCAAGACCCTTTCATCACATCTAGAGGGAGAGAAAGAAATATGAAGAGAGAGTTAGATACACCTTAATAAGCTATAAGAAAAAAGAGCACCCCCCCCAAACGCATCATAATCTAACAGATTAATACAAAGGTGTCCAATTCAGACTTGAAGTTTGAACATGCTCTTCCTGTACATCTTTCAACCACCTGGAAGAATGGTGAGATTGAGAATGAGAGAACAAACATAAGTATGCTGAAGCTGGACAATAAGTGGGAAGCACAACTCAATACTCCTATCCTATTATTAAGAAAAACCTCAAAACATCAGTGACCACTGACCATCAGTGTCTATAGCCAAGTAACTACTAAAGAAAACATTCCATACTATCAGTAAAGTATGAGAATATTTTCTTAAACTTGTAACACACATCCCACGAGATGGAGACACTGTATATCACTAAACTGTTAAAATAACTGGCCTATATAGCAAGTTTACCCAACTGATTTGCAAAATAAATTGCACATGCATTTCTATATAGCCTCAAAACTACTGCTCTCTAAAGTTAGAATGTCTGATGAGCAGTACTTTCCCCTAGAAAATCCCTTATCCTTATACTCCTAAAAGTATAAATCAGAGTATGAATCAAGAAAAACATTGTGGGGTTTAACATGGACACGCACGCTCTCAATATTTCAGTTCACAACTAGCTTGCTAGTCAAAGATTTCTCCTCAGACTCTGTCCCTGAAAATTTCACTTAGGATCTGAAAGTCAAACTGGGCTCTTTCTGGCTCCTGCACCATCGGCAATAAAGATTCTATAAACAGAAATCTAATTAGCAATTCTTTCAGTGTTGATGTATAAGCCAAAAGGGAGTCCTGGTCACTGAACCCTATGCAACAGCTAACAAGCAGAAAAAAGTGTATTTGTCAGTAAAAAAAAGAGCACATATGCACATGTAGTAGCTGCACCACATAAGAAATGGCAGCATCTTTCACCTCTGTCTACTCCTTTTCCCACAAAGAAACTGATATTCATTTCAGAAGTTTCAAAATTAAATTACATTTACCAAAAAGCAAACTCAAAACATCCAGGATTTGGGGAACCATCGCAATGATAACACTAGAGAAACAAATTCAGACTCCCATACAATCAATGTATGAAACAAGACACTTGCAAAATTGTTTTCAGATGAACTGGAATCAGTTATAACATTTCAGAGTATATTAACTTGTATCAAACAGATTATGTTTCATCAGATCTCATTATTTTCAGAACAGAGCTGTGGGTTTTCCAGAAAATTTTGAATTGGAAAATGTTCAGGAAATGTTTCCAATGCCCTAAATAAAGCGTGATCTGATTTAGCATGTTTATTTGACTTATACTTAGTCAACAAAAATAAAAAAGTACCCCTCCATGTTAATTTTATGTCCCAATAGCCACAAGTATTTGAACTGAAATATTTGATTAGGAAAAAAATTAAATACAGCACACACAATGTGGTTTAAATGTTCTATTCAAACAAATTCAAAGCTTTATATGGAAAGAAATTATTTTTATTTGAATATTTTTAAAAATGTAAAGACAATACACAATAGCATGTAATCCCTTATATTGTTTGTTTAAATTTAAGAAAAAGAATGAAGGCACTGAAAACTGCTGACACACTAATTTTAGCACACCCAAAGAACTGTGCATAATACGCCATGCTTTAGTTTTGATTTGACCTGAACAGCCATTTAGGTGAATTCATACCATTTGATACCAAATTATGGGGCAAAGTTAACACACCAGAGTGTAGGAAACGGATCCAGGCAGATCTAGACAGGTTGGAAAAGTGGGCAGAATGAAACAGGATGCAGTTCAACAAAGACAAGTGCAAAGTCCGGGCAAAATGAACCACCAACACACTTACAGGCTGGGGGATGACCTCCTCAGCAGCAGAAAGGAATCTTGGAGTCATAGTCGACTCCAAGATGAACATGCGTCAATGTGATGAACGCGATCAACAAGGCTAACCACACTTTATCATGCATTAGCAGATGCATGATGAACAGGTCCAGGGAAGTGATACTTCCCTTCTATGCGGCACTGGTCATGCACAGCTGGAGTACAGTACTGTGTCCAGTTTTGGGTGCAGCACTTTAAGAGGGATGCGGAAAATTTTGAGAGGGTTCAGAGGAGGGCCACTCGTATGATTATAGGCCTGCAGGCAAGGACCTACGAGGAGAGACCGAGGGACTTAGATCTCTTCAGCCTTCGCAAGAGAAGGTTGAGAGGTGATCATGTGGCTGCCTATAAATTCATCAGGGGAGGGCAGCAGGGAATAGGAGATGCTCTGTTTACTAGGACACCCCCTGGAGTCACTAGGACCAGTGGCCACAAATTGACAGACAGCAGATTTGGGTTGGACATTAGAAAGATCTTCACAGTAAGGATTGCCAGAATCTGGAATGGGCTTCCAAGGGAGATGGTGCTCTCCCCTACCTTGGGGGTCTTCAAGAGGAGACTGGACAATCACCTAGCTGGGGCTGTCTGCTTTCCTGCCCAGGGCAGGGGGTCAGACTCAATGACCTACTGAGGTCCCTTCCGAACCTAAGATCTATGAATCTATAACTTGATTTTTTATTTGGATTGTTATGTGAGTGTATTTACCCTCCTGTTTACAAATCAATAAAACATGTGTGTGCTTTCTCACATACTTCCTAGGGATAATCACCTGAAAAACCATTAATTACAACTTTGAAACTGCCAAGCTTGCCTAATATGGTATTGGCATCCATTCATTGTTACTAATGAATTTTATGAAATGATGAATTTTTAGAAATGGAAAATATCCCACAGAAAAATAAAGCACTGGAAAATTTTCCGCCACACATATCTGTTTCAGAATGAAATATTTTTCCTAGAATATCTAATTCCTTTGCCAAGTGACATACTCCTACGCTCCATGCACAATCCAACCACCACCACAGACACATGCTCCATGCATGCCACTTCACCCTGCTCATTGTTTCCACGTTTAAATTAGGGTGGGCACCAACATAAAAAGTGGTACAATAAAAATAATGCAGGCAATACGTTCATCAAATTGCTACTTTCTAGTAAAAGTGTTTGACACTATTTAAAGAAAACAAACACACATGGAATGCTGTGTGGTCCTACATCAGGGGCGCGCAATTATTCTGGTCAGAGGGCCGCTTACTGAGTTTTGGCGCGCCATCATGATAGGCAGCCAGGGGCAGATAAATATTAATTTTCTAAGTTTCTTAGGGGCCCTGCAGGTTGAATAGAAGGGCCTGGTGGGCTGCATCTGGCCCCCGGGCTGCATTTTGCCCACCCCTGTCCTACATGCTAGAATAGTGGTTCTTATCCAGAGTGCTGCAAGACCCCCTCAGGGGTGCTGTGATGCAGGCTCTGCTGCCACAGCAGTTGGTAAAACTGCCTTGCATGCCAGGCTGTAATAGAAGCACTCTTCCTGCCTTAGGGCGCTCTGATAACAATCTTCCCAGTCTACTTCCTGCCCCCCACGCTCCTCCTGGAAAGAGATGCATAGGCCAGGTCCATCTCTCCACAAGTCTCTACTTCCAGGAGATGCTGTACCCAATCGGACTGGGAAGAACTGCAGCATGAACCACCTCTATTGTCTGCTTTAGAGTTAATGGAGAACCTGAAAGCAGGAGGAGCATCTGCATGTGCCACAGCCCTTCCCAGTCTGGCTACCCAGCAGCTGCAAAGGGCACTTTTATTTGGCAGCAGCAGCACCCGGTTGGGAACTGAGGCAAGATGAACACAACAAAGGTTCACAGCTGGGCATGCTGCTATACTCAGTAGCTCTGGAGGAATGCCCTGACTGAAAAGGTCAAGGATTCCTGCCCTAGACCGACAGGAACTTTGAAATGTGTCACCTATCTGAATCCCCTTGCAAATAAATCAAAATGGTTGCCTCAAGAAATTAAAATGAATCACTTTCAGCAACACCTTCAGTTCAGTAGCTATTACATACTTCGTAGCATACAGGTACGCAATTTATTTCATCTATATACTTATCCATGAGACAGTCAACAAATTCACTTCGATGGCAACCTTAAGCAGCAGTTTGCCCTCCCTCCCTTCAGGCTACCTTTGGAGTCATTTAAAACACATTAGTGAAAGGAGGGTATACCAGCTGATGGATGCAAAACAAACCAAGGCAAAGGCCACTTTCCAAACACCTGCCTCACCATGTCATACTTACTTCACTGTGAAAGTGAAACTAGCTTTTGCCCTATTGCTACTAGTAATCTGTATGCCTCTACAAAAAAGCAGGCTGTAGCAAAACACAGATCAGACACTTTTCCCAGGGCAATTAATCGTTTTCCTTTATAAAATAACCTACGGTTGGTTACCCCATGATCAGGCCAAGCTAGAAGATGTTTTTGGGGCGGGCTGGGAAACGTCTGTGCTAGTCTGGTCTGGATGTTCTCTAGGACCTAACACTCAAAGTGACCCTGCCCGCGGGCCCCCCCGTCAGAGAGAAACGGGGCAAGCGGCGTTCACATTTGAAGCTGGTCCCGGAACCCCCAAAGCAGAACCCCCCACCCCCGAACCGGTGAAGTCAGAAGCCGGAGAGCGCGGAGATGCTCAGGGCAGCCGGCGGCAGGGAAACGCTGCAGCGCGTCACCGAGGGGAAGATGCAAAGCCCCCACACGGCGGCCAAGCTCCGCCGCAGCTCTCAGCGCGCCG
>NW_005841831.1:573559-577947 GCF_000455745.1 Alligator sinensis
GCCCTTTGTGCGGGGCTGTGCGGTGGGAGCGGCGCTCCCAGGACAGGGAGGCCTGCAACGAGGCAGAGAGAGGCGTGAAATGCGCATTTATAAATCCCTCCCTCCCCCCCGCTGTGGACTTTATGCATCGGGATGTGGCAGCCCGGCGTGGGGAGGGGGGCTGTGCCTGCCTCAAGGCCTTGCAGGTCATCTGCAGGGACCAGAAGGGCTGTTTTCCCTCTGGAAAGTTGCTGCCTCCTGGAAGAGGGTTTCCCCGGCCTGGAAAGAGCCACACCTAGGGCTGCTCCTGCCCATCTGGGAAGCTCAAGCCCTGCTACAAGGGGTGCTGGCTGCTCAGGGCAGGGTGGCTGTCAGGGTACCTCAAGAACTGAGGACAGTTGCATTTTGTCCCCGCCACCATGAATAGTCACATGCCTTGCACGGCTGGGGGTGCACAGTGGTGACAGTGAGCGGGGAGCTCCCATGGGCAGCCACAACCATGTTGGTGGTGGGGGGATGCCGAGAGGTGAAAAAATAGAGGACACAAAGGCATCCGGTTTCATATCGAGGACAGAGGACCAGAAAACTGGACCGCCCTCTACAAAACCAGACAAATGGCCACCCTAGCTCAGGGCCATCCCGGTTGCCACATCTGAGAGTGGGAATGAAGTTTTCCCCTTGGTCGAGCTGAGGAGACCTGTGCAGACTTTGCTCTTCTCTGTAGCATGGGGCTTTGCTCTCCTCTGTTCTCCCGGATTCTCTTCCTGGGATTTGTGTGTGTATGCATCACTTCCCTCATTGCTTTGGCAGGACAGTAGCAAAGTCCCGTCTTCTCTGCTTTTACCAACTGCGTGCTATGGTGCTCTTGGGACCATAGGCAACACACGGGGGGGACACAGGCAGGCGATTGGCTGCGGGTGACCCCCCAGACTCAGGAGGCACCAGTCACCCATGCTTCGGGTTTTAGTCTTGTGCCTTGTAGTTGTGTGAGGGTTTAAAGCAAAGATTTGAGAGAATCCTTGGGTAAATGGTTGCTTGCAAATGCAACAGACTGGACTTGAAAGGCCCCTTCCAGTCCTGTGTTCTTTCAGGGACCAGGGTTTTCTCTCATCACTAGTCAGGGTATAGCTCCTGTTCAGTATGCAGGGGTGGATCCAGGCAGGGGTGCACTGGTACACCCCCCTCCCAATTCCTATTCCACCCAAAGGTTAAAACCAACTGCCTGGCAGTGACAGCAGCATTTTGAGTCAGGAAGTGCTGAGGGACTCACTTGACTTTATGACTCATTATAACCTACCTGATCCCTGCTAAACTCTTCATGCCATAGATATTAATGCCCTTCTCTTCTTTTTAATGGCCTGGATGTTCCATCAATCATCCTTTGTTCTGCAATTCTGCTGTCAACTAGCTGCTCCTGGTAATGAGGCTCATATTTCACAGACCTGCAAATTGTTTTTAACTCATTCCAACAAAATTATATTTGTTTTTGCTTCCATCTTAACCTGAGTAAAACAGCCCTAGGCCCCTAGCATATTAGTAAAGCTTCTAGTTCCTTCTTAAATGGGGAAAAATGTGTGTTGTTTTATATGTGATAATGCACCTCACCATCTGCACCGCCCTTTTCAAAATTCTAGATCCATGTCAGTGTGTATGTCTACTACTCCAGAGCCTGACAAAAGATCAGTATGTTTATCTGCTGCTCTTTTCCCCCTTCCTTACTTTTGTGCTTGTAGGATGGCCAGTTGCAATGTGAATGAGGCGTCTGGCTACCCTGTATGACCTGCATCCTATGTTTAATTCCTGCCTGTGAAACATTTCAGACAGTTCTTTCTGGACTGAAGCCAGCGGTAGTCAGTCCTTACTACAAGTGCTCTTTGGTTTTCCTGTCCAGTTCCTTTTGAAACAAGTATCCTTTTCTGAATTCAGCTTAGACTTTCAATCCACTCCCATTCTGCCTTTCTGTTGAGTTGCATTCAAAGAACAAAATAACATTTTCGGAGGCCTGCCCTAAATAGTATCTGCCAGTGCTTCAGTATTCACCCAAATAATTTTCCTCCGCTTCTAGGCTTCTTTAATTACTTTGACACCTCTGACCTTTGATGCTTTTATTATTTCAGTGCCTGTTATTTGGCATATTGTCACTTAACTGTGATGTCTGGAGTTTTTTTGGAACTAAAGATTTCTAGTTCTTTTGCATCCAATATGTTACCATTGTTAATCTTCCGTGCCTGCTTCATTACAAAAGTATCAAGGTCTTTAGGTGTCAGTACTTGACTCAACTAATTTCTCTCTTTGGTCTTCCAACATTCTCTGTGCCATTTCATTGATTGCCTTTCTTGTAGGAACATCAGAGCTTAGGATATTGTTTAGCAGCTGCAGGTCGTATCAACTGGAAAGGAAGAAGTCTGTGACAAAAACTTTGATTGACAACTTTCTTGGAGATGAGTAGTTACTTCTCTACAAGGCCAGATTTCCTTTTGGTAAATTCAGTAAAGTTATCTCATCATACAAGTTATTGCAGTATCACCAAATGTACCACACATTGGCTATTTGACCCTCTATGACAGGGTCATCAAATGTATCTGTCTGTGTGGGCTAGATTAGTGGAACGGGGCTGGTTCCTGGGCTGGATCAGGCCCACAGACCCCCACCCCCCTCCCACATGTCTGATCCAGCACGTGTGGCACTCAGAGTGGCCTGGGATGCCAGCCCATGTGACTGCTGCCTGCAGTGTACCCTGCAACCAGCCCCAATGAGTGCTGTGAGTGGTGTAGCCAGGGACCCAGTCCCAGCAAGCACTGCATGTGGCTCAGGGCAAGTCCAGTACAGCATGTGGGTCAACAGGGCAGCACTGGGAGCTGGATTATGGAGCTCTGCAGGTCAGATTCAGCCCAGGGTCCACATATTTAACACCCCTGCTCTGTGCCATCCTAATGAAACTTGAAGTCACCAGTGCCTTTGTTCATGTGATCAGATTGAGATTCCACAGAATAGGCTGACGCCGTTTTTTTAGGACTTTGACTTCTGGTAGCATAATTCCAAACCCTCTGGCTCACCCCCTCAGGTCCACATTTTTCTCTGCTCAAGTGGTGTCTGGGTACCAATATGTGACAGGCTAGCTGGTAGTGATTTGGCCCAGGGGTTTTGAAAGGGTAAGAAATGATTGGAGGGCTTGGGATTCCCTTTCCTCACCAATCAGGCCCCAGAGACTCCCCCTCCATGTCCCCTGACTGGCCCCTCGGGTCACCTGAGGGGGATAAAAGGGGCAGTGCAGCTGACTTGGGGAGACTAGTGAGGGACCACAAGGAAGGAGTTTCAAAGAGCTGGCAAGAGCTGGGCCAGCGGGGTGGGAGCAGTTGCCCCAGAAGAACCTGAAGGAGTGGGACCTGCAGGCAGCAGTTGGACCCTCAGCAGTGCGGCATGCAGCTGGCAGGAGAGGCTCCCTGCTGGGCTCCAGGATCCCCCTACAAGAGGCTGCAGCCAACAGGAGAGGTTCCCCAGCTCCAGCAAGAAGCTGAGCAGTGGCCCGAGAGGTTCCCAGCTCTGCTTCCAGCTCCTCCAGCCAGAGGCAGGGCAGCTTGACATGACGCAGGGACTCCTGAAAGGTCAAAACCCCTAGCAGCTTGGATTAGTTCTAGTACTGGTGACTGTGTGATATGGTTTCTGCCTATCATGTGGAAGATCTGAGTTCATGTCTCAACTGGAGTGAGTGAAGTGAAAGGGAGACTTTTGTCACAGTGGAGGGGGTCATTGTGTTTTCCCTCTTCCCCCCCTCCAGATACCTATGCCCTCTGTCTCTTGTTATTTGATGTTTTGTATTTTGTGCATTTTATATTTCACCAACCAGTATTGTTTGTTGTGCTGTTTGTGTTTTATACTTTGTTAAACCTGTCTTTTGTCAACTGGATGAATATGTCTATGAATGTAAATGCCTAACCTTTATTGAATCCTGCCCCCTCGGGGCACTGTAGTGCCCCCTGTACCCCCTGGTTTATACATGTTATGATCCCACTACTGTTTTTCCCATTAAAAAATATATGGTTAAGTACCCATTGGAGATCTGGCTCTGCTCTATAGGGGAAGGAGGGTCCCTTTACCTCCCACAGCGCTCGTGCACCTGCTCTGATCCCTTCAATTGGAGAGGGGGTACATCTTGGAGTACCGCCCAGGCTACAAATATATGACTGATGATCTTCTCTGGTAACTATTTGATTCTCTTTAAGACGGTTACAAATCCTGAAAGGTCTTTTCAGCTGAATCAGCCTCCCTGTTTTACTGTACAAGAGAACCAGCAGATCATAGAATCATAGAAGTAGGGTCAGAAGGGACCTTGTAGATCTTCAAGTCCGACCCCCTGCCTGGGCAGGAGGAAAACTGGGCTCAATTGACCCCAGTCAGGTAGGCATCAA
>NW_005841831.1:578119-601219 GCF_000455745.1 Alligator sinensis
TCCACCACCACCCTCTGAGTACGACCCTTCAGCCAATTTGCAATCCATTTGACTGTGTAGCCATCGATGCCACAGTCGCCTAGTTTTTTAATGAGGATGGGGTGGTTGACAGTGTCAAAGGCCTTGCTGAAGTCCAGAAAGACTACATCCACGGCAACACCTGCATCCAATGCTTTTGTGACCTGATCGTAAAAGGCAATCAGGTTGGTCTGACATGACCTGCCCCTAATGAAACCGTACTGGTTGCCCTTGAGCATCATCCCCCATGCCGGCCCATCACAGATGTACTCCTTGATGATCTTCTCAAAGAGTTTCCCCAGGATTGAGGTAAGACTGACGGGCCTATAGTTGCCCGGGTCCTCCCTCCTCCCTTTTTTAAAGGTGGGGACCACATTGGCTATCTTCCAATCATCTGGCACCTGGCCCGAGCACCACGAGCGCTCGTAAAGCCGTAAAGATCCTCAGTCCAAGATTCATATCTTCTACTGGCTGCTATTTGTATTTATAGGGGTTTGGGTTGTATGCACTCTTTTACAAAAATAACTTGAAGGAGATATTGTTTGTCACCATCTTTTAACAAACAGCTTAACTGAGGCTGCATAAGATTACTTATGGGCATGAAAGGCCTAAAACTTAACCTGTCAGACTATATTTCAGCTATCCTGCTACACTGACTTTCAGGCTAAAGCTGTTTACCAGATATATTTGCTTGGCTGTGTAGTCTGCAGTTACAACACTAACCACAAAACCAGTCATCCCAGGGCCTACAATAGAACCCTAGATTCCCAACAGTCCAGTGCTCTTTCACAAATAATTGCACAATCTATTTATTAAGTGGGTGCTATGGTAGCTCTCTTAGCTTGTTCTAAGAGAAGCTGGCACTCAGTTCTTATAGCTCAAGTGAGGGTCCTAAACCTCCAGAGTTTAAACTCTACTGATGATTCACAATGTAGTTCTTAGGGTATACAAGATGGAATTTGTTTTTTGGTGTTTTTAATTGTTAATGTATTTGACACTGTAAGAAAAGATTCTTATAAATGGGTTTTATTGCAAATAGACATAAGCTGTTGAATATAGTATGAATTGCAAATAAAAACACGTATTCTAGACCAGTGGTTCCCAACCTTTTTTTACCACGGCCCGGTGGGAACAGAACAGGGCATACAGAGCCAGCTGCCTCCCTCCCAGGGCTCCCCCGTCACCTGGCTTTAATCCTGGAAGCTCAGCTGTGACCCCAGAAGCCACTCACCCAGGCGGAAAGACAGGGTTCCAAGTGGGGGGCTCATGCCACGACCCCACAGCCAACCCACCATGGCCCGGTACCAGGCTGCAGCCCAGTGGTTAGGAACCTCTGTTCTAGACGTCAATCAGTTGTGGGGATCCTGGTGTTCTCTATTTAAAAAATCACAAAGTTTTTCCATGATTAGAATTGAATACTACTATATATATAGGTATCAGTTGAATACAATATTTTATGGTTATATTTACAATTTTAAAGCAATTTGGAAACCTACTGGTGCTTCAATCACTATAATAAAATAAATTCCAAATACCTATAAACTTTGGTGTTTGATTTTGGGGTTTTTCTAAACCAAAGGAAATCACAGCTCTCTTTACCCCCTTCACTCACCAGGAAGTGGGTCCAGCTGCAGCTGTCCCTCCATCACTGCTTTGTGACACTGAGCAGACCTGATATGCCAGTGTCCTGCCCATGCCATTGCCCCTCACTCACCACCAGCCCCCCAACCCAGCTGGTGCCCCTCACTCCCCACCCATAGCCCCCTGGCCTTGCCGGTACCCCTCACTCACCATCCACAGCCCCTCACCCTACCCCCAGCCCTGAAGGAGGTGGCCCCCAGCTGCCAGGGATACAGGGCCAGGGATCTGGGTCTGCAGTGCCCAAGCCCTGACTGCTGCCCACAGAAGGTGGTAGCTGCTGTGATTGAGCAGAACATGGAGCCCACCTCCCCCTCCACTATGGGTAGCATGGAGCCTGTGGGGTGGGAGGGGCAGACACAGGCTGCCCTCTGCAGGCTCGGGCTCCTCGCTCTGCTGCCCTCCCCATGGGGCCTCTGCAGCCCAGCAGGTGAGACCCAGCATGGCAGGACAGAGTGAGGCAGAGCGGGGTCAGTCAGGGAAGCTCAGTGCCACTGCTGGGAGCTCAATGACACCATGACAAGGTGCCTCATGCAGGCCAGGAGTGCATCACCATGGCAGTGTGGGGCTTGTGGTGGTGGCATCAAGCTTCCCCACCCCGCTCTGCCCTACTGTGCAGGGTCCCACCAGCTGGGCTGAGGACGCCCAGGGGGGAGGGCAGCAGGGTGGGGAGCCCCAAGTCCACAGCAGCCAGCCTGCCCCTTCCCCGCACACAAATCTGGGGGGCATGTGCTTCCCATGCCCTCCCCTGGGAGTGTGCACAGTGGTGGGGAGCCAGGTCCTGCCCCCAGATAAGCCTCCTGTGATCCCATCCCAGGTCCTGCAACCACTCATTCCAGCCACAGGCTCCAAGCCCCACATACTGCCCTAGCTAGGCAGTAGCACCAGCCCTGTCCGGTTCCCTCCCTCTCTCCTTCCCTCACTATGGCGGCCATGTGCATGTGTATGTGCACATATGCACATGGCACCCTCTGCCTAACCATCCTCCTCCTGCTCCCCCCAGCCCCATACAAGCTGGAACTCTACCAACCTTCAAGGAGAAACCCACCGTTTCCTGCATTTTTCTTCTTTAAAGGAGAAAATTGAGTTTTTCTCCTCAAAATTAGAAAATCCAGTTTTTTCTGCTCTAAATGAGAAAATCTGGGTTTCACTGCATTTTTCCATGGCAAATGAAAATTCTGGATCCCTGATCGATCATTTGTCATATATCCAGTGGTTTGTGTTATAATATGACAGACTTGAAGACTGAGAGGTATGATTCTTGCTTTGAAAGATATCCCATGTATCAAGGTTATTATATCTGCACATGTATTGGAATGTTTTATGCCAAAATCCATATTCATGCGCTAGGGATGTAAAGTTCTGGCCTCAATTTTGCCTGTTTCTTTCCATGGAGAAAACAATGTTGTCATGTTAAATGGCCTCAGAATCACACAGTAATCCAGGAAGTTACATCTTCTTACTTAGGGTCAGGCTGAATGTCAGGTCTAGTCAGGCATGTTACTTGGATTCAGAGGAGATAAGGGACCTCTCAGATATCACTTCCATTATAGAGAAATACTGTGAATGTGGCTATACAGGAAATGATCTGATTTAACCCTGCTTCTGTGGGTGAAATTACATGTTAAACTTAGACCATACTAAACCTGTATTGTTAAGCAGTATGAAAGTTGGTGCTTCCTGTGAGCAGTCACACACACTAAGGGTTAATACTATTTCTTACCTGCACAGCTCTGCCTTGTCACTAGAGGGATGGCGAGTAGGGGTGCGCTAGGATCTAGGGCACCTGAGCTCTATCCCTGCTGGGGGGGAGGGAGCAGGCTGGAAGTGATGGAAGTGATGCATTCTGGGATTCCAGAGGACTGCAAATTTCTCATTTTATCTCTATGGAGTGGACTGAAGTTACTGGAACATAAGCCACATAGCATGGCCCAGACTTAACCCTTGCCTGAAGGTGTAAATTTGAGATGTTCAAAGGGCACTTAGCATGAGTTAACAAGCTTTAACGTGTGGATGCTCATGTTTTATGTGCCCTTAGTATAGTCTAAACATAACAGGTAACTTTAGTCTAAGCATAACACCCATGTTGACTTGAGTTGGGGACTTGAAATTAGCTCACAAATTTACAAGGGTACCCACAAAGGAGCGTGGTTCAAGATCTGCTTCCTCCTTCTATTGCATTCTGTTTTTAACCAGATGGTGAAAGGTGCTTTAAGACATCTTGCACAGCATCTTTTTGCCTGCAAGTAGCTATGAAATAACGCATCTTTTGTTAAGACATGTCTAGCTTTGTTCTTCACCCTGAGGCCAGTAGTAGAAGCTAAAAGAATCATGATGTTCAAGCTATGGACAAATATACCTTTGGACCAGTATAAAAGGGAAGGGGAGTTCCTACTTCGGAGTACATATCATCTGTTATGATGTAGCTGTCAGATCTGTAGTGATACAAGTTAGCTAAATTGCTATAAATTTTAATTTATATCCTGAATGAAACACCATTAAAGGTACAAACGTTATGCTATTTTTGTATCATTACAGGAAAGTACTGATCTTAACAATAACAGCTTAACTATCATTTGATACTGATACAATTGTTATGTCTGTTTTTACCCCCAGGCTAGGATTTCCTTGACTTTTGTGCTTATTAGTACATGCTCTCTGAGTAATGAGCTGTTAAAGGAGGATTCCATTCCTGAATGATCCAAAATTTCTTCTTAACATAGTATCAAAAATGCACCTTAATGAAATTGCTGTACTGCAGACATTTTCCTTATTCTCCTATGCTCATCTCAATGAGATCTTTATCTACATTTTCAACATAATATCTTAGAAGTTCTTTTAGAAGCAGAAAAATGACACTGTAGAGCAGAGCTTTCCAAACTTTTCATGTTGGTGACACACTTTTTAGACATGCATCATTTCGCGACACAGTAATTCAGTTCCGGGGGAGGGGCCAAGGGAAGCAGATGCGAGTAAGGGAGCTCCGCGGTGCCCTTCGCAAAATTTTCTGCATTTCGCGCGACACACCTACACACTGCCGCCGACACACTAATGTGTCGCGGCACACAGTTTGGAAAGCTCTGCTGTAGAGGGACCCAAGCCAAGCAGCCACACCAGGGTAGGGCCTGGGTGCTGCATGCTTAACGGGTCTTATTCCCCTATTTTGTATCTTTCTTGCCATGACTTGGTATACCTATAAAGGATGTCAGGAGGTGGTACCTGATAGTCTAGTGTCTGTTGAGACTGGTGTAGGTCACGATGTCTGAGAGTCTTCTGTGGGGCCCCACCTCCCATACCCCACCCCTTTCCACTTGGGTGTTAGGTTGGTGATTGAAGTAGATGCCTGGTCTTTCCAGGCATCTGGCTTCCTCTGCTAGGCAGAAGGGCCCGTGAAAGGGGGTAACTGAGCAGCTTGGGGTCAGAGTGAATTGGCTGAGCACGGGAGTCTGGGTAAAGTTCTGTGATCAGCGGTGTCCATCTCATGTAAGAAACTGAATAAAGTATTCAACTTCAATAATGGTATCTGAATTTGCTTCAGGCCTCGCCTTGGCCCAGCAGCAGTCAGGGCTCTTTGGGGTTTGCTGCCTGATATAAGCCCAGTCCAAGTGAGCTAGCCTGGTTCAGGCCAAGCCCTTTAGATAATCAGGGGCTATGGGAATTATGAACCCTCCATGGGACCGCTAAAAGTACCTGACCTCCAGTGGCTGTGTGATGGTCAGAGTCCTGTGGGGAGGGCCGGTGTCAAGCTGGTCCTGGATCACAGGTCCTTGGCTCTGGCCTAGGGATGTGGCATGGGCCAGTGTCTACCCTGGTCTTTCCCCTGTTCTGGGGCTGGTATTGCCTTATGCAGGAAGTTCTGGGCTGGCTGGGGCGAACCTGGATCCCTGTCTGCCCCCATGTTTCTTAGGGCTGCCACTAGGTGTTGAGAGCTCCGGCGGGGATCATTAACTGCTGCACCCATGGCTTCTGGGCCCTAGGTGGCACTGGCTGTGCCAGCTGCTTGTCTTCTTCTTGGGCTGGGGCCTGGGCCCCTGTGGAGCCCAGCTTCTGGCTCTCACTCTGGCCCAGAGGATGGGCCCATGGAAAGAGGGGTGCCCACTGGCTGCCCGTCCCACCCCTGAAGTGGGAGTGTGGCAGAGCATGCTGTCAGCCCACAGGTTCACCACTTCTCCTTGGGACCAGCTAGGAGCCTGTCACTTATAAGGCACACTGGTGGTCATTGCCCCAGTAAGTGTGGGGCTCAGCTGAGTCCCTGCTACAAACATAAAGAAATCAGTCAACTTTCACTTGATACCCGTTGTTGGGCAATGAACCTACTACGTGGATCATGTATAAGTGCTTGGCTGATACCAGCTCACACTGCTATAACCTGTCCACTGTGAAACTTGAGTTTTTTTCTTGTTAAGGCATCTTGCAGAATATTCATATTACTTTTGATATCATTGGGAGTTATCCTCCTGTTCCTCCCTTACTATAGACCAGAGGTGAGTGGAGTCCGGCCCATGGACCAGATTGGGCCCACAGCAGACTCCGTTTCCCTCAGCCCCTGTCCATATCACTGGGGCTGGTTTCCATGGCGACTCCAGCAGCGGCAGGGCCATGACAGCACAGGGCTAGGGTTTCCATGGAGTTTCCAGGGTTGCAATGCAGTGCTGGCAGGGTGAGCAGCTGGGCAGGGAGCTGCTCCAAGGCTGGGATCTTGCGGTGTTGATACCATGGTCCAGAGGTGGGGCACAGCTGCAATGCACTGCCCACGCGCCCCAAGCAGGGGCATTCAGGCAGCAAATCGCAGATCTACCCCAGCTGCAGACCATGCTGTCACCACTGCAAGATCCTGGCCCCAAAGCAGCTGCCTGCCAAGCCATATGCCTGGCCACTGCTATTGGGGTCTCCATGGAAACCAGCCACAGCGATGTGGGCAGGGACTGCTGGGAAATGGAGTCTGGCCACTGGCCAGATTCACCATTTTGCCTGCCCCTGCTGTAGAGGTACCTGAGCAGCTCCTTAGACTAGACTGAACTGAAATTTGCAGTTAAGGAGGGAGTACAGTCGTTTTCACCATTCATCCTCCACAAGTCAGTTGTTCTCTTCGTATGGTTTAAAGATGAAAGAAAAAAAAAAGAATATTTCTCAATTAGAAATATTAAGGGACCTCTTTAAGAAAATTAATTGACAAGTTAAACATTCCATGGCACATGGCACTAGTACTAGAATGTGTATGAACCAGATAAAACCTAGAGACATGATGATATAGAAATAACATGGTGAGAGCAAAGGTCAATGTAGTATCATATATTTTAATGCAATCGTTTCTGTAGACTTCAAAATAGCTAAGGGTTTTATGAAGGAAAGTGATGAAGAGGAAGATGGGGGCTAGAGAGTGGTGCATTACCTACATGCTGTCAGGATAGGTTGTGAACTTTTTATGCTTCTTAGAAAAAATAATGAAATCTAAAAATAACATCTCTAAAATTAAGGACATGAATATCCTTAATAGTATGAGGAATTTTTTTTTTTAACTCACCGTAGTGTAAGGCTAAGTAAAGATATTCAGGAGGCTAAATTGAGTTCAAAATTGCTCCCCGATTTGAACTTAGCTCATCCTGTTGCTGATCTTACACTGACAGAGCCAGTCTCAGTGACCAGCAATAATCAGTATAAATCTGTAACCGTACAGAAATTTCATGCACACAAACTGGTCTAAAAATTGCAGAATGCGATTTAGGATAAACCTGGATCTATGTAGTATCAGACTTATTCGATTTAGGTCAAACTGGTGCTTGGAACTTCTTTCCACTTGCCCTGCATAGCCCCAGGGCTGAGAAAACCCACCCACTGGTCCCAGTCCTGGGGCTGCGCGTTTCACTTCCCCAACGTGTGTATTTTTTGTGATTCTGTTGTCCCCAACGGACGGTGTGAGTTCGTGCCCGGTGCGCTCTTGCCAATGAACACACAGGGGTGGAGGATCCAACTTAATCTTTATTGTTTCAAGTCTGCGCAGAGAGGGGTGCTTGGCAATCGTTTGCAAAGCAAGCACACCGGTTTCTACCTTTGGGTACCTTTTATACATATGTTTGCAAGTGTATCGCTCAGTGATTGGTTAAAAGCCACTGACATAAGACATTCTCTACTGAGCATGTCTCTATACCTATGTTTTAGCCATGTATTTCATTTACATACATATATGTTTCATTAACATACTTTTGCTCTGCCCAGGGGTGTGATTTTTAGCATTATAATGAGACCTTTTTCTGAACTTCTTGCTATCTTACAGGTGTCAGGGAGACATTATCCTGCTGGTGTTAGGGAGGCATTCCAGGAATCCTCCGCACCTCCTCCAGGAATCCCACACGCTGTGCTCTGCAAGCATCTCTTAACACACACATACCACACCCCTCCCAGCATCTGCAAGTTGCCTTAAGTATTCGGTTAGATATAGTTTGCAAAAGCTAGATATACCATAAAAAAGATTACATAAAAAGATTACATCAATTCCGCCCCTTGATTTCCCACCACACCCCAGCCAGCCCTCTCAACTCCCATCCCACAAGCTGCTCCAGGAGCAGCCACTTTTATCAGTGCTTGCTGTGGTATGGAATGTACCTTTAAGGCGCCAGCAATGGGATGACCCAGTCTCTCCCCCTGATGCCCTGTGGATGTGGTTTGTGGTGGTTGGTAATTGTAGTTCTCCCTGCAAGCTGTGAGCATGTGAGTTGCTGAATCCTGTTCCTAATAAAGATGAAGCTGTTTACCACCCCACCGGTCTCTGCTGAATGGTGACTTGAGGACAGAACCCCAAAGGTGTAGAGGTCTGAGTACCCCATCCCTGGAGCCCAATGGCAGAGAGCAAACACTATATGGTGTCAGAAGTGATCTGTCTCTAGGTGGAGTCACCAGCATCCTGATTAAGGGGGTTACAGTTTTCATTCAAAGAAAAAAAATGGAGCATTTCCAAATTCCACCAGCATTATCTTTACTGGAAATCTTGGGGAGAATTGGAGGAAATGGAAACAGAAGCTTTGATTATACCTTGTAGTCACAAAGGCCGAGGAAGAGGCAGAGGATTATAAAATTGCTGTCACTGCAATGCTTCACTGCATTGGGGATAAAGCCCTAGAAATTTACAACATGCAAGGGGGGGTTGTAGACCCTAATAACAAAACCCTTACAGAGGTGCTTGCAGTATTCAAGAATTACTGTGAACCTAAAAAAACTCTGTCTTTGGAAGGTATCAGTTCTGGCAACTTAGATACAATGAGGCTGCAGGCATAGATGATTTTGTTACAGAGCTCAGAAGCAGAGCACAGCATTGTAAATTTGGACTTGCTGAGGATGTTATGTTGAGGGACAAAATTGTCTTCAGCAGAACTGACTGCAAACTCAAAGAAAGGCTTCTGTGAAATCCCTCTCTTACCCTAGCAGACTGTGGATACCTGCAAAGCAAAGGCTGTCACAAGTGCTCAGGCCCAAGTTATGTCTGCAGAAGCAAGCTTGCATACAGTTGAGCAAAAGGAAAGCTGCCAGAGAACTTTGCAAAAACAAAGCAAGCCATCAGTGAAGTTTGTTCCTCAGGTGGGCAGTCAAACTAACAAAGGCAGAGCTTGCAGAAAGTGTGGAAGCACACACAAGCCTTGGTCCTGCCCAGCTTTTGGAGAACCTTGTTACAAATGCTTGGGAGTGAACCACTTTGTGAAAATGTGGATAACAAAGGGAGAGGCTCCAATGTCTGAAAAAGGAGTCAGTATCCTATATGTCAGTACAATGTGTGCAAGGCAGCATTCAAGGACCTTTGATAACCAGAATGTCTGGTATAGCACAGTCACGATTGCTGGCTTGCCGGTTGCTTTTAAGTTAGATACTGGACCAGAAGCAAACACTTTCCCAGCAGATGTAGCAAAGGCTTTGCAAGGCAAAGTACGGAAGACTCCAGCTCATGTTACATTGGTTGCATTTGGCGGTGCACACATCAAATCACAAGGTGCAATCATTAGCACTAGATTTGCAGTGTGCAATGAATCTCATTTAAACTTTGTATATAACAGACAATAGTGACCCCGCCAATACTTGGTAGGGTGGCACGCACCACCTTAGACCTCATCAGACGAGTCCATGGAATGGCTCTGACAGCACCTGCAACAAAAACAGACCTTCTCAAAATATACCTGGACGTTTTTGAAGGTTTGGGCCAATTTTCTGGTACCCACCACATCTGTGTTGACCCAACAGTACCACCAGTTGTGCCTGGGTGTAGAAAAATTTCCTATGCAACCCTAAGCAAGTTGAAGCTTGCCCTTGAAATGCTGGAAGCTGTGGGAGTCATTATGAAGGTGACTAAGCCCACTCCCTGGGGCAATAGCCTTGTGATCACACAAAAGAAGGATGGTTCATTATGACTTTGTCTAGACCCATGAGACCTCAAAAAGGCAGTGCTGAGGCAGCACTTTTTGATTCTCACTGCAGAAGATGTGCAGAAAAGCCTGTCAGGTAAAAAGATGTTCACCACTCTTGATGAAAAGGACGGCTACTGGTCATTGGACAAGGAATGGGGCAGTACCACATCTATCACCTTCCCTTTGGTGTTAAGTCAGCTAGCAAAGTATTCCAACAGAAGAATCCTGGGTGCCTTGGTGATATTCCAGGAATCCACATAATCTTGGATGACATGGTCATTGCAGCGGCTACTAAAGAGGAGCGTGACACTATCCTGAAACAAGTCCTGGAGAGAGCACATCTGAAAGGAGTAAAGTTTAATAAGGACAAAATATAGTTTTTAGTCAACAGTGTTAGGTATATGGGCCATAACTTCTCAAAAGATGGTGTCAAACCAGATAATGGCAAAGTGGAAGCCATCAACAGGATGCCCCCTTCCACAGACAAAAAAGGCCTTCAGAGACTCCTCAGAGCCATTCAGTACTCGACGCAATACATCCCACATGTGTCCAGCCTGGCGGCCCTGCTGAGAGCACCTCTCAGGAACGACATCGTCTGGCACTGGGGACCCGAGGATCAGGAAGCCCTGGATAAGCTCAAGCAAACAATCACAATGGCACCTGTGCTCAGGTACTTCAACCCAGCAGAGCAGCTGAAAATCCAAGATGATGCATGCAAAGACAGCTTAGGAGTATGTCTGTTTCAGTAGAATCAACGAATTGCATATGCTTCAAGGGCTCTAACACAATCCGAGAGAAATTATGCGCAGATTGAAAAAAAACTAATGGCAACTGTCTTTGCCATGACGAAGTTCCACCAATATGTGTATGGCACCCAGGCATGGGTCCATTTGGACCACAAACCGCTGAAAGAGATTTTTGCGAAGCCCATAGGAAAGGCTCTGGCATGGCTACAGAGGATCTTGTTGCAGCTCCAAAAATATTACATCCGGATTTACTATACCAAAGGCAAAGACAGAGTGTTAGTGGCTGACATTCTTTCTGGAGCCACAACGCTCACTCCTCCTCCTGAACCTGATCTTTTCCACTCAGAAAACATGATTCATGGTCTGACAGAAACAGAGCCACTCAGTGACTACTTACTCCAGCAGTTACAGGAGCACATGAAGTCTGACAAGGAACTACAAGTCCTTAAAGCGCAGCATCTTAATGAATGGCTGAGCATGCAAAAACAAGTCAAACCTGAACTAAAGCCCTACTGGCCTCTCAGAGACCAAATCTGGATTCAGGATGATTTGATTATGATTGGGCCAAAAATAATCATTCCACGCGGTGTGAGGACCAACATGTTGACATTGCTTCACTTGTCCCATCAAGGCATACAGAGGTAAAAAATGTGAGCTTGGCAAATCATGTATTGGCCTAAAATGAATGCCCACATCGAGCAATGGATTACAAATTGTGCACCTTGTCAAGAGCTCCAACCCAGTAATCAGAAAGGCCCCATGATTTCACATGAGATCCCAGGGGGGTACCAAGGGCACCCATTGGGGGGCTTAAATGTCTCTACACTAATGCTAGGAGCAAGGGAAACAAGCAGGAGGAATTTGTACTCTTGCTTGCATGCAACAACTTCAACCTGGTTGAACTAACTGAAACCTGGTGGGACCCTACTCATGATTGGGCAGTAGGCATTGAGGGTTACAGTTTGTACAGACAGGATAGAGTGGGGAAAAAAAGGGGGGGTGTAGCTCTTTATGTTAAGGAACAATATACATCCTCTATAATAAAGATTGGATCAGAGGGGGGGCCAAACCGAGGTATTGTGGGTCAGGATACAAGGACCTGCATACAGGACCTCCACCTAATGCAGGAGGTATACAGTCCCACTAGGAGAAAAGCCTTGCTGGACTTGGTGTTAGCTACAGGGGATGACCTGGTATGGAATCTGCAGGTACAAGGTAACCTAGGGGATAGTGACCATCGATTGATTGAATTCACTATCCGGCCAAGGGTGGGTAAACTAATCAGCAGGGCTGAAGTCCTAGACTTCAGAAAGACTAACTTCAGTGTGCTCAGGAGGTTAGTGAGGTGTTAAAGCTCAAGAGCATTGGTGAAATGGGGGTCCAGGAAGGGTGGTCATTCCTCAAGGGAGCGATCCTATGGGCACAGAAGGAGACAATCCCATTGCACATAAAAGGAGGCAAAGGGACCAAGAATCCCTCATGGCTGAACAGGGAAGCCCAGGAAAGCCTAAGGGCAAAGAAGAAGGTATACAGGCTGTGGAAGCAGGGGGTAGCTAGCTACCAAGGAAGAGTACACCTCCCTGGCTCACACTTGCGGGGAATCAGTTAGGAAGGCCAAAGCAGGATTAGAATTTAGGCTTGCAACAAAAATTAAGGACAACAAAAAGTCCTTCTTCAGGTATATAGGGAGCAAAAGGAAGGCACAGGATAGCATAGGACCCCTACAGGACAAATTAAGACAACTGGTGACAGAGATGGGGGACAAAGCTGAGCTCTTCCATGAGTTCTTTGCATCTGTATTCCTAGACACAGACCAAGACAAATCTCCCAATTGGATCATAGACAGACGCAGGAGGGACACCAGCCCACCAACTCTAAGTGCAGGCTTAGTGAAGGGGCACTTGGAGGGGCTGGGTGTGTTCAAATCAGTGGACCTGGATGAACTTCATCCAAGGGTGCTGAAAGAATTGGTCAGTGTCATAACAGAGCCACTGGCATGGTTGTTCGAGCATTCATGGTGCTCTGGTCAGCTCCCAGAGGACTGGAGAAGGGCCAATGTGGTCCCTATTTTCAAGAAGGGGAGGAGGGAGTGTCACAGGGCACTTAGGTGCCCTGCTCCTAAAGAGTGGAAACTGCTAGAGAAAGAGCCCCTGCAGTGGATAAGGAGCCCAGCTGTTGGTTGCCAGGGCAACTGGAGTCAGCAAGCGACCCACACCTGCCAGCAGTCAGCTGACTGTAAGGGGCAGGGCCTGGCCCTCAAACTCTAGGAGCTGAGGCCAGAGGCAGTTCCCTGCCAGCAGCCACGGAGGAGGGAGCTCTCCCTGCTGCAGAAGCAAGGAGAAGCACATGACACGGCTGTGGAATGAAGACCCCCGGTAGGCAAGGCGTGATTATAGCCGGGCGGCTTATGCTTAAGTTATAGCCAAGAGGCTCAAGTTTGTGTTGCTATTTGTTACACCGGTGGTGTGGGTGAGGCTATTAGGGGTTGGAGGAGGCCTCATAGGGGACTCACAGTAGAGTGGGGACCCCCGTGCCAGTGAGGGGGCAGCATTTGGGGTGCAGACCCCAGCCCCAGAGAGGGGCAGTTGAGAAGCCCCAGAGAAGGGGGCGTTGCTGAGAAGCCCCAGTGCAGGTGCAGTGAGCCCCAGAGAGAGGGCGTTGCTGAGATGCCCCAGTGCGGGCATGGTGAGCCGTAAAGAAGGGGGTAGCAGTGCGGTGAACCCTGGAGAAGGGGGCAGCATTACTGAGGAGCCCTGAGAGGACGCGGCATTGTAGAAGGGCCCCAGAGGAGGGCGGCTTTACAGAGAAGAGGCCTTAGAGGAGGGCGGCACTGTAGAAGAGCCACGAGAGAGGGCGGCTTTACAGAGAGCGCCCCAGAGGAGGGTGGCATTACAGAGAAGGCCCTGAGACAGGGCGCAGAAAGAGAGAGAGAGAGACAGGGCTGCCGAGAGCCCGAGTGCCAGAGAGGGAGTGGAGACAGAGAGAGACCGAACAACATCTGTTCCAGCTGCGAGGCTTGGGGTGTGGTGAAAGGGGTGGTTGGAGCCACGCATAGCCCATAAGGCTAGGGTGCTCTGAAGCACCTGTTTGCAGGACAAGACCCACGAGGGGTCCGGGAGTCCACGGGGCCAGAGGTTACAGCAGGCCGTGTCCAAGAAGACATAAGGCAGCTTCCCTAATATACTGGAACATCAAAGACGTGGCGGGCAAGAATCTGAGGGTGCCCTTGGGCCAACTTGGCACGGGAAGGGGGCCTTGAGGAGATCATGGCCCTCCTGCAGGATCCCGCCTGTGACAGGGAGGAATCGGGAAACTATAGGCCAGTTAGTCTTACCTCTATCCTTGGCAAAACTCTGGAAAAAATCATTAAGGATCACATTTGCTTGTGGAAGCCCAGCAGGGGAAACAATGCTGAAAGCAAATCAGCTCAGGTTCATTGCAGGTAGATCCTACCTGACTTACCTTGTTTCTTTTTATAGCCAGGTCACAAAATGCTTAGATGCAGGAGTCGAGGTAGAAGTCATCTACCTAGACTTTAAGAAGGCCTTTGATACGGTATCTGTGGCAAAGTGGGGCTCCCCGCCTAGCCATATGCTAGGTTCCCCACTTGCCTTTGAGCACGCCACCCACCTGACTCGCCTGCCATGCCTTGTTCTTAATTAAGATGTTAATTAAGGCGGGAGGCTGGCCATTCGTGCCCCGATGCCAGGGGGCGCTATCTGTGGCTCCGTACCGCCCCTGCTCCATACCTCTCCTACACTGCAGCCCATGCCTCACAGATGGCATCCACTGATGTTAATCTTACCAGCCCCACACTGGGCCCCAGAATCTTCCAATCTGGACCCCTCTAGGATCCCTCCATTCAGGCGGCCACCTTCATTCAGGCTGTCTATTTCTCCTCTTGGGCGTGGTCCCCACGGGGCCTTTGGCCCCACAGGCCCAAGCTTCACCTCCAAGGCCAGGCAGAACCCCAGGCCCTCAGCTCTGGGTGTCCCTTGTGGTGGGCCCCTGGTCCTTTTGACCGTTCTGGTCCTGGCCCCAGCATTGACCAGTCAAGCGTATTCTACATCAGGCCTCTGAACCTCTAGCCCCACTCTAGCTCCTGGGGCCTGCCTTCTGGCCCTACTAGCCAGTGACCTACCTGATTTTGGGAACTGGGGTGACTCACACTATGACTGGTGTTCCAGGGTCTCACAGGGACTCTCACTCCCTCCCTGGAGCAGCATGTCATTGTGCTTTCTCTATATAAACATACTGGGCTCTCAGCCCTCTGGTTTTTCCCCCTTTCATTGGGGTTCCTCATCTCCGCCTCCTCAATGGGGCTACTCATTTCTGCCCCCCCTCACTTGGGGCTCCACACCACCCCCTCACTTGGGGGTCACAGGTTTTCCCTCCCAGTGGGCTCAGGTGGTCACAGCTGTGCCTGGCCTCCACTCTCCCTCCTCAGGGTCTTGCATCCCACAAGGCTCAGGTGGCCACAGCTGTGCCTGGTCCCCCACTACCTCTGGTGTTACACAAACCCACCTGAAGGTGAGAGCTAGGGTTAAGGCACCCCTACACACCTTTTACCTGGGTGATCACTGGCCTGGCACTTCCTGGGGGCTCCCGCACCACTGAGAGCCTCACCAGGTCACCCACTCCCAGCAGGGTGCAGTTTTAGGTCATGCCCAGGACCAGGAGCCTCCAAACCATCCCCTACAGCTCCTCCCCTACCTCCAGGATGATACCAGCAGCCTTGCAGCCAGGCAATACTGCTGCCTGACCCGCCAGCAGGGAACTGATCTGTTTATATAGGCAGCTGGGGATGTAAAATGGCTGCCGCAATCAAGCACCTGCTGGCTGCTTGGCTCAGGTCTTAAAGTGGCAGGCACCAAGAGTGCCCTGCCACACACCTTTCCCCCTTAAAATGGTACCTGGGGAAGTTTTCCTCTGCTGCTCCTCCAAAGCAGGCTCTCCTTTGAGCCTGTGAGAGCCCTCAAGTAGCGAGCACCCCCAAAGGTTCTCCGCCACAGTATCACATTCCATTCTCATAAATAAACTGACAGGCTGTGATGTAGATGATTACATGGTCAGGTGGGTGGCAAATTGGCTTAGGGGTTGCACCCAGAGAGTGGTGGTGGATGTATCAATATTGACCTGGAAAGATTTAGGCAGTGGAGTCCTGCAAGGCTTGATCCTTGGACTAGTGCTAGTCAAGGTCTTCATCAGTGACTTGGACAAGGGCGTAGAGAGCGCCCTGCCCAAGTTCACAGATAATACCAAATTATGGGGCAAAGTTAACACACCAGAGGGTAGGGACTGGATTCAGGTGGATCTGGACAGGTTGGAAGAATGGGCAGAATGAAATAGGTTGCAGTTCAACAAAGACAAGTACAAAGTGCTGCACCTGGGCAAAAATAACTACCAGCACACTTACAGGCTGGGGGATGACCTTCTCAGCAGCAGAAAGGGATCTTGGAGTCATAGTTGACCCCAAGATGAACCTGCATCGTCAATGTGACAAAAGTGATCAATAAGGCTAACCACACTGTATCATGCATTAGCAGATGCATGATGAACAGGTCCAGGGAGGTGATGCTTCCCCTCTATGCAGCATCCGCCCCAGCTCCCAGCCCTTAAAAAAAAAAAGCCCCAACTCACCGGCTGCTGCCGGAGCTCTGAATCAATTCAGACTTTTTTATTGGTCCCCTGTTTCGATTTGGATTTAGAGATTTGGCCACTAAATTGGGCCAAATCTCCTCTGAATCAAATCAGCACCTGAAGCTTCTCATAGCCCCATTAAGTATGCTCCATGGCAGTTTCTGATTACCACCCCACTGGTCTCTGTTGAATGGTGACTCGAGGACAGAATCCCAAAGGTATGGGGGTCTGAGTGAGTACCCCACCCCTGAGACTCAGTGGCATAGAGTAAATACTATATTTGCCACTGCTGGAGCCAAGCTAGTAAGTCACAATGTGGGGAGGGGCAGGAGGGATGGGGGTGTAGGTTAGCTGAGGGGACCCCACCCCGCTCATGGGTTGCATCTTCCCTCTCCACCCCCCACAGGTCGTGTCTGCCCCCCCCACTACCCCTGACAGGTCACACCTGCTCCTCCACCCCTTCCACAGGTCATGCCTCCCCCCTGTCCTCAGCAGATGCCCAATCCCCTCCAGCCTGCTGGACCCCCAACTCCCAACAGCTACCCTCCCCCATCCTGACCTACCTGATATTGGGCAGCCATTTTGAATCAATTTAACTTCCCCATAATGCCCCCAAATGTCTGTACTTAGCCTAAGAGTGATGTTGTAGCTGTGATCGTCCAGGAATTATGTGAGAAGAAAGGATTTCTTAGGGTGATGTCTTTAATTGGATCAGCTATGTGTCACAACCCAAAGTTGTGGTTTTTCTTGTTTGTGTGTGCTTCAGCATCGCTAAATCATGTTCCCACCAAATTACAGCTCTTTTGCACGGTGGAGTGTTCTGCTGCAACAGAGAACCCGCGTGCAGGAGCTTTTCCCGCCAGCGGGGGGCTGGACTCGATGATCTTCTGAGGTCCCTTCCAGCCCTGATGTCTATGAAATCTATGAAATCTAGTTTCCGCCCAAATCGGAGAGAGAGAAAGCACGTGGAGTTCGGGAAAGGAGCGTGAGGATCTCTAAGCGCTGCTGATCCATACGAACCCAGTTTTTTCCTTAAGAGGGCAACAGAGGTTTAATTTGTCGAACCCACGGAGCTTCAACAACTCCGCGGAACTTATTTACCGTCCCCTCAGAGCCTTAACGACTCCGAGGCAACTAACCTCTAGCCTCTCCCCGTCGCCGATCGCAGCCCAGACATATCCTTATCCTAAGGACCCAATTGTCGAGCCCACGGAGTTTAATAGCTCCGGGGAACCTGGGAACCGAGTAACACTCACGGAGATACAGCTGCTCCGTGGGAACGAATTCTTGAACCCCGTGGAGCCTGAATCACTCCGGGGTCAAGGAACCGAGTTTATTAGAGTCCTCCACCGAAAACTCAAGCGGAGCTGTGCCTGGAAAGCTGACCAGCCTACACCGCGACCACCTTGGGTGTAAGTAAATCTTTTCAATCAACCATTACACTTCCGTAACGGATTCTAGCTAGAGCGTACCATACCGCACCGTGGTCTTTTCCAACCCCGTGTACCCGGGCTACCGGCCACAGCCTGTGTACACACAAGAAACGGGCCCGGCTCGCCCCCGGCTCGCACATGGCGACCCAAATGGAATTGGAAGAGAGCTCGCACATGGAGACCCAGGCGAGATCGGAAGTCGGCCCGCACACTATGTAGTTGGGATAAAGTGAGATGAGCTTTTTTCAAATGCAAGGCGTTCTTTGTCAGGACCTGAATGTCCTGTAATTGAAAGCTTGTCTAACTTTATCCCAAATATTTAGTGATTCCCGTTAAAGACACCACCCTGAGACATCATTGCCTATTGCATTTTTTTTAAACGACACTGAAAAAGAAATTGAAGATTATAGGTTAGCATGACTTTAGCAGTATTTTTCCAGATGCTTTGATGTGTCTTTTTTCTTAGCAGGGTAATGGATACTGTTGAATTCGGCCAGATGAAGACTATATTTGCTTCAAGATAGTGATCGATCCTGAAGGGCATGTAAAACTAAGGGTGAAATCTTGGCCTGTTGACGTCAGTAGGAGTTTTCCCACTGAGTTCAGTGGAGCCTGTATTTTATTTTAATCATATTAGGAAATTACGGGAGATACGGTAATGATAAAGACATGAAGTGAACAAAGAATACAGTGAGATTCTCCTCTTCCATATAACTACATTATTCTGCCACCTTGTCTGACTTTGATGTCCATGCAACTTCTCTGTCCTAGAGAACTTTGCATTACACCAAAATATAGGGGTTTTTTTTTACAGTTGTGTGTTGCTATATTGCAAGAGAAAAATCAATAATTTTGGTTCCTTTCATAAAACAGACATCTATAACAATTTTGTGCTCATCTGGATTAATGCAAATATATGTAGACAATATATGTATGAATTTTTAAGCACTGTAATTAAATTTCTTACCAATGAACACTTTTTTTGCAGTGAGCAATGTGTTGATCTTTTCAAAGGTACTGACTGATCATAATTCAGACTTGAATTATTAGGATCTTCCCTGCAAACCCGGCCAGTACACCTTATGTTGGCCATTCAAAAATTAAGACATTGAAAATTGCAAGCCACTTTTCAAAATTCTGTCAAAACAAGTGGTTACAGTCACATTTTGTGATAAATCTGGCAATGGAACCCTCATCTGCTGACTCCTAAGCCTGTATCATAACTTTAAGACATCAGAATTCATTTTAAAAAGCACCACACATTTTATATATATTTGCAAACTTTCTAACACTTATTTTAAGCAGTTTACTCAAGAAATAAGAAAAATCTATTTCCTTGAATTCCCCAGGTTGATGCATATTAACATAAAGCTCCCCTGCTTCCATCATTCATTGTAGACCTGTGGTCACCAACTTGTCTATCATGATCGATTTGGTAGATCGAGGAGCCTCTGACAGTCGATCTCAGTCTGGGGAGGTGCTGAGCACACACTGACAGAGGCTCCATGATCAGGAGTGACAGGACACACGTGGCTGGGCTGAGCTGTGCCCCTTGCTACCAGGGCCAGGCTGAGTGAGTGGGAGGATTCCCTTCCACACCCCCTGCTGTCGGGCAGCCCTTTTCACTAAGTTTGTGTGAAGCAGCTAGTATTCACTTTGGATTCGGCCTATTTGGGGGACAGTGATTTGATTCGGTGATTCAAATCACTGCCCCAAATCAATTCGGCCGAATCTGATTCGGACATTCAATTGTTGCCAAATCAGCCGAATCTCCAAATCACACAGGCCCCATCCCCTGCCTGCTCTCAATGGCTGCCCTGCCTAGCCCCAGTTTCCAGGAAAAAAAAAAGCCCCTACTCACTGGCTCCTGCTTAGTGGGGGATGATCCCCACTGCCCCCAGCTGCCTCCTGCCATGTGGGGGGCTCTGCCACAAGGCCCCTGAATGCTGCCCACTCTCCCAGCCCCCCCCTACAATAGGTGCCCCGCCTGCCCCAGCTCCTGGCCCTTTAAAAAGAAAACAACAACAAACCCTGAACTCACTGGCACCTGTCCGGCAGGGGGGGAACCCTGCTGCCCCCCACTACCCCATGCTGCATGGGGGGGCTCTTCCATGAGCCCTCAGAAGCCCTATGAGGGTCAGGGGGTGCTCAGGGAGGCTGGAGGAGCAGGCAGGGGATGGGGCCTGGCGAGGGTCCCCTATGGTTCCCTTCCCCCCTTCTCCAGCCCCACCTCCCCCGCCCCTACTTACCAGTATGGAGTCCAGGTCCAGTTCCCTGCTGCAGCCAGCAGGGATTGCCTGAATCACCAAAACTCTCTGAATCTTTTCTGAATTGATTCAGAGAGCTTCAAATTGATTTGGACCTTGTAATTGGTACCCTGATTCAATTCGGATTTGGAGATTTGGCCACCAAATAGGGCCGAATCTCTTCCAAATCGAATCAGCTCCTGAAGCATCACACAGCCCTACTATTCATACCCTGGCCTCTCTTCCCTGGGCTCTGTGTGCCCCTGTGGGAGGCTGGAGGGGAAGAAGCACTGGGACCCCAGGGATAGAGGCCAGGGGGGCTCAGGAGCAGCTTCCTCCTCACCCGCTTCAGCCCTAGCAGGTTCCGCAACTACAGGCAAAGTACGGAGCAGGGCTGAGAGTGGCAGGAGCACAGAGACTGTGCCTTGCTCCATGCAGGGAAGAGGGCATGGGAGTGTGACACCTGGGATGGGCACTGGCCACATCTGGGCAGGGCACAGGCAGGCACCATCTTTGCACACTCCTTCCCCCACCAGGCTCCTGCCTCAGTTTCTCCCCAAGCTCACAGTGCAGGCGGCGGAGCCTGATTCACCCCCTGCCCTTCTGGGAGGGTGGAGCTGAGTGGCAGAACTCCCTGTACCACTGCGGCACACGATTGGCTGCCCTCACTGCCAGTCTGGGGTAACATCCAATGACAAGCAGCCTTCCGGGTGTTAGTCCTGTCCTACATCCCCCAGGCATTATCTCCCCAACCCCTCCCTTTCTGGTGCTGTGCCATGCACTGTAGGTGTTTGGTCTCAGCACTGCGCTGTCCATGGCTGCGCTGCATGAGGCCTGCCCAGCCCTGGTCCAGGCTCCGGCAGTGCCTTCCTGGGGGATGGCCTGCACTGGCCTGTTCTGAGGTCCCCACACTGAGCACAGGCCCAAGCACTAGAGCCGGGCCCCCTGGACCTCCTCATCCTCTGCAAGGGCTGGCAGGGCTACAGCGGGCTCGTCCCAGCTTGGCAGCACCTTCCTTGGCTCCTGCCACCTCCTTCCTCACCCCTCTGTCTGCTCTGACTGAGACCTGTTGGTCCTGGGGCCAATTTGCACATGGGGCAAATTCCTTCCCCTTAGCCCTGTCCTGCCCCACTCCTTTCCTCACCACGGGACCCTTGTTCCCCAACCTTCCCCGGTCCCTTCTGTTCCCCACAGATTGATCTGCTGGGGGGTGTGGGTGCAGTTGATCCTTGGTTGCCCTTTACTTCAAAAAGTGATCACCTTAAAAAGCTTGGAGACCACTGTTGTAGACATATATCTTGTATCCCACGAGAAAGGCACTTTGGTGCCTTCCAATCAGGGAGAGCAGTTATTTACAAGTTAACAAACACAACTTTTAAATGATCCAATCTTCCTTTTCACTAATGGCATAACTGAGCAGGAATCAATAGGAAGTGTGGGTTCTCAACAAAAATTGGAAGGCTAAGTTTTGCCTGTTTTATTCATGTTGAGTAGCAATTGCATATGGGTTGTAGAATCGGGGTGAGAATCATAATGCCCAGCCTCAACTTTTTGATCATTCCTCTGACTAGATAGATTCAATTCTGAATAAAAATTAGGTTTGTTTTAAAAGAAACATTTAAAAAACCCTGGGAGAAGCAATGTAAATGCTTACACAGGATTAAAATATCAGATGAGGATACTTCTTTTATTTACACAAATAACTTTTTTTTGGCAATGGTTGAATGCAAACATTGTAGCATTTGGCATTAAAAGGATAAAGTGTTATTCAGTAGAACCTGATTACTATAAAAATGGAACTGACTGGTTTATTATGTGGTCAAAAATGAAAAAAAACAAACAAAAGAAACATATCTTAATAGATGCCAGGTAGAGTTGATCCTGAAAATTCTTCCAGTTGTAATATTCCAAGTACCAGTAGTGATATAGGAAAATAAATGTGTTTTCCTAGTTTTATTTTAAAACTAAAAGGTTTTTAAATTGACTGTTGTTTTAATATCAGTGTTATATCCAAGTTAATGTAAGTAGTGGAAAAAATAATATTTTACCTGCAACCACAACTGGAAAGATTTGCTAATTTTAAAATGTTGCTCTGTTCTGAAATAGTGGCAAACAACCATGAATTATTGGGAATTTAAATAACCTTTTATTTCTGTAGAAATCAAAACAGACAGAGCAGGTGTTTGGTTTGGCTAATGCAGTGAATGGAAAGCAGCCACCATGGGGCACTCTGGGATAATCTTATGAACAAGACTGCTGTGACCATGTTCATGCAGATCACGGAAGTTACACTATAGTCCAGCAAAGGTGACTTTCATCTGTGTCCATGAATGACTGCTGCCTCCCAAGACTGAGGGGGTACAATTTGTGGGCTGCAGCGTCGGCAATGGGAGAGGGCGATTGCAAGTGGCAATCAACGAATGCCCACAGAAGCCAGTGGTGGTGGTGGCAAGTGGCAATCCCCCACAGAAGCCGGTGGCGAAATCAGCTGCGGTGAGCTGCCATTGGCGACTGCCCACAGAAGCTGGCAGTGGCAGGGGGGGTGGTGGGTGGCGATAGCCCACAGAAGCCAGCGGAGGTGGCCAATCTCAGGGGGGGCATGTGCCCCCCCGTATGTCCCCTATGAGTTGCCTATTAGGGCTGTGCGAAATAGCAGTGTTTTGCTTTGACTTCCGTTCTGAAGTTTCGACGGAACAGTGTTTTGTTTCAAGTTTCGTTTCATTTCAAAAGTACGGTTTCATTTCGTTTCATCAAAACTGTTTCGCTGTTTCGATGCTGTTTTGACATTTCACCCATAGGCTATTCTGCTTCCGGTACTGGGAAGATTGGTACTGCCACTGGCCCTAGCCGGCAGCACCAGCCTCCTGTCATCCGGCAGGCAGATCGGGGCCCACATCCCTGGGAGGAGTCCGGCACAGTCCCCACATCCCTCCCGGGGGTGTGGGCGAGCCCCCAACCTGCCTGCTTGATGACAGGAGGCTAGTGGTGC
>NW_005841831.1:601241-605920 GCF_000455745.1 Alligator sinensis
TCTGCCACGGGCTGCCCCCAGCCCCGGCCCCAGCCAGCAGCACCAGCCTCCTGTGATCCAGCAGGCTGATTGGGGGCCCGTGCACTCCCGGGAGGAATTGGCAGAGCCCTGCAGCCCTCCTCAGGGTGTGGGCCCCCAGTTGGCCTCCTGGATGACAGGAAGTTGTTCCCACTGCCTGGGACAGTGTTGGGCACAGCCCACACCCAATGCTGGGAAGATTGGTGCTGCCGCTGGCCCCAGCCTTCTGTCATCTGGCAGGCAGATCGGGGACCCGCCCGCACCCCTGGGAGGACCGCAGGGGCTGTGCCAGACCGCTCCCAGGGGTGCAGGCCCCCGGTCTGCCTGCTGGATGACAGGAGGCTGGTTCTGCCACCTGGGGCCAGCGGCAGGGCCCAGGGTGAATCAGCTTGTGTGGGAAAATTGCTCCTGTCCCAATCCTGGTGCATATCATGAGTTGATATGCCCTGGGCCCCGTACCACAGCTGGCCTGAGGACGGTGCAGGGCCCAGGGCAAATCAGCTCATGCAGGGACCTGCCCCCATTCCAATCCCGGGGCAGCAGCAGCCTCCTGTCATTCGGCAGGCAGATGCGCCCCCAGGAGGAGTCCGGGACAGCCCTGCAGCTCTCCTAGGGGTGCAGGAGGACCCCAATGTGCCTGCTGGATGACAGGAGGCTGCTGCTGCCGCCTGTGACCCGTGCTGAAGCCAAGTAAGCCTGGCTTTGGAACTTGAAACATTTCGAAACTTTCAAAATATTTTGAGTGCCCTTGTTTTGTTTCAAAGCTGTTTCAAAGGCTTTTCTTTCATTTTGATTTCTCTGTTTCAAGGTCAAAACGCATTGAAACACCCTAATGCCCATAGTCCTTTCTTAGTGAAAATCTTCAGTGAAACCTGTGGATGTCTGGCCCGTTAAAAACTAGTTATATCCCCTGTTACATGCTCAATCATTCTCTCTATAGAAGGGTACTGCTACAAGGCTTATTTAAAGTTGTATAGCATTGCTTAGTATCCAATAATCCATGGGATCAGCAGAACTACAGCCGAAACATGAGCTGCTTGTCAGGTCTTTTCTTTTTGCTTCAATCCAGTCACATACCTGAGAAGCAATAGAAAAATTAAAGTGGAGTGGATCTCAAAACACAGATAATTGCTGTTCAGCATCTCTCATCAGTTCAAGACAAATTTTCCCATGATCTGGATGCGGGGTAAAGCCTAATTAAAATAAGATTTTCTCTTTCAATTTGGGAATTATTTTCCATTACTAAATTAATTAACAGGTGAAATAAGTTTTTCCACTATGTGGGTTTGTCTGATAACTTCCTCAAGGAGCCCCTCTCTGCTTCGTTATTCCTTTTTATGTTTCTTGACTGCTCAGGTCAGGGACAATCAGATCAAATCTGAGACTCTGTGATGCCTTGGGATATCCTGGCTTTAAACTCCAGCACAAGTAAGTAATCTGCTCCCCTTCTGTAATATGCTCCGCTGTGCCAGAGTGGAAATGCATTCCTAACCTGTGTGTTTATGTTCAGATTAGGAGCAACAGATGGAAGTTTACCTGTTGATAGGAAGCAGGGAGGACCTGATATATGCCCTGGTCAGGATTGAGCTACAGAGACTTCCTGATTCTGCAAGAGAACTCAGATGTTCTCCATTGATTCTTCCAGTACCTGCCTCACTCCACAGGATCCTGGACTAACATACAATGAGCATTACGAGTCTTGCAAGGCATCCTTGATACAAGGAGCCCTGTTTCAACAGAAGTTATTCTGTGACTGCCATTTTGTGAGCCTGTCCACAGCAACCTTGGCTGTGAGGAAAATAATAATCCCTATTTTCATGTTAGCTTTAAGAGCTACCCACACTTTGGCCTCTGAACTAGGATGAAAGAGCTTTAATGTCAAAGATTAATTGGATTCTAGCCCTTGCCAAATCTCAGGAAGCTGGATGAAACATAAGGGAGGTTCTAAGCCTCCATCCAGCAGTTTCTTCACCAAGATAAACACCCTTTCAATCTTGTTAACCTTCTTACAATAGCAACCTACTTATGTAAACTTTGCCACAATCACATACACACACAGAGCTTCTGCAATAAAGCAAGGACAGATCATTTTTTCTGGCTGCAGGACAGAACGATCCACCCGGATCAGAGGAGGGCAGGCAGTAGGATCCTGCTGTCACTTGTCTGTGACAGCTGACAGCTCATACCCACACAGGGAGAGCACTCACTGCAGGTGCTCATCTCTGCAGGGGCATGGGGACAGCATCCACACCCAAAGCACCCCTGCTGCCAAATACTGTTGAAACTTCACATCCATGGGCTAGATTTGACCTGAAGCCATAGGTTGCCTACCCCTGCAACAAAGTATTCAACAGGCAAATAAGCCAAATGCAGGTTTCATACAGTTTTATCCTATTCACATCCTATTAATGCATTTATAACATTGAAATACCATTTAGATTCACTCCACTAGGGAATATGAGTGAATTTCTTAGAACTGTTTTATTTTCAAAGGAAAGGTTTAATTTAATGTCCCAGCCACTTGATCCTCCCTTCATTGTACGCTTGCTAAGTGGAAATAGGCAAAGGAGGAAGAACATTTTCTATGAGATAGCAGTGGTAGAGGAAGGAAAAATCAAGAGATTCATTCATTTGCTGGCCTGACCTGTTGGCTCAAGAGGTCTGCTGCCTGCCAGAAGCCTGCATCTGAGATATCACAGAAAGGTTGCTGAGACTCATCTATCCCTCTGACTACTACTCCATGCTGCTCATCCATAGGGGTACTAATGATACTGACAGGCGTGACCCTGAGCAGATCAAAAGTGACTACATGGCTCTGAAGGAAAGAATAAAAAGGAAAAGGGCCCAGGTGGGGTTCTCATTGATCCTTCTGATTGAGGAGATAGCCTGGGTAGGAGAAGAAGCATCCTGGAGATCAACTCATAGTTGCATAGATGGTATTGTCTTCAGGGCTTTGGCTATTTCAACCAGGGGGTGCTGTTCTAAAGAGAAGGACTACTAGAAAGAAGTGGAGTCCCCTGGAAGAAGAGGGGAACAAGTGTCTTTGTTTCCAGACTTGCTAACATTGTGAGGAGGACTTTATACTAGGTTCACCAGGAGATGGAGACAAAAGCCCAAAAGTAACTAAAGAGCCAGAACTTGGATAAGAATCTAGTAAGGTTTCTGGTATTGCCTCCTTTTAGCAATCGTCTCAGCAATTGTCTCAGAGAGGAATTAGAACAATTAGTTACCTAAAATATTTATATGCTAATGTGAGAAGCCTTGGGAATAAGCAGGAAGGTTATATAAGGACCTCCCAGTCATGGATTTATGACATAACTGGGTAAGCAGACTTGTGGTGGAATATTTTATATAAATGGAGTACTGTCATGGATGGTTATAATTTGTTCAGGAAGGATGGCAGGGGTGGGGAAAGGAGGTGTTGGCTTGTACTTACTGGAATCTAAGAGAAGGTTTCCTCCCCTTTCCCCTGCCCCCCCCCCCCCCCCCAAAAAAAAAAGCCCCCCCCCCCCCCTCCAAAAAAAAAACATGGCAGGGATGGGGACGGGGAGAGAAAGCCTCACCTTAGATTTGAGGATTAGCCTGATGCAGGCATTGGCTCAGCTCCAGATCTGGTCACAGATTGGGGGTTGAAGTGGAACTAAGCTGCCACATGTCCTGGGCCTGGGGTGGTGGGTGCACGGGGAAGACCCTGCTGTCTGCCCCTGCCCCCAAGCTTACTTTAGGCTCTGGCCCCAATCTTGGCCAAGCCGGAGCTGCTGCTGCTGTTTTTGTCTGGCTAGGCTGTGCTGGGGTCAGGGTTACCATCTCCCTCAGAGCTGGACTCAGAGCTGCCCCAGTAATTAACAACAGGGGTGGGGTGGGAGGCTGGAACAGAACTGGATATTTAAGATCTGCAGTACCCAACCACAGTCTTCAATTTTTAAAGCATTTCTTTCATCTGTAGCAGGCTTGGGGTGTCCCAGGCAACCTGTTATGCCCTGGTGGCCTGCTCACCTCTTTGGCACCTGGCACACTGTCTGACCTTGCTTGCCATGCCTTGTTGTTATAAAAATTGGTTTGGGAGACTGCTCTCAATTGGCTAGGGTTCCACTCCAGGACCCCCTTCTGCTGGCACTCTCCTTTTTTCTCTCTCTGGTGCCCTGCTACCAAGCACTCCATACCTTCCTGCCACTGAACATGGCCTCCAGCTTTCCTCATAGCCACACCCAGCCCATGCTGCACAGGTATAGACAGTCAACAACATTAAATGTGGACCTTAAAGCTAGAGACAGACATTACACACGAACCGGTTTAAGTGATCAGAAACTGGTTTAAACCTATAACAGAACAGATGTTCCATGCACATAAACTAGTTTGAAAATGGCTGAAACCAGTTTGAGATAAACCTGGTTGAATGTAGTAATCACACTTAACTGATTTGGGCCAAACTGGTTTATGCACTGTCTGTCCCATACCCCTTGCTGGTTTAAGACAAACAAGACTCCCCCAGCATCCTGGCAAGCTCTCTGGGCTGGGTGGGGTCTCTGCTCCCCAGCATGGCTGGCCCCTCCCCTCTGCTCCTTGGGCAGAGCTCAGCAGAGACTCCAGGCACAGCAGGGTCTGCCTGGCTTCCCCCTGCCCTCCTTTCCCTCTCCCTTACTGCTTGTTGCTCAAGCAGG
>NW_005841831.1:605945-606391 GCF_000455745.1 Alligator sinensis
TGGACCCAGCCTCACAGACCCTAGACATGTGGTATGCTACCTAATTCTGAGGTGTCTGTGTGTGTGTCTCTCCAATTTCAGTGGGACAGGCAGACAGACCGGTGACTGCTTAGGGCTATTTGGAGCTAATCAACAGGTCAGCTGATAAGCTGTTTAAGAAGAGTTTGAACTGATGGAGAGAGGCTATTGTTTTGCTGATGGGGTGATAAAAACTGTTATCAGCCCCCTGCTGGCTTACTTGCCTGACAGTTTGCTGCAAACAGTATAAAGAAGCAAGGAGGGAGATTGAAAAGCTCCATATCATCATCTGATGCATGCACTGCACGCCCCCCTTGCCTCAGAGTGCTAGCAGAGGGCTGGGGTCTGGCAACACTCCCACCATATGAACACCTAGCCTGGAAAAGCCTGGGATCATGCAGACAGACCTCCCTAATCAAAGTGTCCTG
>NW_005841831.1:606401-632034 GCF_000455745.1 Alligator sinensis
GCCATGCCCCACCCTTAGGTTAACACTGTGCAAGGGGAGGGAGGGCTGCTCTAATGTTCCCCTGTCTTCTATCCTGAGCCACTTGCAGGCATGTGCCTGAATTTCTTCAGTCCAGAGAGGATGTCTTTCCGGTTACAAATCAGTTCAACTTAGCCAGGTTAGACTAAGCTGCAAAGATTGAATCAATTCAGGCTCAGGCTTTTTGAATGTCTGTCCCTAGCCATTATCACTTATCTGGTAAGCAGTCTGCCTACAGCTTAATTCACTTCAGTATCTGCTGGGCTCTGGACCTCACAGCAGCCCTTCTCTGGATTTCTCCCTCAGTAACAGGGCTATTACATATCTCACAAACAAAATATCATTTGGATCCAATGCAGAGTTTTTGTGGCCTGTAAGTGAATGATGGGATGGTTCTTAGCCCTGACCATCACCCCAGAATAGGCAACACATTGCTGCTTTGGAATGATGTATATGGATGGGGTAACTCTTAGTTTATAAGTTTTCAGCAGGGGTATTTTGTCATGTTTTGAAGAGCCATAGGTCACTAACTGTATCTGTTGCATTGGCCTATGGTCAGGTCAGATGGGTGTATGGGACAGGCAGTTCCTAAATCTAGATGTATTCTTGGGAAAGGCAAATCAGCTTGATCATGTTAATTCTCACGTGCGGTTGCTATGGGTCTTTTTACCAAGATTGGGACCAAAGATCATATTTACCCACAGAACCTTGTCTGTCTATATCCTTAGACCAACACAGCTACAACCTATACCCCTGAGAAATATTTGCACCCTTCTATCAGTTTCTGTGCAGAAAGCAGAGTGCCAATTATTCATGTAGCAGGGGTTTGGGTTGTAGCCATGTTGGTCTAAGGACATAGGCAGACAAGGTTCCTTGGGTGAATTTGATATCTTTTATTGGACCAACCCAAATGGTTGGAGAATAGTTATTAAACAAGCTTTCGGGTTCAAAAACCCTTTGTCAGGCTAAGGAAGCTTCAGCAGTTGCTGTGTGCTCTTCCTGGATGGAATGAAAAGTAAAGAAGCCAGGGGCTGGGCTGGGCGGGGGAGTCAGTTGCCAGGCAGATTATAATGTACCAAAAATCCAGTGTCTATGTTTTTTAGTCCATGATCTCTGGTATCCAGCAGGTTGATGAAATGGAGCTCATAGGCTCGTCTCTGGGAAGTGTTGTGTAAGTTTCCCTTGAGGATCAGGACTGAGAGATTGGAGAGAGAGTGGCCCTCCTGTGAGAAATGTGCCCCCACCGGTAATTGGGTGTTTCTGTCTTTGATGGATTTCCGGTGTGCATTCATTCTGGTGCGCAGTTGTTGTCTGGTCTCTCCTACATATCTTCCATCAGGGCATTTGGTGCATTGGATGAGGTATATTACATTTCTGGAGGTGCAGCTGTAAGATCCAGGGATGCTGATGGCTCTGTTGTGGGGTGTAGTAATTGTGGGGGTGGTGGAGATGTGTTGGCAGGTTTTGCATTTCTTGTCCTGGCACGGTCTGGATCCTTTTGGTGTGTTCTGGACTTGAGGAAGTTTGCTTCTGGTGATGAGGTTGGCGAGGTTCGGTGCTTGTCTGAAGGCTAGGATGGGTGGCTCTGGGAAGATCTTTTTAAAAATAGGGTCTCTTTCTAATATGGGTTGCAATTTTTTGAGGATTTTCTGTACAGGTTCAAGGGATGGGTGATAGGTCATAACCAGCGGTGTGCGATTTGTGGGTGTTTTTCTTCTGTACTGCAGCAGTTCTTCACGTGGTATCCAGGTGGCTCTTTCAAACGTGCGATCTACCTCTCTGGAGGAGTGTCCTTGCTGGGTGAAAGCCTTTTTAAGATTGGTGAGGTGGCGTTTCTCTGTTCCTGGAGGTGGCTACTCTGTAGCCATTTCATACATACGATTTGTCCCATAAATGCTACAAAAATGTAGAATGCTTCCTTACACTACTATGGCAGCACACTCCCTACTGCATACCTCTAGGCCCTCCTCCTCTCCTTAAGACATTCCTGAGCCTCATAGTGGTTAATCGCTGGTTCTCTGGATCCTGAGGTTTGCCCTTCCCTGACGCTCTCCTCTCTCTCACCTACAGTCGGGGGTTTCCCTCTCCCCACCTCTATCAATAGCATACAGCTTCTTGCTTTCTGGCTGGTGTCAGCCCAGCAGCCCCAGTCCCTTCTGGGTTACTCATAAGAGTCCTTTCACACCTGGGCATGCCTTTTCCAATGCTGACAAGGTCTCAAAGCAGTTTTCAGGGAGCACCTTCTCCAGGTCCAAACCTGGTTTATTTAGGGGGCTCCTCCCGCTTCTGTTCACCTGCTCTCTAATTCCAGGGTTTTTCCCTAGCTTCCTTCTGCTCCCTGACTTGGCAGCTGACACAATTCAGCTGCCTGGAAATCTTGCAGCCTCATACTGCTGCCTTCACCCCCACCCCTAAAGTAACAGGGTCTAAAGCCACCCCCGCCCCGTTACAGCATACATACATTTTGGAAAAGTTACCAGAACAATTAATTTGAAGATATGAATAAATCAGTCCAAAAGAGCCTGCAACCACCCTGCTGTTTTTTTCCTATGCTCTGGTCCCTGGCTCAGACCTACCTTACACCATTATGGGAACTCTCCTGTTCATGTATTCTGATCCTAGTTCAAACCTTACCTGCAACATTACAGGACTTTTTTCAGCTTTCTCTTGCTACTTTGAGCATGGCATCACATTTCAATCAGATGTCTTCCCTTGTAACTTCCAGCTAGCATTTTTACTATTATTATTTTGGAATTGTCTCCCAAGCCCTCTCTGTACCATTCAGGAGTAATCATAAAACAAAGACTCGCCACCTTAGATTGTAAATTCATTCTTTGGTGCAGAATATCTTTCTGTGGATTGGCTATAGACTGAAAGTGACATCAGCCTATTGAGCTTTGGATCTAATGCTACCATGTGCGTCAGGTAATCCAATTGAGTTCTTACGAGCCCCACAGATTTACATTTAGCAAGTTGCTAAAAGCGTATTTCATCAACTACAGGGTGTACTGTCAGAAAAAGACAAGGGACTATAAATGACATTCAGCAGCCATGACGTTGTCCTCACTCCAGTCCAGGAGCTTGCAAGTGAGAGAAGGGACTGCATTGTTTACTTGCTTAGCCACTTGCCAGACCACTCAGTGCTTAGTTACGAAGCATAAACAAAGCAGCAAAAAAGAAAGCAAGAAATCAAAAAACAAATGAGTCCTACACACTTCACTGGGAAGTTTGTGACAAAGAAGACCTAGCCTACAGGTTTCAGGGAAAAATATCCAAGATTTTGGTTATTTTGGATGCAGCATCCGTCCAGTTGTTGCAGGTAGTTTCCTATGTATTTATTTTAGTATCATTATTGATTAAATAAGTATTAGGACTTCATCAGCTCTTTTAGTATAATAGTATCTAATATTTACCTATGTTTTTAGATTAAGGGTCATTTCTATTGGTTGCTTTGAATGTCAATATAGTTGTGTAAAATAAAAATGGTAATTTAGGATGGCTGGATTTTGCCCTAGAATACACTGATTTCAACAGGACTTGAAAACATCCATCCCATGGCAGACTCTGGACATAAGTTTTTAAAATGAAAGAACAGAAAATGATGGATGGTTATTGTTCTTTTGATAAGGATAAAACTGAATACTCTTGCATTTGTATGATGTAACTCAAAAAATGTTGTCAAACTAATTTGTTATACCTTTATTGTTCATAGACTTGTAGTACAGAATATTTTTTTAAAGATTAGAATACAGATATGAGAAAGGGGGAATGTGTTTTTCTGTGATTAGAACAGAAACTACATGGCCATGTTTCCAGTTTCCACCTCTAGCTCCGCTACTGTCTTGTTATGTGGTCTTGGGCAAGTCACTCAACCTCACTGTGCCACAATTTCTTCAGTTGTAAAATAAGAGTAATCTATATTTTCAAAGGAGTTGTGAGATGTGCTTAAGAGCCTGAAATATTCTGATGTTTTTAAATGAAGTACCTTAAGGAAGTATAGCTAATCACAATGTTATTTCCTAACAAACATGTCTGAAGAATATAAATTAAAGACAGTAAACCCCATGGTTGCAATTTCACAGAGAAGCCAAGGTATGAAGACTTTTTGAGTTGATCTCTATGAAGATCACAGAGCTGGTCAGAGAAAGAGAAGACTCTTTGGCTAAGTACAGACAGCCAAAACACCCAAGGCAGACTTTTTGCAGGTTTCTTTAAGCTGCATAGATTGGACTGTTAGCGAACAGTACCCATGTTCACTCTTCAGTTGGGGAAGGCAGGCAGATGCTTGCACTGCCGGAGGCCAGCAGGCTGAAGACACTCCAGCATGCCTCCTAAACTGCTGACCATTGGTGAGGGTAGTCAAGCCCAGCCGAGCGGGGGCCATCCCTGATTGGCTGCCTGGCATAGAACCCCCCCCACCTCCTGCTGCAGGGAGGATGGGAGTCAGCACACAGCCTCTCCCCAGCCCCGAGGATGGGGGAGAAGGGGGAATGGAGCCTCCTGCCCTGGTCTCAGCCCCCATGAGCTGGGGGTCTGCCCAGCTGCGGGGGGGACCCTGTACCACAGGGGCTTTCCCATGCTCTGGTCCTAGCCCTGCCCACTGCAAGTTGCTGCCTCTGATCCATGGCAGGGGGCGGGGGGCGGGGTTAGCCTGGGGACGTGGTGGGGGCAAGCACCCACAACACGGTGCAGACCCCAGCTCAGTGGGGTCAGGAGGCCTCCATTCCCCCATCTTCCCCCTGCTGCCCTGCTAGGCTTTCAGGTATAAGCAGGATGCAGGCAGGGAGCAGAGGCTTTGCTGCCTTAGCTCTGTGACAGCCCCGAGGTGGGGCTGGCCGGGCTCTACGAGAGCAGAGGAGCAGAAGCTAGCCCACCTGCCCTGTGAGGGAGGGTTAGCAGGGAGCCATAAAGCACCCTGCGATGCCAGAGGACTGCAACCTAACTTGAGCCAGAAGAGGATCTTGAACAGAAGTTTGATAGACTGGTCTAATCTAAACTGATTAAATCTGATACTATATCCATTCGGATTGATCTAAAACTGTGTTTTCTGCCATTTTGCAACCAGTCTATATGAACTGAGCTTCTGTTCTGTTACGTGTTTAGACCAGTTTCTGATCACTTATACCAGTTTATGTGCAATTTTGTACCTAGCCTTTAGATATATCTCTTCTATGAATCAGTGTGTGACTGTGGTATAGGCAGGCATGCCTGAGATAGCCTTAATCTAGTTAGCTCAGACAGCAGTAGCAGAGAAGCTATAACAGCATGGATTTGAGGGCAGGCTAGCTACTCAAGTACCCAGGTCCTAGGCAGGCTTGTATAGCCCATGTTGATCTTTTTACTGTTGTGACTTTATTGTCATTGGATTAAAGCTAGATGGATTAAAGATAGTTCAGTTATGTGTAGGGACCTATCTAAATCACAGTTTTGCAGATTTAGTGGAAACCATGACAAACAGTTGTTCATGATCACTGGCATTGGTTGTGAATTCCCACAAAATCAACCAAAAAATAAAGCAAAACAAAAAGACAGAAAAACCCCCAAACTCCAAACTGGCAGTGAGGTAGACTGAGAGAAGGTGCCCTTTTTCAATCAGCAGCAAGGGACAGAGCAAAGAAAGCAGTAGTGACAGACTGAGTGAAGGCGCCTTCCACCAATCAGCAATAAGGGGCAGGGCAGCCAGGGCCCTTCCACTAATCAGTGGTAAGGGGTGGGGCCACCATGAAATGCCCATGGAATTGGTTTTGCGCGCTGTTAGCAGGCCGTGAAAAACCCATTGCCTCGCCGTGACTTAGGTAGGTCCCTAGTGATGTGTACATCTGGTTCAACTGCACCTCTTGACTTCAATATAGACACCCATGTTCAAGTTCCCAGAATTATTATCTAGATATTGGTAAAAGGGGAGCATACAAGGAACTGAGATGGATCTTGGAAAAAAGAAATAATTTTATGGCATGCAAATTCTCCTGCCCTGTACTATCTGGCTTTAAAATGATACCAAGTAAATCTGTGAAGGTTTAATTTTCTCAAAGAATTAGAATAAAGAGGATGTCAGATTAATTTTCAGGCCAACATACAATTAGATTGTTTCAGAAGTTCTCTTTTTAAAGAGAAAAACAGAAGGAGGGAAATAGGAAGCAGTCCTCAGTGGACAGACACTCGGAAAGGTCTTTGGAAATAATGTCATTTTCCACTTAGTTAAAGTTCGAATTTGTGGCAGAAAGGTGGGAGGATGTATGCTTAGTGTCAAACACAGCACTAACTGCTTTTAAATGCAACTCTTCAAGAAAGTGTTAGAGGGTGTGCATAAATGTACATATTGGCCATTTTAAAGGGAGGCAGAAGCTGCTGCTTGATAGGGAACATCAATTGTTATGATATAACTCTTATGTTTGCTTGATCCTTTAGCCATAAAAGTTAACTAAATTTCTGTAACTATTCCCAAATTAAAAAAAGTTAAAGTTGCAATGGCCCATCTCTGGTTGTATCATTACAGAATTGTGCAGCTGTAACAGTTACACTGTATCTAATATATTCATAATCTTGATATCAATACAGTTATTACATGCTGTTGAAAGAACTTGCATTTGCAAACTGGCTGAACAGAGTGTCCTATTCTAACACTGAATGTATGCATATAGCTTCTGTTGCTTCTGCTGAAGTGAGAATTTATTTGTCAGAGCCCAGCCCTACAGGTGCTGTGTGTTTAACAATTACTCCCTTTATAACCGCACAGGCCTTATGCTAGAAGGAAATTTACAAAACCCCTTCAAAAGACGACCCTGAGAACAAAAATTCAGTTTACTGGACACTAAGAACCAGGGACAAAACAGACATTATCTTCATAGCCCATCATAGACAATTCAGCACTGTCCAGCTGGTGGGCTACAGGCCTCACGCAGCCTGTGAGGGGCCAGCATATAGCCCATGGTCTGCATGTGATCTGCAAGTGCTTAACACAGGCCCTGGCATCTGCCTCTGCCATGCAGCAACCCCCTCCCTCCCCATCAAATGCCTCTAAAGCCACAGCTTTGTGGATTAGATCCAAAAGCTCCATGGGTTGGATCCAGCCCACAGCCCATAGGTCACCAGCCTTATGTACCTACTGACTTAGGTATATCTATACAAGAAACAGCATCGGTTCAGCTAAATAGATTTAAAAAATATTCTATGCACTGGTGTAACTATTTGGGGTTTAGTCATGGCAGTAAATCTCTTGTGGATTTGTAGGATAAAATTAAGTGGCAGGGATGGAGACTAGAGGCCTTGCCAGAAGAAAAGCAATAGGAGTGGCAAAATTCTTCTGAGGAAGCAGAGTCACGTGCCAGTTCACGGAGGGCCGAGTTGTAGCCAAAGATGGAATTTGGAGGTATTTCCCCTTCCCTCATTTATGTACAGAGCTTGTATCCATTTCCCCCCCCTACAATTCCCAGTTCTCTTTCAGGCTGTTCATAATTTTATGGGGCAAATTCACCCCTTTGAAGATATACCAGGAATATATTTGGCCCTATTCTTCCCTTACTAACTTACTCAAGGCTGACAGAGTTCTGTGGTCTCTCTTTCATCTGCCTTTACATTATTATTAAGGGCACAATTTAAGAAATTACTTTATTATATAGGAACTTATCTCTCAGCTGAGCCAAATCCCCAGTGAAGTCTCCTTGATAGCATTACATGAAAAATACCTGTCCCTTGGGGTTAGGATTAAAAATACCCTGATTCCTCTTAGGTTTTTAAATTCATCTAGGTGTGAATGTCAAAGAAAAGTCAGGTTGCCTAGGATGGGAATGATAATTTTTTACTTTTTCTTCTTTTCTGGGATGAATAAAATGGGAAAAGTATAGGAAAAGGTTGACAAAAACCATATTATTTTTTTACATGCCACTAGATCAGATTGCCAAACCTAACAAAGTTGAATTGCACATAAAGTGACCCTGGAATATGAAATTAGTAATGGCCAATTGATATTAAGTGTCAAATTCAGCTTGAAAGTTGTAGGTCATTATCTTTCATAATCAATTCTGTTGCATTCATTGACTCCAAGTCTTAGATACATTTGTACAAAAGAAGAGGCACTAAGTGTGTAATTCTATTACCCTTGGTGCACATAAGTGGTGGTTTTTCAACTAAATGGCCTTGTCACTTACAGTTTCTAATTCTTAGATTTCATGGACATTAGGGCTGGAAGGGACTTCGGCAGATCGAGTCCAGCCCCCTGCCCCAGGGGCAGGAAGTCAGCAGGGGTCATAGGATCCCAGCAAGATAAACATCCAAATGTCTCCTGAAGGTGTTCAAAGTAGATGCTTGAACCACCTCCGGTGGCAGTCTATTCCAGACCTTGGGGGCTCAGACAGTAAAGAAGTTCTTCCTTATGTCCAGCCTGAAATGGTCATGGAGGAGTTTGTGACCATTCAAACTTGTCATCCCTTCGGGCACTCTGGTGAACAGTTGTTCCCCCAGATCATGGTGAGTACCCTTTATAAACTTATAGGTGGCCACCAGATCACCCCTGAGCCTGTGCTTTTCCAGGCTGAAGAGTCCCATGGCTCTCAGCCTCTCATCATAAGGTCTGTTTTCCTGACCTCTGATCATGCGTGTGGCTCTCCTCTGGACTCCCTCAAGCTTCTCCACATGCTTTTTGAATTATGGAGCCCAAAACTGGACACAGTACTCCAGCTGCGGCCTCACCAAGGCCGAATACAATGGGAGAATGATGTCCTGGGATTTGCTTGAGAAGCATCTATGGATGCAAGCCAGCGTTTTGCTCACTTTACTAGCTGCAGCATCACATTGAAGGCTCATGTTCATCTTGTGGTCAATCATGACCCCCAAGTCCCTTTCGTCTGTAGTGCTAGCCTGCATAGCACTGCTGAGCCTATAAGCAGGCTGCGGGTTTTTCTTCCCAAGGTGGAGAACCTTGCATTTTTCAGTGTTAAACACCATCAGGTTCTTGTCTGCCCATTTCCTGAGCCTGTCAAGGTCAGCCTGGATTGCCTTCCTGTCCTCAGCTGTGGATGCTTTACCCTGAAGTTTGGTGTTGTCAGCAAAATTGGCCAGTCCGCTTCTGACGCTAATGTCCACATCATTAATGAAGATGTTGAATAGTGTTGGCCCAAGGACCCCTTGATGACCCCACCAGTCACAGCGCACCATGATGATTGACTTCCATCAACCATGACCCTCTGGGTCTGACCATGGAGCCAATTCCCCAGCCAGCAGATTGTGGTGAAGCCAAGGCCACAGTTGGCCAGTTTAGCTAAGAGGTGATCATGGGATACCAGATCAAAGGCTTTTTTAAAGTCAAGATATATGACATCAATCTCTTCCCCCTTGTCCAGGTGATAGGTCACCTAGTCGTAAAAGGAAATGTTTGGTCAAGCAAGACCTACCCACAACAAACCCATGCTGGCTATCCCCCAGGATGTTGCCATCAGCCAGTCTGTTGAGAATGGTCTCTTTGATAATCTTTTCTAGGATCTTCCCTGGGATAGAGGTCAGGCTGATGGACCTGTAGTTTGCTGGATCCAATTTCCTCCCTTTCTTGAAGATAGGCACCATATTGGTCTTCTTCCAATCTTTGGACACTTCACCAGAGTGCCAGGAGTCCTTGAAGATCTGTGCCAGGGGCTGGGCTATGATGCTTGCCAGCTCCTTGAGTATCTTGAGTAATCTGTCAGGTCCAGGTGACTTGAAGGTATACAGCCTCTCAAGGTGCTCCTTCACATGGTCAGCATTGATGGAGGGTAAGGAATGTCCTCACCCAGGCCTTCCTGTCATGGGCAGGGGCATCACTTGGAACTGGTGAAAAACTGATGCCTCTAGTCCCTGGGCAACGTGGATGTATAAGGATTTGTGTGTATAATGAGCATGCTCAATAGGCTATGCACTGGCTGCACAGTTATATGGCTACATAAGCACACCTGATGTATAAACATAAGATGCACAAATTTAATCAGACAAAAAACAAACAAACAAACCATGATTAGTGAGTTTAGACTCTCAGTAGCTGATTAGTTAGTGTGATTATCCAGGAAGCAGGAAACCTAGCTTCTAGGCCCTCCTTTGCCCTGAAAGGATTGGACCCATCTCTGATTTCTGAGCCCAGTATCATGCAACAGATCAGGCACTATCCAGTCCTTCCACCTGCTTCCTGGGCAAGTGTAGCTGCCTGGCCAGTGCATAGCCTACTGCCTGTGCTCCATACATATGCTGAGACTGAAGGGGTAATAGAACTGTACACTGTGCACAAGTGATTTAAAATGCCACTTCTGCAGCTGGGTAAGTGCCATTCAGTTACACGAAGTCTAACAGAATTCTATCCTAAGTGGCCAAAATGCAAAAAAATATCAAAATGAAAGAAAAAGATATTCAAAAAATTTGTGCATCAAGGAAGAAGGACCTTTGGGGTCTGCTCTCTCTTCACTTTGCTACTTGGAGATTCACAAATATAGTATACTAAATTCTATGCTGGGATAATTCAACTGACTTCAGAGTGGTTACATAATAGACAAGTCTGACCTGGAAGAACTTGGCTGGGGAAGGTTCATTATATTGATTTTTCCAGACTCAGGCCTAAGCCTTTGGAATATTTGCTTCTGACCTCAGTGGCAGGAGGATTATGTCTTCAAGGTCTTTTGCTATTTTTTACAGGAGGAAGGTTGTTAACCTCAGTGTCCTGGCTAAATTCCAGGTTGGGCGATTATATGCTGCCATTCTAAATACTGTTTGCAGGCTCAACTGGATCTGGCATTCTTCTTCATCTGATGATATATGGCATTATTATGACCTGTTGGATCCTCATACTGCAAGGTTGTTGCTACCTTTATCTGCCTTTCTCCTAACCTGTGTGTTGGATATTGTCCCTTATGCCTAAATGAAGACAGAACCTTGTTTAAGCATGGATCATACTTTCTACTGATCTGAAGGAGAATGTACACTTACAGTGCTAGAATGATCATAATGCCCCCTTTTTAATTCCATGCCATACAGAAAGTCCCAAGCTGATTCACAAAGATTAATTGTATGTTCACTGGATTTGGTACAGTTAAATTATTGTTCCCAACATGGTGCTTAACAAAAAAAAATCACATCATGCTGGTCCTGAAAACCAAAACAAACAAACAAAAAACAAACACCCCCCCCAAAATGTAAAGCCCCAAAATAAAAAGCCCTCTGTATATATTAAAGAAAACAATCAATTGCCTATTTTCTTTTAGAATAACATGTTCCTTAAGCATTAACTTTACAATGAAAAGGGACATTATATAATAATTTATTACCCTTCAGAGTGACTCCGACTTCTAGGGCCATGCAACTTAATTACCTTTGTTTTTTAGAACTTTGCACTTCATTGGTAGCGGAATTAAGTTAGCTCACATTTAGCATTTATCTGGGACATGTGCTTTACCCTCAGCATCTACTCAGAAAATTACAAAGCACTGGTATAACTCTGCTGACTTCAGTGGCTGCTATTACACCAAGAATACCCTTGGCCCTCAATACTGGTTTGCCATTTAAGATAGTTATAAACATCTGTGCTGAAATGCCTTGGCAGAAGTGTTTCCATCTAAAATAGATACAGAAGTTTTCTTGGGGAGGGGGTACTGCTAACACAGACTGCCAATTAACCCTATAAAGCAGACCTAACACCTCTACCTTCGGAAATTTGAACTGATTACCTAGACCGAGTACTACAGGGTTAAATTAAATGCTACCACAGCAATTTATTATGAAAACAGAATGGCAATGGCTTAAATTAAGAAGATTTATCTGTCTTTTCTAATTAAGGTTAGGCTAATAAGAAGCTTTACTGTCCCTTGAACCACACAGACTAAAAATAGTATTGTGGTTGCCATTTAAAGTCAGCAAGTTGGTCCAGAATGCTACAGATAGAATGCAGAGGGACTGTTTCACTTCCTGTGTTGTGCTATTCTGTTCAGAAGCCAGTGAGCCAAGGCAAAGACCTATGGAGTACAACTGAAGTAATACCTATTAATGAACAACAAGTTGTTCATGCAGAACACTGATGTGTGCACACAGCAACTTTGTGAAGGCTGTATAATAAATGAGATGCTGGCAGAAGAACAGGCTATCAGAAATCCTAAGTTCTACTATAGGTAGAAAGCAACCAACAGCAGCAAGTGGGCTATGGACTGGGAAGAGGATGGTCCAGTGGAAAGAGTTGCTTTCAGGCTGTGTCATGTGAAAGCAAAGTAGTGTCATGGCTGCTTCTGTTACATAGGTAGGCAGGGGCTACTGGATATATATATATTAGTAACAGATCTATACCTTCCCCTCTTCCCTACCACATCCTTATTCTGTCATTACCCACATAATAGAAAGCATTTACACAATACATAATTAAACAGTGGAAAGCACTGTATCCCATTATGATTTTACCAATATACATTGGAGACTTTTCACTAAAATCAATATTACAGAAGTTTAAAACTGATACAAAAGTAGAATAAGATAATTATATGAATAACAAGAACATCTGGATTTACAGTCTATAGGATAAGTCACTTGGAGGTATATTAGCCTTCATGCTTCAGGACACAAGCCAACTTCCAGCAGCCTGTCCACATATCAGGGACAATTGACTCCACTATGGGTTTCTCAGACCCTCCTCGGAATTACCTGAAATTGTATGCAATTGAAGAAGAACACCAAACTCAAATGGACCAGTGTTTTTTCCAGTATGGCAATTCCTAAGTTCCTTTTCATATAGGACAAAGTACTGGGAGTCCTGTAGACCATGTTCAGTAGCACATAGGAGATATATATAGCTTTCAAAATTCTCTCTTATAATTATGCCTGAACAGTTACACATCACTTTTATTTCCATGAAGTCATATTCTATTCTACATAAAAGGAGGGGTATATCAGGTATTAGGAAAAAAGTAATTCACAGGAAGGCACAAGAATGAAACTCCCTACATTTTAAGCAGCACTGGAAGGAAGACAGATTTTGTGCAACTAAAAGAGTTGCATAGTAGACTCCTTTATTCAGTGTGTAAGGTGCAAACTGAATGAAGCCAGACTTCACTGAGGAGATTATTCAGTAATAAGTACATGTATGATTTACAGCAAGTGCTGCAAAATTATATATAAATATAAAGAAGAAAAACACAAGCTGTTATATTGAGGAATAACATATGCTAAGTACTGTATATTCTTGAATACATAATGCCCCAGAATATAATATGCACCTTGTTTTTGAAAGGTAGAATGATTTTTTTTTCTAGTTATTGCTGCAGAGAGCAGAGACAAAGCTTAATCTTCAGCTTGCTTTCCATGTCTATCCTCACTTACCTTCTTTTTAAACTAAAGGTAAAATAGGAGGAGAGAGACTAGGAGCAGCTAGCAAAACTTCCCTAAGAAAGGTTGGCTTGACTAGTGGAACATCAAGATTATTAAAAAGGAGTGATAGTTGTTAACACCTGTGGAATGAAGAACAATGAACCATTAAATCAACTGATTTCCTCAACTGAATGTAATGCAACAGCTGCTGCATTGTGGAGCAAGGTACTTCAGAACAATCAGCTTCCTTGCTTAATACACATACCCCAATTGTGGGGGTATGATTTTGAGGGGGGGGAAAGGAAAGTGTTGTATATGACAAAATATGGTATGTAGTTAGAGTGCATGATAATGATGCTCAAGCATAGGCAATCTTAATTTCTTTTCCATGTGTGCCAGATAAAATTCTGCAGAACAGCACGGTCAATTAGAACTGTCTATACCCTGAGATGGTGAAGGCTGGGAGCATTGTTCTTCAGTTCATTCTTACTACCTGTCATAGCAAAAAGGAGTCCCTGTAGCATCACCCGCACAATGCATGCATGCCTTTCCTCTCTGACTAGTTAGTTTAATTTGTAGCTATATTTCATAGATTAGTATAAAGTCCATTGGCAGTCGGAAAAAAGAAAAAAAAAACATCTAGGTGTGAGGTTTTCTGGCATTACACTCCTTCAAGGAAATAGCAGAACTGAAACCTCCAGGACATAAATCCCATCTCTAACGTGGGGCAACTAACACTATTGAGCATGGAAATACAAAGTGCCTCTCCTGCTCTCACAAAGCACAGAAATTACTTACATGCTCAGTGTGCTAATCTTTTCTCCAAAGCAAGGAAATCCCATGTAAAACTCTTCCTCCTGTAAGTTTCCATGAAGATACTATATTCTAAGCCCTTATCAGAATAAATCCTCCAAAGCAGCCCAGACCATCCCTGTGAGTGTTCTGGTAATCCTGGGTCTACCTGAGGCTTCTCACTTGATTTATTATCAACAAAGGCTTTAATCAACTATTACATTTGAGAAGAGCCTCCCAAACCTTGTCAGTGTGATCTGCTAATGAGAGAGGGAGGAAAGAGTGCCTTTCTCAAGGTAAGAGATATAGATTGCTTTCCCTGTCACCAAATTAAGGGGAAGCTAGGTCCTACCCAGATGATATCCTGCTGACACCAGACAATGTCTGTGCTATTCCATGAGTCAGTGCATGTCTCAGCCAATATGAAAACATCAGCATCAATACAAATGGCAGTGCAGCAGTTGGCACCAGCATCCAACTTTCCTGGACTGCTACCAAAGCACTTAGCACTTTGACCTGGTGCTTAGTTGTTGCTGTATATTACCACAGGAGACACAAGTCTACTTATACCTAGACAATGCTTAGTTCAGAAGAATTGCCTCAAAGAGAGACCAGTTCCATACCAAAGGCAACCAAGTTCCCTTCGCTGTTTTTTGCAACACAAGGCAAATTTCTGTTCCCATTTGTTTAACCAGTGGCAGTTTTCTAGTAATTTTTGGCTGAGAGGTCAGAGAACTTGACCAGGAAGGAAGTAAGAGATCTGGGCTTTAGGCACCCTCCTTTCAAGAGAGTTCATAAAACACTCTCTAGAGGTCTCCTTTTGAAGCTGGGCTACTGCCTCTTGCATTCAATAATTAATGGATAAATTCAATATGGTATCTCATCCCATTCTCATAAATAAATTAAGAGGCTGTGAGTTAGATGTTTACATGGTTTGGTGGGTGACAAATTGGCTTGGGGGTCACAACCAGACAGTGGTAGTAAATAGGTCGGTATCAACCTGGAACAATGTGGGCAGTGGGGTCCTGTGGGCCTCAGTCCTTGGACCTGTACTCTTCAATATCTTTATCAGTGACTTGGATGGGGGAGTAAAGTATACTCTGTCCAAATTTGTGGATGATACTAAATTGTGGGGTGAAGTGAACACACCAGAGGGTAGGGAACAATTGCAGGCAGACCTGAACGGTTGGAAAAGTGGGCAGAACATAATAGGATGCAGTACAACAAGGACAAATACAGAGTGCTGCACCTAGGGCATAAAAATATCCAGTACACCTACTGGCTGGGAAATGACCCTCTCAGCAATGCAGAAGCTAAAAGGGATCTCGGAGTCATAGTGAACTCCAAGATGAACATGAGTCATCAGTGTGACGAAATCATCAGCAAAGCTAACCACACTTTATCATGCATCAGCAGATGCATGACAAATAGATCCAAGGAGGTGATACTTCCCCTCTATGCAACATTGGTCAGACCACAGTTGGAGTACTGTGTCCAGTTTTGGGTGCCGTACTTTAAGAAGGATGTGGATAGCCTCAAGAGGGTCCAGAGGAGGGCCACTCATATGGTTAAGGGTTTACAGGCCAAGCCCTATAAGGAAAGACTGAGGGACCTGGACCTCTTCAGCCTCTGCAACAGAAGGCTGAGAGGTGATTTTGTGGCTGCCTACAAATTCATTAGTGGGGGGCAGCAAGGGATTGGAGGTGCTGTGTTCACCAGGGCACCTCTTGGGATAACAAGGAACAATGGTCACAAATTGACAGAGAGCAGATTTAGGCTAGATACCAAGAAACACTTATTCACGATAGGGTTGGCCAAAATTTGGAATGGGTTTCCAAGGGAGGTGGTGCTCTCCCCTGCCTCAGGGGTCTTTAAAAGAAGGCTGGATAGGCATCTGGCTGGGGACTCTTTCCTGCCCAGGCAGGGGGTTGGACCTGATGATCTGTTCAGGTCCCTTCCAACCCTAGCATCTATGAATCTATGGGTGGAGAGCAGCTCAGTGTGGAAGTTCCTGCCCCACTGGGAGCAAGGCTTCAAGCTAGAATCCAAGGTCTTTTTCTTTTTAGAGCAGTAACCATTTCACTGTCCCCACACATCTTCTCCTGGCTAGTGAGGGGGACAGCTTCAAAAGGAAGGATGGAAAGGGGTCTACACAATGCCTAACCTGTAGCATGGTGCTTAGAGGAATGTATTAGGTAGTGAGAGAGGCAGAGGGTTAAGCCTTTTCTGGGTAAAGGGGGCCTAGAAACTAGGCCTCCAGGAATGAATATCCTAACCACTCAGCTACTGGGGCTAAAATATTGGGGAGTCTTTCTCCTCAAACTAACACCTGGTAGCTGTCCAGAAACCCACAATTACATCTTTGTGACTTATGGTATTGTTACACATTACGTTTAGCACATGCTAATTGCACTTACAGTGCTAGTGTCCTAGCATTCAAACAGTGAAGCACCTGTTAAGCGTCACAGCCACTGTAACATAATAAAGTTAGGCCTTTTCTGGTGAAGAGCATCTTCAAATCATATTACCTAACACAGAGGTGATACTGTCAGGGGACTCCAGTGTGGTGGTAAGGGGGGAGAAAGCCTGAAAAAGCTGTTTGTCAGACTCCCAGTTTCCTTACCCCCCCAGACTCTTGAACCCACAAGGCTTCAGTGTGGTGGTATGGTGGGGTGGGGGAGGTGGAGAGAGCCTGATGAACAGGTGTTTTTAGGGCTCCCACCCCACCACCTACTGTACCAGAGTCCTGACGGTTCAAGTGCAGGGGCTGGGACCAACTCCTGTGTTGTGCTAGTGTTGCCCCGAGCCCCCACATCACACCAGAGCCTTGAACACACTTCTGTGCAGTGCAGGGGTTGGGACCGACTCCTATGCCATGTTGGTGTCACTCCCAGCCCCTGCAACTGCACCGGAAACTTAAACAAATTTCAGTGCGATCTTAAGGCTGAGACCAAAAACCAGCTTATCTGCTGTGGTACTTTGATTTATATTTAGATGGTAGTAGGTATTAGGGCTGTGTGAAAAGGCAGCGTTCCATTTTGACCAGTGTTTTGACGTTTTGATGAAACAGTGTTTGGCTTCAAATTTAGTTTTGATTTGAAACAGCTGTTCCGTTTTGTTCCCTCGAAACAGTGAAACTGTTTCGATGTTTCGCCCATAGGACAAAACAGTCTATAACTTTGTCATTTCTGGTGTGATTTAGATGAAATGTGCAGAAATGGTAGCCCCTGCAGAGTCCACAAAGTGTGCCAAGTTTCAAGGAGTTAGGTGCAGGGGTTTGGGAGAAACTGCACCCCAAATTCTTGAAAGCAAAACTCATGTCATGTATATGTGTTAAGCCACGCTGGGGTAAAAACTGCAGGCATGTTAACCCCTGCTGAGGCCACAAAGCCTGCCAAGTTTCAAGGAGATAGGTGCAGAAGTTTGGGGGAAACTGTACCTCAAGCTGCGGACAAGCAAAACTCGTGCCATGGGTGTGACACTGTGTGTGTTAAGGCACAGCAGAGTGAAAGTTGCAGGGATGGTGGCCCCTGCTGAGGCCACAAAGCCTGCCATCTTTCAAGGAGATAGTTGCAGGGGCTTCTGGGTTCTAGGACCCTGCACCTCTAGCTGCTGACAGGCAGAACTCGCATCATGGGTGCTTGTGCGACTGTGTCTGTCTTGGGGCATGGTGGGGGGGAGGGGAACTACTGCAGGCCTGGCTGCTAGGCCCTGCTGTGGCCAGAAAGCCTACCAGCTGTTAAGGAGATAGGTGCAAGGTGGGTTCTGGGGCCCTGCACCCTTGGCTGATGACAGGTAAAACTCGTGACATGGGTGCTTGTGCTAGCTAACTACTGTGTTACACAAGCAATCATGATTCACTCAGGGACCAGCTCAATACACAGTAGCTAGCTAGGATAATGAGTTAATGAGCAAGGATTAACACCTACAAAACCACAGACTGAGGAGAGGAAAGAATCAATACAGAGCCAGGAACTGCTTCTGCCCTAAGACAGAGACAGTCAGGTGCACAAGCACCCATGTCATGTACACATGACATGAGTTTTGGTTTCAGGATAATATGGGGTGCAGTTTCTCACAAACCCCTGCACCCATCTCCTTGAAACTTGGCAAGCTTTGTGGCCTCAGCAGGGGCTAGCATGCCTGCAAGTGGCATCCAAATCAGGCCAGAAATGACAAAGTTATAGGCTGCTTTGTCCTTCCCCATTATAGGCTATGGCTGAAACATTGAAACAATGTTGAAATGGTGAAAAATTTTGACTTGCCTCATTTTGTTTCAAGGCTGTTTCAACAGCGGGTCGAAACAGTGTCAAAAGAAAACTGGTGGCGAAATTTCGCACAGCCTTAGTAGGTATTAATGTGTGACTGCTCAGAAAACTTTCTAAGTTGCACTAATGCTTCCTACAATCTAAACATAATACATACTAAGTGTAACATGTAACAATGCCCTTGGATACACTTGTGTGTCCGGAATGGATATGCATATAGAGCCACCTATCTGCCCTGGCTACATGTACTCTAAAACCCACCCATCTTTTCCTGCTAATGTGGAGTCCTGTCACCTAGCTTCTGCACCACAGCACTAGGAATCAGGCAGGGTAAAGTCCCCATTGCACAATGTTATTCAATATACTCTGATATCTCAGGACCTGTGTGCTTCACACACTGAACAGCCACAATCACTGTTTTGCTGTTTTCTGACACTGTAGTGCTTCACTTTGCAAACCTGACTCTTTTAGTGTAATAAACATAAAACACCAGATTTCTTTTATAAGTATGTGCATGCTAGACATTTATGTGGGGAAGGGTCACTAAAAACAAACAAACAAACAAAAAACACAGTAGAGCTGCTAACACTAGTAATGCAGATAAGACAGATAAGGCAAAAATCTCTCCCCATTTCCATAACTGGGACACAGTATCTACCCTTAATGATAGGCAGCAATTAAATGATAGGCTACTGCAGACATTTCAAAGCAATGTAAAAACAAAAGAGAAACAGCTGCCCAGATACATTATTACATTTACTGCATCAGGTACATAGCAGGTGAGAACAGCTCCAACCATACCCTAGGATGGAATTGGAGCATGTTCCACAAATATATGCATCTTATCTCTCTTATATTAGAAAGGAACCCAGGTATTTTTTAAATCTGGGGTTCATGTATATAACCAGATATTACAGAATCACAGAATCATATGGCCCTCAGGGGTCATCTATTCAAACCACTGCACAGATGTAGGATGCAAACAATCCCATAAAATGCCAATCCAAACCTCTTGAAGCTATCCAGTGAAAGAGAATCTACTGGGGGTGCACTGATAGAGATTTTTGGGGCTGATACTGATAGCGATTTTTAAGGAGGCATATCGGCCGATACCGATCCTATTTCTGATACAGCATGTATACAGCTGGTAAGTCTGTTGTGGTGGAAGGGTGGGGGAGAGGAGTGGAGGGCAGATCAAGGCTCCTGTGCTGCAGGCTGGGGCTGGAGCTATGCCGGGCTGTGCTCAGTGTGGGCAGCAGCGGCACTGGGAGGGAGTTATGGGGGTTTCAGCTCCCCCCCTAAATTTGCTGTAGCCCCTCTGCCAGCGCTGCTGCCACCACCTACCCTGAGTGCAACCCCAGCCCAAGCCCCCCCGCCCCGGCCCCGGCCCTGGGACGGGGGGGAGCAGGGCAGTCCTGGCTTCAGCCCACAGCTGCAGCCCAACCTGCCTGTGCCTCATGCAGATCCAGGGCACATGCTCCCCACCCCCCATGGACTCCTAGAGTGCGCGCAGTGGCAGGAGCCACTCTCCCCCCGTGCCTCCCGGACAAGCTGCGGCTCTGTCCCATGCCCTACCCTGCCCCAGCTCCTGCCCCTGCCCCAGCCCCATTCCCTCCCTCATCGCAGGGGGTGCTGATCTGCCACCCAGTGCCCCTTACCTTCCCTCCCCTTCCACCACAACAGACTTACCAGCTGCTTGCAGCTTTCCAGGCTGCTGGGCTGCACTCCTTGCTGCCTATGTGCTGTGCTGTGGCTGCGTGTGTGCATAGGCATTTATCAGCCAAATTATTGGCCACATCAGGCTGATTTCCAATACACTCAATTTTCTTTATATCTATGTCTTTATATCTACACAGTTTGGCACCCTATCCTCATTGGGAAGCTAGCAGACTGCGGAGTGGATGCCTACACAGTCAGGTGGGTGGCCAACTGGCTTAGGAACCGCACCCAGAGAGTGGTGGTGGATGGTTCCTTCTCAGCCTGGAGGGAGGTGGGCAGTGGGGTCCCACAGGGTTTGGTCCTCGGACCGATATTATTTAATATCTTCATCAGCAATTTGGACGAGGGTGTGGAGAGCACCTTCTCCAAGTTCGCTGAAGATACCAAGTTATGGGGCAAAGTTAGTACACCAGCAGGCAGGGAGCAGATTCAGGCCGACCTGGACAGGTTGGATCAATGGGCAGAGAGAAATAATGCAGTTTAATAAAGAAAAATGTAAGGTACTCCACCTGGGAAGGAGGAACCCCCAGCACACCTACAGGTTGGGGAGTGTCCTTCTCAGCAGAGGGATCTTGGAGTCATAATTGACTCCAAGATGAACATGAGCCGGCAGTGTAATGAGGCCATCAACAACACCAATCGCACCTTGTCATGCATTAGCAGGTGCATGACTAATAGATCAAAGGAGGTGATGCTCCCCCTCTATGTGGCACTGGTCAGGCTGCAGTTGGAGTACTGTGTCCAGTTTTGGGCACTGCACTTCAAGAGGGACTCAGGGAATCTCAAGAGGGTCCAGAGGAGGGCCACTTGCATGATTAGTGGCCTTCGTGATAGACCCTATGGGGGGAGGTTGAAAGAGCTGAATCTCTTCAGCCTTCACAAGAGACAACTGAGGGGAGATCTTGTGGCCACCTGTAAATTTATTAGGGGAGGTCAATGGGGAATAGGGGACGTGCTGTTTACTAGGGTGCCCCAGGGAGTAACTTGGAATAACGGGTGAAAACTAGTTGAGAGTGGATTTAGGTTAGATATTAGAAAGAAATTTTCCACACTAAGGGTGGACAGGATCTGGAATGGACTTCCAAGAGAGGTGCTGCTATCTAGATAGTCACCTGGCTGGGGTCATCTGACCTTGGTCCTCTTTCCTGCCAGGGGCAGGGGGTCGGACACTATGATCCATTGTGGTCTCTTCCGACTCTACAGTCTATGAATCTATGCCAATCTGATATTGGACCCATGTATCAATGCACCTCTAGAATCTACAGCTTCCTTGGGCAGCTCACTCCATTGTGCTATTTTCTTATAGTTTAATAACCCTTGCCTGAGATTATTATAATCTTTCTTGCAATGAAAGCACAGGGAGTGATTTTTAATGACATACCTTTATTAGGCCTTTATGTCTGTCTATGAATCTATGCCAATCTGATATTGGACCCATGTATCAATGCACCTCTAGAATCTACAGCTTCCTTGGGCAGCTCACTCCATTGTGCTATTTTCTTATAGTTTAATAACCCTTGCCTGAGATTATTATAATCTTTCTTGCAATGAAAGCACAGGGAGTGATTTTTAATGACATACCTTTATTAGGCCTTTATGTCTTATGGCAGCTGTTACCTTTCTACTTCTTTCTCTGTCAGGGGCTCCCTCCTTCCTAGTCCACCATTTCTGTAGAATAAAAGCTTAGGAGCAATGCATTTTTCAGCCATGCTTCTGTTTGTAAAGCATAAATTCTCCAGTTAGGCAGCAGAAGCAATGCCATGTGATTTAGGTGACTACTCATGCAACCTAATTCATGACGAGTCATTGGCCGTGTGTTAGATGAAGTGAGGGGCATTTGTGCACAACACTTTAAAGCAGCTTAAATGCTTTTGCACTGCTTTAGCGGTGTTGGTGCTTGCACACATCGGTGGTGTATTGCACAGTAATTTCAGCCATTGTAGCAAATTTGGTGGCATAATGCACCTTAAATGACTTGGGGCGCAGCAAACTAAAACTCCTACAGCCGTGGAGTGAAGCACCGGATTCTATGCAGCTCAGGTGCTCTGCAGGAAGCTTGTGCACGCAGCCTGGCAGTAGCGTGGGAAGGCAGGCTCTGCTCAAGAAACAAAAAAAAAGCAGCGATCTTTTTTTTTTTATCTCCCTCTGGAGCCTGCCTGAGCTGTGCTGGGGCCCGGTTCTTTCCTCTGCAGCTGCAGTGCCCCCTGGGATCACCCGAGCCAGGTGCCTGCGGGTGGGTGGTACCTGGGGGGGAGGGGCCACTGGTGCTGTGGAGGGAAGCACTGCTCCCCCTGCAGCCCAGGGACCGCTTTGCCCACTGGCAGCTTGCCCTCCCCTCCCTGCCACCAGAGAGGCAGGGAAGTGCACGGGTGTGTGCACAACATGGGGGTTTACTTGGCCCTAAATTGAAGCTGTGTATTTAAAAACCCCACCACTTCAATTTAGGGCCCCCATTTTGTCTACACATGCCTTATAGTAGTCACTTTTACAGAGGATCTTTTGGATTGATATTATTTGCCATAAACAGAAAACTCACTACAAATGATGAATAGATGCAAGGAAATCAAGATTTAGAATGATCGTGGTTTGTTCTGAACTATTCAGTCAGCTTTAGCAAGGCAAATGTCTGTTTTTATCACCGCAGAGATGAGCAGCTACTGTGTGACTCTGGCTGAGGTCCTGCAGGCAAAGGGATGTGCTCTGGAGGAACAGGACATATGGGCACTCTTACTCCTGGCCACAGAGCAGCTTCTTAAGGACCTCCACAAAGGTATGTTGATGATTTCCCCTTTTGTCCTTATCTAATTCACCCAACTACCTACCTTCCTACTGCAACAGCTCTTGAAAATTCTGAGACTCTAGAGTTGCTGATGTGATTTTCCATTACAGAGAAGGATTATTTATGGGAATGGCAGGATATTTCAAAATAAGACTTCCATTATGAAATCTCAATCTATCTACTCTACTGGGACCCTACAATTTTTCCCAGAACCCAAATTGCTCTTTCTTCCTGGTGTCCTACAGGTATATTTTACAGAACAGGCCCCAGAGGGTCCTGTTCTAAAGCTTAAAGAGGTGACGTGATATAACAGGTTACAGTGTCCTGCAGGATAAGACCAGCAAAGCTCAGTTCCAGTGTGTAAAATTAACATTCCTGTGTTGGCCAGGATAGGAGGATGAACAAATCCAGGTAGCTACTTATTCAGCTAACAGTATAGTTTTCTTCTTGACAATAAAAATATAGCCTTAGAATAGTAGGGCAGGGGACAATGAAAGTGAGAAGATGAGTCTAGCATGGTGGAAGGACGAGTACTCTGTAATCTGTATTCTAAAATGAGAGCTCTGTGACTGCTCATTTTAGGTATCAGCCTGGTCCAATGAACCCAATGTTTTTGGAATGATGAAATCACTTGAACATTTGTGATTTTTTAAAATAAGTAAATTAAAAAAAAATTTAAAAAAATTAAAACAGAGAGGCCCTAAGGAGGACCCGGATAAGATCTGGATTCCTATCAAAATGTGTTACCATTATCAGACTTTTTCAAGATGGCATGACAGCAACTATTCTAAACAATGGCTTGTAAACAGACCCCTTCACTATTAGAACTGGAGTCAAGCAAGGGTGTGCGATTGCACCAACACTCTTTTCCATCTGACACAGGTATTCTGCATCTCCTTGTTAAGAGACTTCTATCTGGAGTCACTCTTTTGTATCACAGGGACAGGAATCTCTTTAACGTCAGTTGGTTATTGGAAAGAGTCTGGGCTTTCATCCCTGTCCCTTTTCATCAGTATTACCTCAGCCTACTCCACCTCCTTCTTGCTTGCCACAATTTTTCTGGTAACCAGTGTAGTTGGAGGGATGCTGTTCTTGGGACCAGGGTAGTCCTTTCTGGGGTGCTTTTGGGTTTTTACTATGGCCTTCTTGCCGCCTCTTTAGCCATGGTCACACCTCACTGATGGTTCCTCACCTGGCCCTTTCGGGATCTTTCCTTCTCATTCTTTCTTTTTCTGTATACCAGACTAATATTGGGTCCCTCGGGCCCCAGCCCTTGTCCAGGCTTCAACCGCCTTAGACCCTTCTTTCCTAGCTGAGACCCCTCAGCCCAGGTCCACTAATTTGGGCCCTGGCTCTCCAGGCGTCAGCCCCAGCGTGGAAGATGTCTGCCAGGTACACTGTTCTTGGCCTTCTCCACCCCTACAGCCACTCCCAGTCCTAAACTTAAATACATAGAAGAAAACTAGAATACTAAAGGTTAACCATCTGGTTATAACCCAACTACAAGCCCCTCAGGGCCATAACAGCTGTCCCCCTCACAAGGAGTTACTTTAATTGCCTCCCAGCCCCAGGGTACCTCCTTTTCATTGTCAGTCATCTCTGTCCTCTGTTTCTGTCCGCACTGCCTGTGGGCCTGAACTCCCAGTCCCAACTCAGTGACTGAGCTGATTTGTGGCCAAGCCCTGATCCTTCCAGTCACCTGGCCACTGCCTGTGAAGGTGGGCTCAGGTGTTCCTGCTCAGCTTAATGAACTGTTTGGCTTTCCTTGCCCTGCAGCCCTCCAGCCTTGAGTCTCTGGTGAGTGGCTTGCTGTATCCCCTTTCCCCTGAGTCCCCACAGTCTGGCTCCTGTAAGGGGTCTATTCCCTGCTCCTCTCCCTCCATTTTCTGGAGGTTACAAAGTTTGGGATCCCTGTTACAGTTATGTTCCAAGTTCAAGATAACCAACAGCTCCCTTACTGATCTTCAGGATGGTGACAATCATGTCTTGTGTGCCCGCTCAGTTGAAGAGCTCCAGGGCACTCTTGATTGCTTCTGTGAAACATATGAAATGCTTGGACTCGCCAAGCATACTTTCCCAACCCACCCTAAGCCAACCAGCTCCATATATTACAATTACAGGACAATTCTTGGAGATTGTTGAGCTTTTCCCTTCCCTAGGAAGCCACCTTTCCCAAAAAGTAAATATTTAACACCAGTAAATTCTGCCAGTGCTGCCTTTGGATATCTCTGAAACCATATCTTTGATAATCATGCCATCTGGAACCAAACAAGACTTCTCATTTACCAGGCTGTTGTCATCCCTACCCTGTTCTATGGGTGTGAAACTTGGATGACATGCTGGAAAGCTTTGCAACATTACCATCAGTAATGTGTTTGGGAAAATTCCCCATGTCACTTGGAAGGACAGAAGAATGAATGCCAGTATTCTGCTCAAGCAAACACCACCAGCATTGAAGCCATGTCTTGTCCAACAGAGCTGGTGCTATATAAACATGTCATAAGGATGCATAACAACCGGCTCCCAAAATGGGTCCTACACTCCCGACTCCCAATGATCATTGTTCTAGAGGTGGGCAAAGCAGGAGATTCAAAGACAGTTTGAAGGCCATTATGAAGAAATGTGATATTAACATAAATATCTGGGGAACTCAAGCCCTGAATCCTTTTCAATGGCTCCATGATGTACAACAAGGCATCAATCATTTTGAGCAAGCTTGCTTTACGATGGAGGTGAATAGCTGAGATATACAAAG
>NW_005841831.1:632095-635167 GCF_000455745.1 Alligator sinensis
GGAAAGAGCTGTGATCTGGCATAACCAGGATCTACTCCTTCCTCCCAGAACTATATGACACACCTACAATCAAACATGTGGTTCTTGGATCAGCCTCCTCAGTCATCTGTGGACTCACTGATGACTTCCACATTTACTGGAAGACTGCTGATAACAACCATGCATATATACCCACATGTACATATGTATACAAACATGCATGCGCGCGCGCGCACACACACACACGCACACATTGATTTGCAACAGGTTGTGTGTAAGTTGATTACTCCACTTCAGCTGTATGCCAGAGGGGTATTTGCACTTCACTTAACCTCAGAATTGACTTGAGCAGGAGCTACTGCATGCAAAGCAGTTATAAAGATATCCACTTGCCTAAAAGCGGAGTTAGGTGCTTAAGGGCATGTCTACACTATGGCAACAGAATACCCCATTGGCACAACCAACCCCATGCATACCTCACTACCTGCTCCTTCTTACACACTCCAAACCCAGAAATATGTCAGCAAAGACACTCCAGGGTCAGCCTCAGTAGAAGCTATCAAGTATGTCAGAGACCAAGAGCTCAGGAGCAGACCTAGATCATCCTCACCAGAGCAGTACTCAGTGGGCGCATCTACATGAGATATTTACTGTGGAGTTGACGGACTGGCTCTGCAGTAAACTTCTCACATCTACATGTGCAGTGCTATTAGGTAGGAGTAAACTAATTAACTGCACAGGAAGATAGTGCTTGTAAACACAAATACTGTCCTGCTGTGGAGTTTTTACTCCACAGCAGCACCTGTGTAGATACTGATGCAGCTGCCTGGGCCACAAGGGTGCTTCAGCGCACAGGCTACCTGCCAGCTAGCCCCACACTGGAACACCCTCATGCCTCAGCCAGCTCCTCCGCAGTACTTTGAGCTGTGTCAGAGCAGCCTCAGGCTGGCAGGCTAACCACCCAGATCCCCTGCCAGCTGGAGCTACTCCAACCTGGCTCAACATGTTGTGGTCCAGGGTGCATAGTCAAACAGACTGTCTGGGAGCTATAAACTCTGGCACAATAAGCTCCAGAATGTATTGCTTTGTATTAATAGCGTATGTAGACACGTCCAGTGTGGCCTAGGAGAGAATGAACAGGTAGGCAGAGCATGCTCAGTCATGACCCAATCAGAGAATGGTGTTGCCAAAGGTTAGACATGCCGTAACATTACCGTATAAAGTGCTTTCAGATCTTTTGGGATAATTGTACTTTGTACATGAAGCAGACATGACACTAAGGCCTCGGATAAATGGTTACCAGGGATCCTAGTCTTCTCTGTTTAAAAATCCCGAATTCTCTGATAAACCTCCTCCACCCCAAATCCACATTTTTCTGCAATTAAATTGAAATCCCTCCCCCCACACACATATAGGTATCAGCTGAAGACAATATTTTATTGATATATTTACAATTTTAAAGCAATGTGGAAGCCTACCAGTGCCTCAGTCATTAGAATAACATAAATTCTAAATACCTATATATTTTGGTGTTTGATTTTGGTTTTTTTATCATGGGAAAATTAGAGCTTCCCCTGCCCCTTCACTCACCAAGACGTGGGTCCAGGTGTGGCCGTCACCCACGCTGCTTTGTGGCATCGAGCAGCCCTGATATGTTAGTGCCCTGCCCCTGCAAATGTTGTTGCCCCTCACTCCCAAGCCACAGCCCCGCACTCCCACCAGCTCAGCTATTGCCCCTCCCGCCTCACCTCCCCCTAGCCCTGCCAGAGGGGGGCCCCAGCTGCCAGGGCTATAAGACCAGCCTGCCTCCTACCTGCTCCGTGGACACCAGCCACAGCCAGTCAGCAGTGCCCGAGCCCAGACTGCCACATGCTGCTGTGGTCTGAGCAGTGTGTGGAGTTCAGCTTCTCCTCCCCCACAGGCAGCATGGGCAGAGTGGAGCTGAGTGGAGCCCACGGTGGAGAGGGAGGATACTGGCTGCCCGTTATGGGGCTCGGGGCTCCCCACCTGCTGCCTTCCCCCATGGGCCCTCCACAGCCCAATGGGCAAGACCCGAATGGTAGGGTTGAGCAGGGCAAGGAGACTCGGTACCATTGCCACCACCACTGGGAGCTCTGCACCAGCCATGCTGCCACGGTGAGGCACCCCCTGCCCAGCTGGCAGCAGCAGGGGTGGTGGCATGGTATTGTGCCCCTGCTCTGGTGCCTGGCAGGCAAGGGGGTGCCTTGCCATGTCAGCACAGCTGGCATAGGGCTCCCAGCAGTGGCAGTATGAAGCCTCCACATCCCACTCTGTCCTCCTGTGGTGTGTCCTGCCTGCTGGGCCATGGAGGCCCCTGGGTGGGGGGCAGTAGGGCAGGGAGCCCTTAGTCCTTCAGTGGGCTGCCTGCATCCTCCCCCGCCCTGTGCACAAATCTGGGGCGGCACATGCCCTCCCAACAGTTCACTTCTGATGCCTGACTCCTTCCCAGGAATGCATACAACACTGGGGAGCCACCCCCACACCCCATCCCCTTTGGATGAGTGGTATGTGGCTCTGTCCTGCTCCCCCAGCCAGGCCTTGCAGCCATGCATTCCCACCCCAGCCCTGGGTCCTGGGCACTGCCTCAGCTGGGCAGCACCCACAGCCCTAGTTCCAGCTGCCAGCCCTGCCCCACTCCCTCCATCACCATGGGGGACTCAATTTGCATCCCCACCCCTCCGCACATTGCTTCTACCTCCTCCCCACCCCTCATAAACTTACTTGCAGGCAGCTGCAGGAGCTGATCTCTACTGCTCCCTGGCTATATTGGTGGCCATGTGCATGTATGCATGCACAGACATGCGCGTGGTGCCCCCATGTCCTGCTCCCCCCCCACCCCCAAGCAGCCCCTTGCAGGCTGGAACTCTGCCAGTTTGCAAGGAAAAACATGGGAAGCTGCAGGTTTCCCTCCTTTAAAGGAGAAAATCTGTGTTTTTCCATAGCAAACAGAAAACCCAGATCCTTGATGATCACATATTCCCAGTGAGATTTACATTGGTTTTGTATGCTAAGGCAAATTACACCAGCATCAGATATGAACAGACAAGCAGCTATTCCAAGATAGCTTCAGCA
>NW_005841831.1:635198-644739 GCF_000455745.1 Alligator sinensis
AGGAGGCAACTATTTCTGCATCTCTTCAGAAGATGGGAAGGAAGGAGGTAATGTTCTGTGTGTGTTTAGTAAACAGCTGCCCTGTGATAGATGCACAGACAACACTAACCTGGTGTAGCATGCTCTAGTAGAGTCTCTGTCTGATTCTTTCAGGGATAATTCTCCATTGGACTGTACAAAGTAACCCAGTAATTTGTCTGCACATTTTAAAAACAAGGATAATGCCAGTTACACTGATGTAAATGTGCCATCTGTCAAAGCCATATCTCACAAAACCTAGACATGAATATCCCTTGAGTTCCAGGGTTGTTTGGATCCAGGTTTGAGGATAACTAATTTTTGGGGATAACTCTGACACTTGGATGAAGATAATAATTCCTTAAATTTAGGGGGTTGGAGCCCTTGTTTCCCTTTAAAAAATGTATTAGTATCTGATAATAGCTAATATCACCAGGAAAGCAGAACCACCTAAGAGACTGAGCACTGGACTGAGACTTGCAAGATCATGGTTCTAGCCTTAGCTCAGTGACAGGTCTACTGGGTGATATTGGTATCTTCATCTCTCTGTGTCCTTGTTTCCCTACCAGTCAAATGGGGAAATCCCTTTGGAATCAAAGGTAAAAGGTTGTAGAGAAGGCCTGTTTATTACTGTTGCTGTAAGATACAGGATTAAATACAGACGTGTGTGAATTCCAGGTGACACAATCATCCATGACACAAGGCGGCACAGTTCTTCTAATTTTAGTTGTTCTCCCCAGGTCCTGGCACTGGTGGATTTTGCAAAATGTTTGGTTCTGGAGCCTCAGCAACCTCTTCTCCTAGCAAAAAGAAATAACAACTCTGCTTTTTTGCTGCACCTTTTTTTCAGATCATATTATCTCAGTAATTTGCCCAGGGTCAGTGTTGCTGTCAGCTGGAGGAGGTTTGTCTTTCCAAGACAATGCATCTCACTCAGAGATTGCCCTATTCTGCGCACCAGAATTGCTCCATAAAACCAAGCATGTTGGAATAACACAGGTGAGAGGGTTTTTTTGGTTTCTTTTTTCTTTGACTGCTTGATGGGGTCTTGAAGCTTGAAAAGTAGCTTGCCACAGACTAGCTGATGCCATTCAACATTCTTAACATCTAATGTCACACTCCCTTTCTGAAGAGCACTAAACAATAATAAAAAAAAGTTTTATGCAGAGCCTCCTAGAATTAGAGCACATTTCGTATTCAGCTGCAATGTCAAATATTGTCATCCAGGTCTACAGAAGTTTGGTGGAAATGGACTATTATTTTTACAATCCTCCCCAATCCCCACAGGAAGTGCCCCCCAGCACCTTCACTCTTTAAGAAGAAAGGGTGGTGTGGAAAGGCACAAAGCCTCTGAATGGATGGTCCTTTCCCTAATACCTGGCCAGTGCCACAGGGCCTCAGTTGGGAGGTCAGGTCCAAGCCCTATAGGATGGCTTTGTATACCAGGGAAACTCCTTAAATGGAATATTTTTGTCCTCAGCACATGCTTTTTCTTGCATAGGGGATAGACTGGTTTGTTATCTCTAGACCTGAAAAATGCATATTGTTTCCTTCCTAATTCTTCTCTCTGCCCCATCAGGATGTGTCCCCCATTTAATAGCTATGCATATTTTTTCCAGTCTAGTTTTAAGAGTTCCAGTGAATGTGGTATCTATTGTCTGAGGTCACATGTTTTTTTTTTGTTGCAATTACTGACATCTAACTTTTAACATCTGACTTTTAACATCTGACATCTAACATCACAATTGTTTGCATTCTCTTTTTTGATAGGTGCTGCTATATTCATTAGGAATGACCCTCTACTGGGCAGCTGATTATCAGATTCCCCCAAGCCAGGTTAGTATTAACAATGTCTTTGTTTTCTTTTACTTTGCAACACACATCAGTAGGTTAGAAATCTGAGGTATGATCTGAACCTTCCAAAGACAGGGTGGAAGGTTTGTATCTGATATTTTTGTTTGGCCCATTATGGCACATCCAGATGTGCATGGATGTTTAGTTCCCCAGGGACAGGTAGCAGCAGTGCACCTTGTGCCGCAGCTACTTATCCCCAGGGAATGCCCATGCCATAAGCATTTTGGCATGCAGCAAGTTACCCCAGGGGCATCAGAAGAGGCTGGGGCTGACACTGTGTTGGCCCCAGCAGCCTTACCTGCAGGCCTCCCAGTGCTGCAGCTGCAGATATTGAGGGGGTAAAAAAATCAAAACAAACCCCACAAAAACAGAGTAGTGTAGACTCAGTCAGTGAGCCCTTGCAGCGTGGAGAACACCAGACTGTGTGTTATGTGGCGCTGCAAATCATTTTGCAGCGCCACATACTGTACAACCGCACTTGTCTGGACACACCCTTAGGGACCCATAGCTGCCTGGGAGTTCAGATCCACATCTGAACTCTTGCCAAAGGACAGGATTATCTAGATCCAAGGTTTATCTCCTCCCGTCCTATGGAATACAGAACTGAACATAGTCTTACAAGTCATCTTTTTTAAGAGTGCTTATCACAAGGCAGCAGAGGAGCAGTTCTTTTATATCAAAAATAAGATAATTAGTGTTTCATAATGAGAAAATTTACATTTGGATTATTTTTGGTGACCTATATGTATATTGGATGTAAAAAACCAAAGTGCAAGTGAAGATAACTTTTTTCAAATTATAGAGTAGATGGAAAGTATCTAAACATGCCACTCATCCCAGCAGTTCTTTTTAAGCCAGCTCAGGGTCTCCTCAGAGATTTGTAGACACTAATATTTTATTAACTTACTCTACAAGGTATTTTTCATTGCAAGTTGAAAGAACAACTTTTAGTATATCCAAGTTTCTTCCTCTGTCTTTTTTTAGCTCTATGTGGTCTCAGTGTAAACTTCATACAGATTTTAAATTCTGTACCTGCATAGAAACATAGATTTTTAAGAGCTCACCTCTTCACCCTTGAGTGATGATCTGATCTCCAACTACTGGAGCAGCTACAGCTCCCTATGAGCAGCCAGAAAGATCCCCATATATGCACTGATGTCAATGGGTGGATATTAAAGGATTTTCTAAAGGGGGTGCAGCACACCACCCCTCAGACCTGGGGGAACACAGGAGCAAGGCAAGTCATGGGTGGAGCCTTTGGGTCAGTGGGGCAGAGGGTTTAAATGGTTACTGAAAGTCAAAGGTCCTTTGCAAAATCCCAGGCCTTGCTTATAAAGCATTTCATAGTGAAATATGCTTCCATATCAATGTGAGGTATTATTAAATTGTATCTCCCTTTTGGTGCAGTCCCTTCAGATGAGCAATCAGTTGCATAACCTTCTGCTGACATTGTGTGAAGATCAGCCACATAGAAGACTTTCCCCAGAATCCATTTTGGAGGCCTGCATAGAACATCAAAAGGAATCATCCTCTTCTCCAGCAGCCATTTACATAAAGGGACTGGTCAGACTTGTACTGGGAAGCATCACTGAGGTCAGTACCATCCTTATTTACTAGTAGTCACAATGTTTGGGCAGTCTGGGTTTCCTCTTGTATTTTCAGATCACAAGAATGAATATTTTAGAGTAGGACAATCAATAAAACAAGTGGTTATGTGAAAAAAAAAAAGAAATTTGTCCTGTGGATGCTGATGGATATATTTTCCCTAAGGTGTTGGTTGCATTTTTTTAATAGGCTTCTATATATTTTTTTATATATTATGGAAGAAGGGGGTAAAATTTCCATAAGTGACTTGAGAGATTTGGAGGTCCTAGTCTTTTGTTTCCTTTTTAATAAAAAAATAGAATTTAGGTTAAAAAAAAAATCACACAATGAAGCTGTTTTGAAGACTTTACCAAGGCCTCATTACATTTACGGGATATAAAATATTGTATGCATTGTAAATATTGGTATCCCACTGCTAAGCATTTTCCAGGTCTCAGAACTGCAGTATTAGCAGTCCTCTAGGCTTCTGTCATCTCAAATCTCTAGCCTGGAGCATGGTAAAGTGAATTCTAGACAGCTTTTCAAAATTAAATAAGACAACATTAACACAATTGTGCTCTAAATTAGGGGTATATTCTGCTGACCATTTTTAACCTAGTAGCCATATTGTAAGAATTAAGGATGGAAGATTATCCATAATTTCCAAGAGCCAGACTGCATGGGTCTGTGCAAATACACATGTTGAAGCCATCCTTCCTGCCATGTGCCTTCACACTGGGGAGTGACCCAAATCCATTTTTTTTGCATTCACAGGACCTTTGCCCAGATCTCACTTCCCAGATTAATGTCACAATGAGAATAGCCTCCCTTCAATGATCCTAATGCTTCAAAATAGCCAGTGGAAATAGCTCTCTCCAGTGGCAGAAAGCATGCAACACACTATGTAAAGCTTTCCCATTTTGCTTTTCCAAAGGAGTCATTCCTAAATCAGAAACAATCTCTGTAAACTTTCTGCACCTCCCTTACTATAGGGCTGACCCCCAGCAGGCCCCATAGGGAATGAGGTGTTATAAATTGAGCTCAATTAACTATTTCCAAGATATGAAATAGTTCATATCAGGGCTCAGGGGTGATCTGATAGCCACCTATAAGTTTGTAAGGGGTGTCCACCAGGATCTGGGGGAACTTTTGTTCAGCAGAGCACCCAAAAGGACAACAAGGTCTAACAGTTATAAACTCGTGCAAGACCGTTACTGTCCGAGCCCCCAAGGTCTGGAATAGCCTGCCATCGGAGGTGGTTTAAGCACCTACTTTGAATGCCTTCAAGAGAAAATTGGATGTTTATCTTGCTGGGATCCTATGACCCCAGCTGACTTCCTGACCCCAGGACAGGGGGCTGGACTCAATGACCTTCTGAGGTCCCTTCCAGCCCTAATGTCTATGAAATCTATGAAATCTATGAAAAGTTCAAAAAACATTTCTGTTTAAAATTTTAACCAAAAATAAAAGAAAAGGTCCATTCATTTTTAAAATTCGTTTCCCCTGCTCCTTTAGCAGCATTAGTTAATAATACGAGATGCCCTTTTCCCTACTGTTGTCCAAGACTCTATTTCCAGTTGAAATGGAAGGTATACTTTATTTAATGCACTTTAGAATAAAGTCTTGAAGTGATCAAACCATTTCAAAGCTTTGTTCTGATCTTTTTTAACTGGGAGAACTGAAGCAGTCACGGGTGAGCAAATAATCAGTCTATATCAAACTGAAGCCAAGGACAACTTAATCTTCAGGGTTTGAAGTCCATTCATCTGCCAAAACTAACTTGAAATGCAATGGATTTCTAGGTGGAACAGGCAGTTACTGAAGACAGCAGAGCTATTCAGCTTAAAAGGAGTCATGTGATAAGAAAAAGACTACACAAGAAAACATCTGAAAGCATCTCAGCTCTGCCCCCTCAGCTGAATTTTCATCAAGGTAAAAAGGCTTCTTCTTTAGACAGTTTGTCTGAGGGTCTTTTGGGAGAGGTGAACTGGTTTATTTTACATTGTACCAAATATAGTAGAACAGATTTCCCTGAATCTACACTGAAACCATTTAAAGAGCATTCTCATCTTTCTACTGTTGATTACCCTAAGATCAGTGCTTTTTGACATTTAGTTCGACCTTTCCTCTGTAAAGTTACACATAATTGAGTCCTGGACAAACTTCAAGACACAAGGAAAATTTTTACTCATCATATCTCTGCAAGTAACACCACTTAGGGTATATATAGACATTACACTTAGGTCAATCTAATTAAGGTTAGATTGACCTAAAGTGCCAAATTGTACACAAGTTTTGGAGGAGGTTAGGTTGGGGGGTGAGGGGGCAGGGAAAGCCACCTGATTTAATTTAGTTCACTCAAATGTGGATCTCACACTTATGTTGATGAAACTAGGGGTTAGGTCAATTCAAGTGCCAAACAGTACAGGCAGTCCTCGACTTACAATGTTTAGAGTTACGTTTCGCACTTACAAGGTTTATAAATTGACACCCTCTTTCAACTTTATGACGTCAATTTCGACCTTACAACATGTGATCCGATGTGACGCCATGCCAGCAAACAAGTTTGCTGCATCGTTCATCTCCCCGGAGAGCATCTGTCCAAACTTCCTTGGACACTTTCTCTAAGAAAGCAGACAAGACTCCAGAAAAACCTGCAGCCAAGACTCCTGAGAAGACTCCAGCCAAGAGCCCTTCAAAAAGTCCAACCAAGAGCCCTTCAAAAAGTCCAGCAAAGTCACCTCAAAGGAGTTCTTCCAAATCAACATGATTGCTATTTACAATATAAGTACATTAATGTAGCTATATTGCTCATCTATAATTGATTGAGTACAAAATTCTGGGGTATTTTTGGTGAAAATAGGGTATTGGGCCTTGGTTCAGGAACCAATCCCCCATTTATAACATTGTTTCTTATGAGAAAATTGGTTCTGAGTTACAAAGTTTTGACTTAAGACATGGTTTTCAGGAACCAATTGTGCTGTAAGTCCGAGGACTGCCTGTACAGACATTTGGGGAGATTAGATTGGGCAAAATAGTGGCTGGCCTGATCTAACTTTAGTTTACCTAGGAGGTGAACTATGTAGATTGGTTTAACCTGTGCCTGATCTAACCTGAATGCGTGTTCTGTGCAGCCCAGGTGGAACCTCGCCCCCCTCCCTTACTTAGCCCTACTAACTTAGATTGGGTTCCCAGCCTAACTCCTGGTACTGGTGAGCATGCATATATGCAGAACCTGATCTACAATCATGCAGCTTGAAGTGAGCCATGTGACTGTCGATTGAGTCCTGGGAATGCATGTACATATTTGCAGTGCAGCCCTGGGGCTGGGAAAGCCTAGCCACTCACCCCAGGCCTGGGGCTATGCTTTTTCCTTCCCCTCACCCCTCCAAACCTAACTATCTGATCCCCACACCTGGACAGATACCTCCCTCCCCACCAACTCCCCCATGGACCTGCTAGCCCCTCCAATCCCATCAACCCTCCCCCACCTATGGACCCACTGGCTGCTCCAATCATGCCAAGCCCCTTCCTGGATCCCACTTTCTCCCCCGTCTTCTCCCAACCCCAATCCCATCAAACTTTCCCCACAGATCCGCCAGCGTCTCTGATCTCACCAACTCTCCTGCCCTCCCTGGAGCTCACCAACCTCCCCAATCCCTCCAGCACCCCCCTCAGACCTGCCAGTCCTCCACAGATCTCATTAACTCCCCCCCCCCCACTGCCCCTACCCCCCCCCCCCCCCCCTGCGGCCCTGCTAGCCTGTCTATTCCAGTCCGCCCCTTCCCTCACCCCAAATTTACCCAGATTGGGCTCCTGGCACTGGCAAGTCTATATAGCTGGTATACTATTTACAATCATAGTGCTTAAAGACAGCTGCATGCTTGTAGATCACATCCCAGGAGCCTCCGTAGATGGCCTTAAGCAGACCAGACCACCCACCTGAGAAAGGCAAGCAGGAGTTGTCTCATAGTCTTGTCTAGGTGTTCAGAATGTTTGCAGCAACATGTACCAGCTCCATGGAATCAAAATAAGATATGGCTGCAGGTGGCCTCAGAAATTTTTTTAGTTCAAATCTCCTCAAGCCAGGATCTCTATTAAAACCAGCAGTGCCCAACCTTCTTGCCTGGTAGGCTAGATTGGCAGTGCCCAGGCCATCTGCAGGCCATATGCAACTGGTGTTCCAGATCCAGCACCTGGGCTATCATGGTGGACACCATCTGGCTGTGCAGAAGGGGGTGGAAGGCAGGGCCTTAATGCAGTCCCATGGGGAAAGGAGCTTGACATGGCCCCACAAAGAGGGAAGGGGGCATGGCCCAGCCCTGTAGGAAGTGGAGGGTGGAAGAAAGGAAGAGTGGCTAGGCCTCAGCATAGCCCCATGGGGGAATGGGGTGTGGCCCAGCCCCAATGGGAGGCCAGGGGCCTGGCCTAATCCCAACCCAGCCCCATGGGGAGGGAAGGGAGCATGGCCTGGCCCTGATCCAGATATTTGTGCTAACATAAAAATTTTTATGGAAGCAAAAGCTACGAGCAAACAGATGGAGTAATCCTTTGTCATGCTCCAACTGTCCAGAAATGTTGTCACGACCAAAGGTAACCACAGTTAGTGATGCCTTAAATGGGAGGGCATCAAGACATTGGTTTGCTTAGTGTGAAGCAGGAATTCCCTAGAGGGGAGTTCTTGGGGCACACTTTCAGGCACACTCCCTGGGAATCCCTTTGTAGGGGATTCCTGTGGCACCCAACAAGCTACTCAGGGTCCAGTCCATGGGGAGGAACCAAGATATGTACTCTGTAGCAATCACCTGCAGGGGATTTCCACAGCACTTGTCTGCAAATGAGGGACCCCACAGGGCCTCCATCAACTTGGGATCCAGAGTACTGAGTCCTTTTCTGAGTGTAGGGCATGGGGTGGCGGTGTCCCTATCACTCACCTTTTACCCAATGATTAGATCACTTTTACATGAAACGGGAGACATAGATCTTTAGACTTCCACAGCCTGAGGGAATTCAAGCCTACATCTCCCACTTCCAAGGAAAGCATCCTAATCAGCAAACTATAACACAGATTGATGGAACCCTTTGCTCTTCTATTACAGCTAGACCGCTGCGCAGAAGAGCCTGGGAGATTCATAGGGCCAGGAAAAGAGCAAACGAGACAGAACAAGACTCCATAGATTAGTCATTATGGTAGTTCCCTAGGAAGGGAAGTCCTGAGTTTTGGTCCCTGATTATATGACTGCTATATTTTATTGCATACAATATGCCCTAGAATACAATATAGGCAGAATGAAGAAAAATGATTTTATAGGGTTATGGTTATGTAGAACAGGGACAGAATCTAATAGTCAGTTCACTCCCCTCCCTTTCCTGCTTAACTAAAGCTGAAAGCCTAGGTGAAGAAGACTGGCCTCCACAGTGGGAGTTTCCAAGGCAGTAAAATAGGAGGAGAGAGACCAGAAGAATCTAGCAGACAGCAAAAGTGTCCTAAGAAATTAGGGGTCTATCAAGACCATTCAAAGAGGCAATACAATTGTTCACACCTGTGGAGTGAACAACAAAGAGCCATTTAAGTCAGCTGTCTGACGAGTAATGCTACAGATGTTTCACAATGGAGCAAGAATCAAAGCAGGGTTCTTTTATTCTGGGCAGAAAGTTGCTTAATACAACTCACCTTCCCTCTTCTTCCCCACTCCAAAAAAAAAAAAAAAATCACCCCCAAAATCAGGGTACATGTTGTGCGGGCCGGGAGGGATCCGGGCCCTTTTTCGCGCCGCACGGGCTGTGGCCAGCAGCCCGGGCACACTGGGTCGGAGAAAACAGGCGACACGCTAGAATTAGTCACGGACGCGTAATGGTTGATTTAAGATTATTTACTTACACCAAAGATGGTCGTGGTGCAGGCAGGAAAACTTGCTTGAGTTGCAGTTACAGATAGAAAAGAAGAGAGGCGGACTAGAGTTCCTTCCCGTGAACATTCTTCTAGCCCATCCGGTTGGAGGCTCTAAACCGCGAGCCTGTCGCGCCAACCGAAGAAAGTACTCGAACTCACACGAAGTTTGCTAGGCTCCGTGGAACTTGTGCG
>NW_005841831.1:648312-734300 GCF_000455745.1 Alligator sinensis
CGCGGGCTGTGGCCAGCAGCCCGGGCACGCTGGGTCGGAGAAAACAGGCGACACGCTAGAATTAGTCACGGACGCGTAATGGTTGATTTAAGATTATTTACTTACACCAAAGATGGTCGTGGTGCAGGCAGGAAAACTTGCTTGAGTTGCAGTTACAGATAGAAAAGAAGAGAGGCGGACTAGAGTTCCTTCCCGTGAACATTCTTCTAGCCCATCCGGTTGGAGGCTGTAAACCGCGAGCCCGTCGCGCCAACCGAAGAAAGTACTCGAAGAAAAGAGCTCTGAATAGACTCACACGAAGTTTGCTAGGCTCCGTGGAACTTGTGCACGCAGGGAAGAGGGATACGTCGAGGATTGTGCTCGACGACGGGGAGAGGCTAGAGGCTGATCAGACCCCTGTTGCCTTCTTGATATTCCCGCTGGGTCCAATAGGCTCCGCAGCGCTTAGAGATCTTCACGAGACGTGAAGTCTTCTCCTCCTGGTGTTTGTGGAGTCCTCCAACTTGGGCGGAAACCACTCGAGCCTTTTATATGGCTAGCAAGCCACTGCAGCCAGGCCGGCCTGCCTCTATCATGTGGGGCTCTCCATGGTGCACAAGCAGCTCCCGCACTTGTGCACCACTGGGAGAGTATGTGAGAAGACAGTATTTCTGGCTTGTAGATATGGTTGTCTAATGTAAAATTCAGAAACACTGCTGGGGGCAGGGACTAGATTCTTATTTCTTGTCTAGTTGTACCTTCTAGGCAATTGTCAACTAAACTGTGGAGAAAATTATTTGGATGTTAGACTTGCTGTATTTTGTCTGGCATGTCCAAAGGGGCTCACAAAAAACATTGTATCAAAGTTGGATTCCAAGAAGTAGGAGAGAGCAGTCAGCTCTGCCAGTGGATGGTGAATGCCTTACCCAGGTTCTCTGCGTAAAAGCTTCCTCTTAGAAGTAACAGGCCATCAAGGTCAGAATAACGATATTCATGACCAAAAAAAAGGATGAGAACAAAAATTAGCCAAGGCAAAATAATAGCTAAGCAACCACTCAGACTTCCATGTTTTAAATTCAAAATCCAATTTAGTAGACTGCTGTTTTGTGTTTGGATGCAGGCTCCAGGTTAATGAATTGTAGTCGGTCTGCAGAGGATTACAGACAACTTGTTGTGGATTATAGTGACTTGAACGGGATTTCAGAAAGTACTTCTTTGATATTATCTAACCGGGGACTGAGAAGAGGTAGGTTTTAAATTATTGTTGTATCATTAATAATATTTGTAGAGCTCACACTACACTTATCTATAATGGGGCTTTGTAAGGGGCAGGCCTGTCACTCTGAGCTGGTGGGGGAAAAGTGACCCACCAGCTTCTCTGCCCTCCCCTGGTCTATTCCTAGTGCCACCCATCCCCCCCTCCCCTCCAATGGACACTGACAAGCCTGCCCCTGTGGTCTCCAGAGATGCCTAATCCATTCACCTGCTACACAGATATTGCCTGCCTCTGACTCCACCAATCTGAAGCCCCCTCATCTGCCATTTGACCTGGACCCTACCTAAAGGGCTGGTCTGCCATTGGTGGGGGAAGGAGGAGGAAGGAAGCAGGGGGAACCATGCTCTTTAGGTGGTGCAGACTATCCTGGGCCTGCAGACCCTGCACAGGGCTGTAGATGTAGACACCCAACTTAAGTGCTGTGGGGGATAGATTCTCCTACACAGTATAGGGGAGGTGTATGGTGGGGTGTAGGGGTGTTTGTGGGGGTTGTGAGGGGATGTGGCTGTGTGTGAAGGGTCAATAAGGTACTATGGGAGGTATGTATATATCTGGGGGTGTTGTGGGGGCAGGGTGTGGGTGTGTGGGGTTTGTGGGGTGTGAGGGTGGGGGGATTTGGGGACTTCCCACACACTCCCCGCTATGGTGCACTGCTCCTGCTGGTGGCAGCAGCAGCAGCAGGTGGGAGCACTTAGGGTGCTCATGCCTGGTGCAGGCACTGCTGCTGGCATTGCACAGCTCTGGCCAGTGCTGCACATGGGGGTGAGGACTGCAGCCAGGCCGGCCTGCCTCTATCATGTGGGGCTCTCCATGGTGCACATGCAGCTCCCGCACTTGTGCACCACTGGGAGAAGCTGAGCCACGGAACTGACTGCCTTTGCTGCTCCCTGCTGTGCAGGTCCTGGGACTCCACCAAAAGTGGAGGGGAGCCCCAAGCCCTGCTTCTCCGTAGAGTTCTGGGACCTGCATGGCAGAGAGTGGTGAAGGCAGCTGGCTCCATCACATGGGGATTCCCTTGTGGCATGCAAGTGTGGGAGCTGCATGTGCACCACTGGGAGCCCCACATGATAGAGGCAGGCCAGCCTGGTTGCCCCCCTGTGCAGCACTGGCCAGAGCTGCATGCCACTGGTGGCAGTGTCTGAGCCAGACATGGGCACCCTGAGTGCCCCTGACTGCTGCTGCTGCTGCTGCTGCCACCACTGGAGGGGGCTATGTGCCATAGGGGGAAGTGTGTGGGGGCTCCCCACATCCGCTCACCCTCCTTCACACCCACACCTTGCCCACCCGAACTCTGTGCTCCCGCTGCCCCCCTGAGTGCGGGCTTCATGCTGCTGCCAGCCCCAGTCCCATGCTCTGCCCTCCCACCCAGCTGCAGATCCCCCTGGCTCCCCAGCCCTGCCCTTTGCCATTTCCTTACCTGGTGTCCCGTGCAAACGGGTCACCAGGGAAGCCAAGCAGGTCCCCTGGCAGCTGTAGAAGTAGTAGCAGCAGCCCCACTCCGAAGCTGCATATTGGCTAGGTTGGGCCCTTCTGTGTACAAGGGTGGGAGTGAGGCACAATAGGGTATGTTGGGTATATATGTGGGCACCTCACTTCCACCCCCACAGGCAGAAGGACTAGATGGGGTACAATTATTTGGTGGGCACCTGCGGGGCAGATGAAATTTTCTGGTGAGCTGGATCCAGCCTGCAGGCTGTATTTTGCCCACCCCTGTTATAACCTGACAGTTGAGGGGAGGCTGTGTTGTTAGGAGTTGGGATGTGGTCCTTTGTGACTACCAGCCAATCAGCCCTGATTGGTGTCCTGGGGTGTTCTCACCTGTTTGTAGGCAGTGAGGGGAGCCTACAAAGCATGCTGGGATATGTGCCCTGGGAGCCCCTGGCTGGGTGCTTTCAGCAGTGCTGTAGGGTGATGTGTAGATGCACCCATAGAGAAGTAGGGCTGGAAGAGACCTCCAGAGGTCATCTAGTCCAACCCCCTGCCTGAGGTAGGATTGTCCATCTCTAAACCATTCTATATAATCCATAATTTAAACTCTACACAAAATTACAGTCAACCCTGACACAACGCAGACCTAACACCCTAACCTGCCACAGACAGCATCCTGCTTCTATAAAACGTTTAAATATGCTCAAGAAATTCTGGGTAGAGGGCCATGACCCCCGACTACAAAGGAAGACAAAAAACCCTCACAGTCCATACCAATCTGACCATGGGGTAAAATTCCTTTCTGACCCCAAATATGGTGATTGCTGTGACTCTGAGGGGAGGGGTAAGACCCTCTAGCCAGGAGCCTCCTGCTTTGGTCCCAGCAGGAGTACTGGTGCACCATGGTAGTCAAAGTCCTCAACTTTGGCTGTAACCAACACCCAATGCCTCTAAGGAAGGCTTAAAAACACCCTGGCACATGTAGCAGAAAGGGGGTGGGGGAAGGGATAACTCATAAAGCCCAGAAGCATGGAAAATACCCACAGTAGAATATAGGTATATACCTGAGATCATCCCTGGGGACATCCAACTTCATCTTGAACACCTCTAGTGATGGCGAGTCCACAACTTTCCTAGGCAGCCTATTCCACTACCTCACTATTCTAGCAGTGAAGAAGCTTTTCCAGATATCTAATTTAAATTTACTTTTCTGCAACTTTGATCCACTGGCTCACTTCCTCCTCTCCGCAGCAGAGACAGAAGGTGATTTCCCTCTTCCTTATGGCAGCCCTTCATAGGGCTGTTACTCCTATTACTTCCCAAGCAGCAGGACTGGTTGTAAGCTTGTTTGCTCAGTGTAGCCACTGTCACCATTAGTGGAAGCACATTATATTAGGTGAAGATGTGGCTCTGCCAATCTATCATGTCTCTCTGCCTCTTATTTCTCACTTCTTCAAGTATTCAAAGGACCTGATTTTGCAATAACACCAGGCTCCCCAGCTCCAGCAAGGATCTGATGTTGGTGTTTGAGAAAATAAAATGTATTTTCCCTCACCGCAGAGAGCCTAGATCTGTTCCCGCCCCCTTTCCTCCCCCTCCCCTTCCACCACACCAGACTTACCAGCTTGATGCAGCTCTATCCAGAGTCATAAAGTTGAAACCCACATTGGAAGGTCAAAAGAGGGTGTCAATTTATAAACATCTTAAGTACCATTGGTCATAACTCGAAAAGTTGTAAGTCAAGGACTGCCTGTATGCTGTAGATTTCTTAGGGCTTTTAAAACAATGTTTCAGTTAGTGATTGTTCTAGAACTCAGTGTCATGTTTTTAATATTGGAATTCTGAGAGAAGCTTAACTCTGCATCTGATCTGAGCTCTTATGGGGGTATCTGCACATGAGCTTAACTGTGGAGTTGACTATGTGACAGGCTAGCTGGCAGTGACTTAGCTCAGGGGTTTTGAAAGGGCAAAAGATGATTGGAGGACTTGGGGTTCCCTTTCCTCACCGATCTGGTAATGATTTGGCCCAGGGGTTTTGAAGGGGTAAAAGATGTTTGGAGGACTTGTGATTCCCTTTCCTCACCAATCAGGCCCCAGAGACTCACCTTCCGTGTCCCCTGATTGGCCCCTTGGGTCACCTGGAGGGGGATAAAAGGGGCAGCGTGACTGACTTAAGGGAGAGACCAGCAAGGGACCACAAGGAAGGAGCTTCAAATAGCTGGGCCAGTGGGGTGGGAGCAGCTGCCCCAGAAGAGCCTGAAGGAGTGGGAACTGCAGGCAGCAGTTGGACCCTCAGCAGCGTGGTGTGTGACTGGCAGGAGAGGCTCCTGCTGGGCTCCAGGATTGCCTACGAGAACCTGTGGCCAGCAGGAGAGGCTCCCCAGCTCCAGCAAGGATCTGAGCAGTGACCCGAAAGTTTCCCAGTTCTGCTTCCAGCTCCTCCAGCAAGAGGCCAGGCAGCTCGACATGAGGCTGGGGCTCTGGGAAGGTAAAGACGCCTAGCAGGTTGAAGTAGTGCCAGCACTGGTGGCTGTGTGGTAGAGTTTCTAGCTACCACGTGGGAGATCAGAATTCAAGTCCCAGCTCAAGTAACTTGGGGTGAGTAAGCTAACAGGGAGAAAATCTTCTTGCAGTGGAAAGGGGCCATTATGTTTTCCCCCTTTCTCCCCCCTCCAGGTACTTAGGCCCTATATTCCTTGTCATTTGACATTTTGTATTTTGTGCCTTTTATATTTCACCAACCAGTATTGTTTGTTCTGCTGTTTGTGTTTTACATTTTGGTTAACCCTGTCTTTTGTCAACTGGATAAATATGTCTTTGATTGTAAGTGTCTAACCTTTGTTGAATCCTGCCCCCTTGGGGCATTGTAGTGTCCCCTATACCCCCTGGTTTATACTGGTTATGTTCCCAGTATTGTTATTCTTATTAAAAGGTATATGGTTAAGTCCCCATTGGTGGTCTGGCTCTGCTCTATAAGGGGAGGAGAGTCCCTATACCTTCCACAGTGCTTGTGCGCCTGCTTTGATCCCTTCAATTGGAGAGGGGGTACCTCTTGGAGTACTGCCCGGGTTACAGCTAATTAACTCCACAGTAAAATGTCACTGTCTACACATACAGTGCTATTAGGCCAGAGTAAACTAATTTACTCTGCCATTACTGCCCAACACAAATACTAGCCTATGGCAGAGTTATTTACTCAGCTGCAACACATATGTGGACAGTGACCAGGACTGGCTTGGGCATGAGGGTGCTACAATGTGGCAGCTTCTTGCTGACTAGCCCTGCACTGTAGCACCCTTATGCCCCAGCCAGCCCTTCTGTAGCATGTTGAGCTAGAGTGGAGCAGCTCTGGTCTGGCAGGCTGCACTGCCCCAGATCAACATGCTTCAGGCCCAGGTGCATGTGTAAACACTGCACGTGGGAGCAATAAACTCTGGCATGAACTGCACCAGAGTTTATTCGGGCACACTAATTTCATGTGTAGATGCACCCTGTGTAGCTGATTTTTCCCCTGTACTGGCTTTTGAGATAGCTAGGGGTGAAAATTATTTAGGCCTTATTTGGATTTGAAAAAATCACTCACAAAGCATTGCTGATATGTCCTTATGTTATTTATTTGAAGGACTGGAAAAAGCTTAAGCAGAAAAGAAGGGGGCAGTATCAGATGCATAGTGGGTGTATCTATACATCACTGTACAGTGATGTTGCTATGGCGCCAAGCTTTAGTACTTCTTTTTGGAAGTACTAAAGCAAGGCACAGTATGGGTGGTGCACGGTGCACTGGTAAATATTGCTGCTATGTTGCCTTAGCGGCAAACTATACCTGGGGAGTGTGTGACCTAGCTGGTGATGATGTGTAGATGCACATGGTTGCTATGTCACTATATTGCTGTAGGGTGACATGTAGACACATCTTATGAGTAGGAAAGGCTCCAGTTTACACAGTACCCACATATGCATGCAAATATAGGGATATACGCATTAACAGTCAGTCCCCCAATCATGATTACCTGTTGACAAGTAGTGATCACAAGGGCTATGGACACAGCTACACTGAGGGTACAGGCAGACATATGTTTGGAGCCACTTCAAAAGAGGAATGGTTTGAAAGGGCAGCAGAATCTACCATCTGCCATTTCCCTTTTCAAATGGCTCCAAACATATTTGTGTCCATACCTTGAATAGACATTCAGGACATGAATGTTTGTTTGCAAGAGCTCTCTGTGAGCTATGCAGCCAGCCCTACTAGGTAGTTACTTACTATGGGCACCCAGCAAGCATGCAAGAGAGCACCACAGAAGAGAACATTCCATATCTTTTCCTTGATGTCACTGTCAGGGTTGTCAACCCAAGGATTGTTTTTTACTGACAATCTACAAACTTTACTGACACTCAGACCTTTTTACTGACACATGCTTTTTACCGATATGTCTTCCATAATGTAAATGTAACTTTTCTGCCTGGCTCTGTGCTGCTGAGAGACTCCAGTTAGGAGGCTTGGCTCAAATTTAGGGATTTAATATCAACCATAGTAAAAAGGTTTGGTTGGCATTAAAAAGCTTGTGGTAAAAAAAAAAAAGAAACAAAAAAATTCTTGGGTTGGCCACCTTGCTTGACTGCAGTGATGGTTTACACTGTGCTACCCCCTCCCACCAGCCCCACCCTCTCACCCTCATACCCTGATGGCTCTGACTACACCCTGCACCATGCTACCCCTACCCAAGCCCATTCCCCAGCCTTATACCTGCCAGCCCTGCTTTACCCTATCCTGACATGGACCTGAAAAGAAGCCTACCTATGACCCAGAAGTATCACAAGTGGGCTAGGACACAGCAGCATCAGCATACAGCTGAGAAAATGCTTCTTGTAGGGTGTTGCACTCCCACTTGAACACAAGGTTGCAGTGCTTTGCTCTGTCTACCAGAACTTCAGTCAAATTGTAGTTGCTTGGTGTTTTTGCTTACAGCTAAAGTTTTTTTTTTTCAGATTTTACTGAAAGACCTTTTTGCATAATTTTTTTACTGACAGCCAGTAAATTCACTGACAGTTGGCAACCCTGGTTACTGTCCAAACATCTAATGCTAAGCACCTGCTGCAGTTAGTATGATTTTAATACTTCCTTTTTTAGGCAGACCTCTACCAGCACAGAGGTCATGGGACCCATGCTTGAATGGTTTGAGGACACAAAGTGGCTACAAACTCTTCAATAACAGGTAAACTTAGTTTTTCTCCTTAAAAATAGCTGGTTTTTATTACAGATTTAGTTCTAGATCCTAGCCGCCCTGACAGTGAAGTAGCGCCTCCTGATATCTAGCCTGAATCTACCCTCTGCCAGCTTGTGACCATTATTTCTTGTCACTCCTGGTAGTACTCAGGGGAACAGGGACTCCCTCAATGCCTGCTGGTCCCCCCTGACTAGTTTGTAAATGGCCTTCTCTCATAGAGGCTGAATGGGTTTAGGTCCCTTAGTCTCTCCTCGTAGGGCCTGCCCTGCTGCCCACTGATCATGCAAGTGGCCCTCCTCTGGACCCTCTCCATGTTGTCCACATCCTTCCTGAAGTGTGGTGCCCAGAACTGGACACAGTACTCCAACTGCGGTCTGACCAGTTTTGCTTTTGATGGTGTTGGTATTTGCATGCCTCAGTGGCATATTGTGCATTAATTCCAGCCACTGTAGGAAATTTGGTGGCGTAATGCGCCTTAAATGACTTGGGATGCAGCAAACTAAAATGGCTTCTAGGAGTTTTAGTTTGCTGCCCCTACAGCTGTGGAACAAAGCACTGGGCTCTGTGCAGCTCCACAGCTCTGCAGGAGGCCCTGCAGGCAGCCTTACAGCAGCCTGGGAAGGCAGGCCCCATCCAAGAAAAGCAGTAAGCCTGATCTTTTTTTCCCCTTGCCTGGAGCCTGCCTGCCTGCCTGAGCTGTGCGGGGGCCCAGGGCTTCCCTCCATGGCTGTGGTGCCCCCTGGGACCGCCCATAACTGGGTGCCTGCGGGTGGGTGTCATCTGGGGGGGGAGCCACTGCTGCTGTGGAGGGAAGCACCCCCGCCCGCAGCCCAAGGACCCCTCTGCCAGCTGGTAGCTTGCCCTCTCCTCCCCGCCAGAGAGGCAGGTAAGTCAGTGGGGTGTGTGCATGACATGGGAGTTTAATCAGTCCTAAATCGAAACGGTGCTTTTTAAAACCCACCACTTCAATTTGGGGCCCCTGTTTCATCTACACATGCTCATAGAGTCAAATCTTGCCAATGTTACTGCACCCGTTCTTAGTACAGTCTCAGGTGAAACTTCTCATTGCCTTCAGTTGGTGAAAATGAGCTTAGATTGAAGGGATTCGTTCTGGATCATGAACTAATCAACTATAGACAAAGTGTGATTTAATCAAAGAAGGGCTGTGACAAGCACTGTTTGCAGTACCCGATTTCAGCATAATTTTTTGTTTCTCCCTAGCTTCTCAGATTTACTTCTTTCATTTCTAATCCCCCCCTTGGCTCAGAAAAGAGTTATAGGTAGTTTAGGGATGCCACCCAAGAAGAGTGCTAAGGGCTTGTTTATACCTGGGATTAGCATCTATTCATTCATGGGTATAAAAAGCAACCCCAGACAGACAAGGGTAAGGTTGAGATTTGCACCACTGCAGCTAATCTATCTACAGTGAGCATCATCATTTCGGTTGTGGATTGTCTATAATAAGGGGTTAGCATAATGCAGCTGTAACCAAGTGCTATTAGCCTCTGAGCATAACATAGATTAGATTTCCCTTTTAAAAATACACCTTTCCTCTGTGCTTTCCCAGTTAAACAGGAGTTTATGCTCTGTGACTTGCTTAATTCAAATCCATGGATTATGTTCTATTTAGATGGATTCCTTATCAAACATGCCCTGAATAAACTTCCTATTAAAAGTCCAAGAGTTAATAACAATTACCAGGGCTATACAAGATAGTTTAGGACCAGATTCTATTCCACCTATTAGCTGCCTGGATATGATTCTTTTCTACCCAGCAACTACTTTTATAACAAGCTGCCATCTTTACTTTAATATGTATGCTGCTTACAGATGTAAAAAATCAAACAAATGCTTTTTTGAAACTCTGGGCACCCCCCCCAAGCTGAGCCCAGCACATGCCCAGAACAGGCACTGTGTTGAACCAGGCTTACCCAACGTCTGTATAGATTGGGTGCTTCAGTAGGACTGTTTTGATACTTTTTATCTAATAGTTTATTGAATCAGCTATTAGATTAATGCACGCCCTGCCTCCCTGAAGCTCCTGATCCATACAGATGCTGCGGAGCCAGATAGAACCAACGCACTGCTTCTTCCAGGAAAGCGCATTTTCCCCTCCACGTCTGTCAGTGCCCATAGTGATAAAAGGAAAAAAAAAAAAGCAGTGATGACCCACCAACCCTAATACAATTAACCTAAACTCCTGTAAACAAAACCTTTGTACCCACACCATGCCATCATTTATTTCTATATGGAAGTGTGCAGGTATCAGATATTTTTCCTGGGTGCACGTGACTATTTGATAAATATCAATATCTTAAGGGGTAAAGCCACTGTGTAAAATACAATTTTCCACAGTTCTCAGCATCAGTTAATTATACTGAAAAAACCCCTTTATTATCTCAAATTTCTATTTGAACCAATTCAATATTTCACTTTCTGGAAATACCTTGTACAATATATTAAAGAATGTTACCCTTTGCCCTGACTTTTAAAATGTTTAGCAGAATGTAATAGAATTCTACAGAAGAGAGGTAATTTTCTGTAAGATAGTTCAAAAGAATCCAGATGCTCAGCTGATATAAATCTATAATAGTTTCATTGACTTCAATGAAACTATGCTGATTTACCTCAGCAGAGGGTCTAGCTCATACAGTATAGAAAGGAATCCATTCTTGTTTTAAATTACCTAGACTTTTAAATGATTTTCTATAAAACCTTGCTAGTTTCATCCCTGTTAAATTCTACAGCACCTGCCTATCACATGGATAACTGAGATTGCCCTCTGATTTCTTCCAAAAGTGCCACTCCAATAATTTCTCTCCTTACTTTGTGTTGATTTGGATATACAACCTGCATTATTGCTCACTGCAACACCTGAAGATCGGCCAGTGCTATGGATGAAAAGCCTACCAGTACTCAGAAGAATAGCAAGCACAACCTGATAAATTTAGATTCTACCTTCTCTGTGTCTGCAAAGGACTCCTCAGCAGCTGCTGCATCTCAGAGATGTTTGTTCAAAAGAAAATATAAGGTGACTTGTGAAGATATGTGTATTGCTTAAAAGTATAAATATTATTAATGAGGACCCTCCCATAATGATGTCAGCATCCAAGGGCAAGTACAAATTGGGCAACTGAGTCATGTAATCAGAAGGGCCACCTTAGACAAAAGCTTCATGATCCACTTGTGATAAAAAGCTTAGCTTTGCAGGCTCACTGAAGTCAAAGGCAGCTTTATGTACATGTGAAGTGAATGAGGGCGGAAGGGCTGAAAGCTTAAGACCAACTTTCTAAGTTGAGTTTTCACTTATACTTTCTGTAACCAGTAATGCACACCAAGGGTGGGGAGGCACCGATGACATATGCACGGGGCCTGATCCAAAGCTTATAGCTGTTTGTTGACGTTAATGGGCTTTGTGTAATGTCCACCTATTATAGTATACACCTACAGGAAAAAAAGCAAAGGTTAGTTATGATTGCCAACTGGCAGGAGATCTTGGGTCTGATTCTATGTCTGCTTTGGACTTGTGTGACCTAGAGTAGTGGTCTTCCAATCTGTATAATGGGAATGATAATATTTTCTTGGCAATTCCAGCACCGAAGCAAAAGAATAAACGGATTATGCAAAATGCACTTCCTATGCATCCTTAACAGTGGTCCCTTCAAGACAGGATGAGACAATATAGGGAAGCTTGCATTTCACTTGCCTAATGGGTAGCTAAGAGATCACTCTCTGGGATTGAAATTCCATTCACCGATGACAAATCCACACACACGCGCCCACGCACCCTTTTGATATTGTAATGTAGGTATTTTTGTTGGCATAACATCAGAGCAGATGATGCTAGCAATAATTGCTGTGGAGCTAGGAAATTCTGATTCTGTTTTAGTTTTCCTTTTCAGGGAACTTTACTTTTTTTTCCATTAGCACTTACCGTACCATAAACAAACTTGACATGACAAGAAGCATAAACATGACCATAACCTAAACCTATGTTACACTTAGGTTATATTTATAATATAAACCATAACCTAACATAACACCTAACACAGACATAGCATAACACTAGCATAACCATTAACACAATCATAAACATAGCATAGCATGAACATACCATAACCACAAACATAACCATAACCCTTAGATGGACATTGCACAAGCACAAACACAGCAGAAACACAAACGTAACATAACATGACCATAGCATGCATCACTGTACCATCAACTTAAGCATAATATAACTATACCATTACGATAACCACAACGAAACATTAGCATACCATAACCATAAACACATCATAGCTCAGTACAGCACAAACATAGCATAAACTTATGCATAATGCAACTATAACTTCAACATAACCATAGCATAACCATCACTTAAACATAACATGAACATAAGCATAACCATAGCCATAACAACATAAACATAGCATAAATATAACATAAATATATGATAAACATTAACATAAACAGTTTATTAATTATCTGACTTTCTTTCTTGAAGTTTTCAGGTCCAGAATTTATCATTCTCTCCAGGGAACCACCAGTGACCTTGCATCTACCTGGATCAATTGTGGTAAATACGAACATTAAAAATTTAGAACCAATCTGGTGATCCTTCAGTTGAGTCTCCATCTGGCTCTATAGAACCACTCTTTGACTTTTTGACTCCCTGGGCAGAATCCATGCCTCACCACCCATGGAGCCCTGCAAAGGCAGAACCTAAGGAAAGATAAACACCACACCTTGGTACATAGAAGTCATAGAATCATAGAAAGTTAGGGTTGGAATGGACCTCAGGAGGTCATCTAGTCCAACACCTTGCTCAAAGCAGGACCATCCCTAACTAGATCATCCCAGCCAAGGCTCTGTCTAGCCAGGTCTTAAAAACCTCTAAGAATGGAGATTCTGTCACCTTTCTGGGTAGCTTGTTCCAGTGCTTTACTACCCTTCTAGGGAGAGGTTTTTTTCTAATATCTAACCTAAACTTCCCTTGCTGCAACTTGAGATCATTGTTCCTTGTTCTGTCATCTGCCTCCACTAAGAACAGTCTAGCTCCATCCTCTTTGGAACCATTTTTCAGGTAGTTGAAGGCTGCTACTAAATCCCTGCTCAGTCTTCTCTTTTCCAGACTAAATAAGCCCGGTTTCCTCAGCATGTCTTCATAAAGTATGTGCCCAAGTCCTCTAACCATTGTCGTTGCCCTCTGTTGAACTCCATCCAATTTGTCTACATCTTTTCTGTAGTGGGGGAGCATACAAAACTGACCACAGTACTCCAGATGTGGCCTCACCAGTGCCAAATAGAGAGGAACAATCACTTCCCTTGAGCTACTTCTAGCAATGCAGCCCAGTATGCCATTAGCCTTCTTTGCACAAAGGCACACTGTTGGCTCATTCAGCCTATTGTCCACTGTAACCCCCAGGTCCTTTTCTGCAGAGCTTCTGCTTAGGCAGTCAGTTCCCAGCTGTACCACTGCATGGGATTGTTCTGTCCTAAGTGCAGGACTTTACACTTCTCCTTACTGAATCTCCTGAAATTCCTTTTGGTTCAATCCTCCAATTTGTCTAGGTCTCTCTGAATCCTAGCCATACCCTCCAGCGTATCTACTACTCCTCCCAGCTTTTTGTAATCCACACAGTGGCTAAGGGTGCACTCCATCCCATCTTCCAGATCCATTGATGAAGATAGTGAACAAAACTGGCCCCAGGACTGACCCCTGGGGCATTCCACTTGATACCAACTGTTAACTAGATATTGAGACATTGATTACTACCCTTTGAGCCTGATGATCCAGCCAGTTTCCCATCTTCCTTATAATCCATTCATCCAACCAACCCGTATTTCTTTAACTTGCTTGGGAGAATGCTGTGGGAGACCACATCAAAAGCCTTGCTAATTCAAGGTATATTATGTCCACTGATCTTCCACCATCCAGAGAGCCAGTCATCTCACCATAGAAGGCAACCAGGTTGGTCAGGCATGACTTGCCCTTGGTGAATCCATTCTAACTGTTCCTAATCCCATTCTTCTGCAAGTGCTTGGAATGGATTCCTTGAGGATCTGCTCCATGATTTTCCAGGAACTGAGGTGAGGCTGACTGGTCTGTAGTTCCTCAGGTCCTCCTTCTTCCCTTTCTTAAAGATGGGCACTATACTTATCCTTTTCCAATTATCTGGGACCTCTCCTGATCCCCATAGGTTCTCAGAGATAATGGCCAGTGGCTTTGCATTCACATCAGCCAACTCAACACTCTCAGGTGCATCACTTCCAGTCCCATGGACTTGTACACATTGAACTTTTCTACATAGTCCCTAATGCAAGAGCGGGCAATAATTTCAGCTGAAGGGCTGCTTAATGAGTTTTGCTGAGCTGTCAATGGCTGTAAGGTAGCCCTGCCCCTTGACAGGTGCCCCATTCCCTGGTTGCCATCTTGGGACTGGAAGTCACACCTGTAACCCCTGACCTTTGCCAAAGGAAGTCCCTCCCCTTGCCCCCAGAAGTACTCCTTTTGGGAGGAGAGGGCTGCCATCTTGGAACCAGAAAAAAAACAAATCATATACTAAAAGTCAAATACCTACTATAACATATTTTAATTTTATTACAAAAAATATTTTTGTCATGATTTGTGTTTGCGTATTATATATAGATATGATTGCATAATTATGCAAAAATAAAGTCTTACTCTTGTATATTGTGTATGGGGGTGGGGTGTGTGGTTGGGGTGGGGTGTGTGTATGTGGGAGAGTTGTGAGGGGGTGTGGCTGTGTGTGGGGGGGCTTAGCGTATGTTGGGGGTGTATATATGGGGGGGTTGTAGAGGTAGGGTGTGGGTATGTGGGGTATGTGGGGTTTGTGGGGTGTGAGGGAGGGTGCGAGGTATGGTGCACAGCCCCCCACACACTCCCTCCCATGGCGTACAGCCCCTGCTGGTGGCAGCAGCAGCAGCGGCCCAGCAGCATGGGGCTCCAGCCAGAGCTGAATGTGGTGGCAAGAAGCACAGCAAGGCCAGCCTATCTCTATTGCACAGGGCTCCCTGTGATGTCCATGCACTCATGAGCCACTGTGGGGGAAGCCCTGTATGATGGAGCTGGCTGCCTTTTCCTCCACCTGCCATGCAGGTCCTGGGACTCTGCCAGAAGTGGAGGGGAGCACCACACCCTGCTTCCCTGTGGAGTCCTCAAGACATGCATGAGAGGGAGCAGTGAAGGTAGCTGGCTTCATCACACAGCAATTCCCTGCCTGTGGCATATGAGTGCTGGGAGCTACATGTGCACTGCAAGGAGCCACACACAAGAGGCGGGCTGGGTTTGCTGTGCCCTTGCCTCCACGTGCAGTTCTGTTTGGAGCTGTGTGCCATCAGGTGGCACTGCCTGTGTGGGCCATGAGTGCCTTGAGGGCCTGCCGCATACTGTTGCTGCGAGGGGGGAGGTGTAGGGGATGCATGTGCACCCCCTGAGCATGGCGGTGCACCCCCTGCAAAAAGGCACCACCCACACTGTCAGCAGCGCCTGCAGGCGGTCGCTACTCGCCACCCTGCCACTGACACCACCAGCAACATCTGTGGGTGGTCCACGATTGCTGCTGGCCGCCGCTGCTGGCAGCGCCTGTGGGTGCTTGCCGACCCCTGGTTGGCACTCACCACCCTCCGCCACCTTGCTGCCAACAGTGCCGGTGGTGTCTGTGGGAGCTCTGTGCTTACTGCCGCTGGGCTCCTGCTGCTGTCGCCGCTGCACTCCCACCGCTGCCAGCGCAGCTGTGCCACATGTGCTGTGCCCACACCCCTGCTCCCCCCATCCCTCACATCCACAGCCTGACCACCCAAGCTCTGTGCTCCCACCACTCCCTCTGGGTGTGGGCTTCGCACTCCGGCCAGCCCCACACTCCATGTTCCCACCCAGTTGCAGCTCACCCTCCCCCACACCGCTTCCCTTCTTGCTGCCCAGAGAGAGTGCTGCAGCAGGGAAATAAGGAGGAGGCATTGGATGGTGGGGAAGCCAAGCGGGTCCACTGGAGGCTGCAGCAGTGACAACAGCAGTCCCACCCAGAAGCTGTGTGCTGACTGGGCCAGGCCCTTCTATGCATGAGGGAGCAAGGTGCACAGGCTGGGTGGGGTACAAATAGTAGGTGGGTGCCTGCAGGCAGATGAAATTCCTTGGCAAGCTGGATCTGACCCATGGGCCATATTTTTCCCACCCCTGCCCTCACCTGTTCTTTTACCACTGGCAGCTGCTCAACTCTTCCCCCAACTCAGTTATCCCCCAAAGGGGGATATCATTCAAATTTTACACCGTCTTCAAGAGGATAGTAGGGGAGTAGGAAGAGTAACTATAGACAATGGCGAGGATAAGTCACAATATTTAGAGTTCCAGTCAAATAATACATGCAGTAACAGGCAACTGAGTAAGGAAAAAATGTGTAAGTGCTTCTACAAAAATATTAGAAACCTAAATATAAGATGGGTAAATTAAAATGCCTAGTATTAAATCATGACTTTGATATAATAAGCATCTCAAAGACCTGGTGGAAGGATGATAATCAATGCGGTATTGTTATACTGGCTTATAAACTATACAGGAATGGCAGAGTAGGACATGCAGGTGGGAGACGGGCACTGCCTTTTAAGGATAGGATAGACAGTAACAACATAAAAATCTTATCCAGAAGAGAAACTACCATAGAATTACTATAGAAACTCTGTACTTAAATAAAAAGGAACATAGTGGATGTATTTACATCTGTACTGTACCGCAGAGTTGACTTAATTAGTTCTGCAGTAAAGCATCCCTGTTTACATGTGCCCCCCTATTAGGACACAGTAAATTAATTAAATCTGCTATAGGATAGTATTGTTTTGGACAAGTATTATCTTACAGCAGAGTTATTCAGTGTGCTGAAACTCACATTTAGATGGTGACCAGGGCTGGCTGGGGTGGAGGTTGCTACAGTGTGGGGGCTGCCTGATGGCTAGCCCTGCACTAAAGCACCCTTGTGCCCCAGCCAACACCTCTGCAGCACGTTGAGCCAGAGTGGACCAACTCTGGGCTTTCAGGCTGAACCTGGGTCCCCTGCCAGCCAGGGCTGCTTTGACGTGGATCAACATGCTGTGGTCCCAGGTGCATCTATAAACATTGCTCCTGGGAGTAATAAACTGGCGTGAACTGAGCTGGAGTTTATTGCTATGTACTAATTGCATGTGTAGACACACCCAGTATTAGGATTGTACTACCAACCACCTGATCTAGGGGTGAAGGTGATTCTGAAATGCTTACGGAGATTATAAAAGCTGCAAAAGTAGGACATGCAGTAATAATGGGAGACTTTAGCTATCCTTACCTAGACTGGATAAACACCTCAGAGTGAGATGCAGAGATAAAATTTCTGGATGTAATGCTTTCTAGGACAATATGCCTTGGAACCCACAATAAAAGAAGCAATTCTAGACCTAATTCTGAGGAGTGCACAGGACTTGGTTTAAGAGGTAACTGTAGGTGAGCCATTCTGCAACAGTGAGCATAACATAATCACATTCAACATGCTAGCAGGAGGTAGTAAGCCAAAAAAATCTACCACGCTGACATACAACTATAGAAAGAGAACTTACGCAAAAATGAGGAAGTTAGAAGTTAAAAGGAGCAAAGACATAAAATGTCTGCCGGAAGCCTGGAAGCTGTTTAAAAATACCATATAAGAGGTACAGGAAAAGTGTATAATGGAAATAAAAAAAGGGTACTAAGCAGTCCAGTAACACCCCTGCCTGATCTAATAGCAGTTTGAGAGGCTACCCAAGGCAAAAAAAGTTGTCCTGCAAAAAATGGAAGGCAGCTCTAAATGAGGAAAACAGGAAAGCATACAAAATCTGGCAGGTCCAGTGCAAAAGCAAAATAAGGCCAGCCAAAAAAGAATTTGAGAAAAAGCTAGTGAGAGAACCAGTGGGAGCATTAGACAACCAAAGTATAAAAGGTCCACTCAGGGATAATAGAGCCATAGCAGAGATCTGTATTAATTATTTGTTTTGGTTTTTACTGCAGAAGATACTGGGGGAAATGTCACACCAGATAAGTTCTTAGTAAATGGGTCTGAAGAATTGGAGCACACTGAAGTGAGAATAGAATTGATACAAACATACTAAAATGTCACCAGGACTGGCTAGCATTCACCTGAGACTTCTGAAGGAAATCAAAGGTGAAATTGCAGGACTGTTGGCAATAATAGGTAACCTGTTGTTACAAACAGTCTCTGTTGCCAACATAACAATCATCTTCAGAAAGGGCTCCAGAGGTGATTCGGTGAGTCTTGCTTTCATCTCTCGCAAGTTGGTAGAACCTAGAATAAAGAATAAAATAAGCAGTTATGGACAAATATGATATGCTGGAAAAGAGTCAGCATGGTTTTTGTAAATGGAAATCCTGCCTCACCTATCTTCTGGAGTTCTTTGGGGGTGTTAACAACCATACGGACAAAGGGGATCCAGTTGACATAATTTATTTGATTTTCAAAAAGCTTTTGACAGCATCCCTCACTAAAGGCCTTTAAAGAAACTGAGTTGCCACAGAATTGGAGGGAAGGTTTTTTCATGGATTGAGAGCTGATTAAAAGGTAGGAAGCAAGGGTTAGGGTTAAGTGGCCACTATTCTGGATGGGAGTGGAGTGGGGTGGGGGGGTCAAAAGAGGGACCTTGCACGGATCTGTGCTGGGCTCAGTTTTGTTCAGCATCTTCATGAATGACTTGGAAATGGGAGTGCACATTGAAATCTCCTAGTCTACAGATGATACCAAATTATTCTGGGTAGTCAAATACCAAGTTGATGAAGAACAGCTGCAGAAAGAGCTCACAAACCTGAGTGGGCAAAAAAACCGGCAGATAAGCATCAACATCAACAAGTGCAAGGTAAACCACCTGGGGAAAAATAACCTCAATTATATATGTATGCAATACTGGGTTCTGAATTAATTATGTCACAGGGAATAAACCTTGGAGTGACTGTAGATAGGTCTCTAAAAATATAACGTGCAGTGGCAATCAAAAAAGCCAATAAAATGTTGGGTAACAGCAACTATCCTCATGACACTCTACAAATCCACAGTGTGTCAACGTCTTGAATTCTGTGTGAAGTTCTGGTCTCCACATCTCAAAAAGGATTTAGTAGAATTAGAAAAGGTTCAGAAAAGGGCAACCAAGATGCTTAGGAATATGGTATGGCAGCTGCTCCATGAGGGACTAAAAAGGCTAGGACTCTTCAGTTTAGAAAGAAGGCTGAGGTGTGATATGATGGACATTTATTAAATCATGAATGTATGGACAAAGCAAACAGGGAATTGTTATTCACCAAGTCCCAGAATACTAGAACTAGGGGGCACCCACTGAAAGGACCAGGAGATGGATTTAAAACTAGCAAGAGAAAGTATCTTATATGTAATGTGTAACTTATGGAACTCATTGCCACAAGAGGCTGTAGAGGCAGATTAGAGCTGTAGACACTCAGGCATTTTGGTGTCCAGCACAGGTCATATGCAGAGCATCCCCCTATGCGCTACTATGTAACATACTCGTTTTTGATTTAGCATTCTTCATACAAAGGCACTCACTGTTGGTGCACCACTGGCGCTGCCTTTGCTGTGGTACTGAGGCAGATAGGATAGGCAGATTCAAAAGGGGACTACACAAATCCATGTATGACTCATTATGACAGTTCTTGTGTTCTTTGTACAAGTTTGAAATGTACATAATGAAGGCTGGACTGCCTAGCACAAATGCGTGTGACTGATCCCCTGCGAGGCCAGGAGCGCAGGAGATCTAAAGACAAGGAATTCAGGAATTTCTGCATGAACCTGGAACTCATCCTGCATTTTCCATTTCATTTTTGCAGACTAAGAAGGGAAAATCCTATATGTCTCAAAGGGATCTCAGCATCATTCTGCTCAATGGGCAGTGCCTAGAGGTCAAATGTGACATCAAGTCTAAGGCAAGAGATATCTTCAGTATGGTCATGGCATATACAAATCTACCGGAACACTTCTACTTCGGCTTAGCTTACTTGAAAGGTACCAGGACATATCTAATTACTACATGACCTCTTGTGACTGTACGGTGGTGGTAGGTGGTGGTATAACCCTTTGAGATTCTCAGATGGAATGCAGTTTTGAGGCTCTGTTTCAAGCAGTAGTAAGCCACATTAATACAAATCATGCTGTACAGATATGAAGTAGGTCTACACTAGAGCTCTGTACCAGTACAACTATACCAGTGACTGATATCCTCGTGTAGACAAGGCCTTAGGCACGGCCTCGTGTTAGAACAATGTAGAGCCACATTACTGCAGCTGGAGTTACAGGAAGGCTGTGTTTCTGGCAGGCCAAATGATATCCCAAGCTTTTAAATGTGGAGAAGAAGTGTGATCCCAGCTTCTCCCCTTTAAAAGGCCATTCTTGCTCCCTGGTCTGTTTGATGTAGCTAGCAACCATAAGGCATGACTGATAGTGGTTCTTGTGCTCAAAGCACAAAGACTGCAATTGTGTGCAGTGCATTAATCCCTTTATGATCTCCCTACCTCTTGAGCACTCACATAAGGGGTAAGCTCAATGTAGCATCATACTGGCTGTACAGAGATTTTTCCTGCCTATTTTCAAGATTGAATTAGCATTAAATATTCTGTGCCTAGAAAAAGAGCTCTCAAAAATGTGATCTGTTGTCAACTGGGCCTTTTCTTGCCCTTTCTGGACTTTGAGTTATTGAATAGTCTCCTTCTGCTTAACTCATCACAGAAACTGAACTTCTGATTTCAGGTAAAGAGTTTTTCTTTCTGGATGATGAGACCAAGATCTACAAAACGGCTCCAGAAGGCTGGAATGACCAACCCAAGAGAAAAACTTCTATCATTAACTTCACTCTCTTTCTGAGGATAAAATTCTTTGTCAGCCACTTTAGTGTTATCCAGTAAGTGCTATGGTTCTGTCTACCACCAGAGAGGAAGGTGGTATATACTGTATTTACCCAAATCTAACCACTTGAATTTAGGATGGCCACCAATAATTAGATTCTATATATGGAAAAATTATAAATTAGTTCAATTTTCTGGGTATAGAATCTAATTATTGGAGGGATGTCTTAAATTCCCCCTCCTTCCCACTGCTACAGCAGAAAACCAGTAGTTTGGGGGGGGTGTCAGGTGACCCCCTTGCCTTCTGCCTGCCACTTCTCTCCCCTGCAGCCTTCCTGCCCTTTTGCCACTTGCACTCACCTACAGGCTCTGCCTCTCCCTCCACTCCCCACAATCTGTGCTCCTTCCCACCTATTCCTCAAAGTCTCTACCTTCCCTCAACCCACTCTTCACAATCTCTGCCCCTTCCCTCCCACTCCCCACTGTTTCTTCCCTTCCCTCTGCCCCTTACTCTCAGATGCTGCTTGGACTCTACTCTCCTGGGGCCATTGGAACAGCCACTCAGCAGTTTCTGTACTGTTGATTGTTTGGGCAGGGTATGGAGTTTTCCTGTGCTTAGTACTCAGGAGAGAGTCCAGCCCGAGCCAGAGCTGAGCTATGCCTGACAGTAAGCAGGGGGAAGGAAGAAGCAGGGGCAGAAGCTGCAGACGGCAAATGCAGGGGAGGGGGCAGGCGGCTGTTGTGGGTCTTAGTCTGACTCTGACCCATGTTCAGGGCCACCCTTTATGTGCAAATCTAAGATAAGGGGCTTTTCCCTCTGTGCTGTTTCGGACAAACCTCATCTTAGATTTGAGTAAATATGGTAAATTGAGATTTCAAATCTCTTATCTCATTCTTAACCTTTCATGTATTCCAGGCACAGTCTGACACAGCATCAGTTCTACCTGCAGCTTCGTAAAGATATTCTGGATGAGCGATTGTACTGCAATGATGAGATTATCCTGCAGCTAGGTGCTTTAGCATTACAGGCAGAATTTGGAAATTATTCTCCTGAGGTACAGTAAATATACAGTGAGGTACATAGCTATTCTTACAGGTCCCACCACCAGGTCAGGAAGCTTTCAGTTCCTTACAGTTAAGTTGAGAGTTAAATGGCACCTACATTTTATGTCTGCAAATATCTCTTAGTAGAGCAAGCAAGCCCACTAAGGTTCACATTTCAGATTCAGACTAGATAATCTGAAAGTATGCTGGGGTGTAAAGCACTCTTGTACCTGTCAATTTTGGCTGGAAATCTCACAAAGTGGTCCTCTTGTGAGACTCTTCATCTTTCTTACCTGTGTAGGTATCCAGGAATCTTGAATTCTATAGTACGGTATTTTCAGCCATGTATGCAACTCAGGAATATGGAGGGGCTTGGAAAAAGTGAAGGGAACATTTCTGAATCCACAAAGACTCTTTGTTTGGGTTTGTAGAAACAGGCAAATATTTGGGGGTGATCTTATTTCTGAACTTGATCTCCAATGCATAAATTGAAATAAATGATGGTTTTTCCTCTACAAAAGTAGCTATAAAGGCCATGTCTTCAGTAGGTGTGTCTACTGAGACACTGACTGCGCAGTAGCCTAATAATACTGCACAGTAATGCATCACAGTACAGACAGTGCTAGTACACTACTGCAGGGGTTTTCAACCATTTTTGAGCAGCGTACCCCTGGTGGCTGGTCCAGGAGCAGGTCGGGCTGGATAGCAGCAGCTGGTTGCAGAGCTGGAGGGGGAGAGCGGTTTGGCAGCCACACATAGAGCGGTGCCACAGGGTGATGGATGGTGGCCGTGGTGGCTGCATGCAGGCTTCTTCCTCAGCATCCAGCTGACTGGGTGTCGCCTGCTCAGCCCGCAGAGGGGTGCCACTGCCCTCGCTCTGCCCCAGCCCTGCTCCTGTGAGGCGGCGGTGCAGGGTGGCGGCAGTGCAGGGTGGCGATGCTCTGTCCCTGTACGGGAGGTGTACAGAATGGGGCTGGTTTTATTAATACAACTTGAGGCCCAGCTAATGCACGGCTACTGGTGCTCCAAGAAGAATAAATTTGGAGCCCCTTTACTGTAAATGAGCTGGCACCCAAAAGCAGGCCTATAGGGAGTGCTGCACATTTGTACAGTGGATCTGAAAAGCTTTTCTTTTCATTCTCCCAGGAGGAAATCAGCCTTCATTTGTCTTCTTCCAGCTGAATGCCTTGGAGTGTCTCTATTGCTCTTATTGGCTCCACACCCTGTCCCCTCTAATGCACCCCCAGGAATAAAAGCCAACTTGTTGCCTCACAGTCTTCACATTCTAGATCAACACTTTACATTCAACAGCTCTTTAACTTCGGCGCAAACCATATTTTCAATCCTACTGCCTGTGGAACCAACCATTTTCATTCTCGTTTCTCTCCTTCCTTTCTGAAGATGCATGGGAAGAACTATTTTCGTGCAGAAGACTACATCCCTGCAAGCCGAATAGAGAAAATGACCCTGGTGTATGTACAGCGAGAACTTGCTAAACTGCATCATATGACCTGCTCCCTCTTTGAAGATGAAGCTGAACTAGAGTTTCTAAGGGTATCCTATGAAATAGCAAATTTTATTTATTTATTTATTTATTTATTTTAGTAGTGGAAGGTCCTTGTCTGTTTACCCATCACCTATCATTTTCTTATTGCCCATCTGATACCACAACAAGGGCAACAGAATGACAGAATAATGGAACTATGATGCTTTCGGGATGAGACTATCCCTGTAGTTTAGGAATATCAGTCTTTCAAAAGATATTGGCATAGACAAAACAATCATTGCAAAACTAGGACATTTAGAGTTCAAGAGAGCTGACAGGAAGTTAGAAGAAAAGTCAGCACCTTGCTGGGATCATTTGATCTCAGCAGTATTCCTGCCCAGAGCAGGGGGGTTGGACTTGATGATCTTTCGATGTCCCTTCCAGCCCTTCATTTCTATGATTAGGGCTGAAGAGCAAGCCATATGAGGAAAGGCAGCCTAGAAAAGAGAAGACTTCAGGGGGATTTGGTGGCAGCTTACAAATATATCGGGAGAGCATCAGGGGCTATACGAACAACTATTCACCAAAGTGCCCCAGGGGGAGACCAGTCATAAACTCCAAGAAGAAGGTTTCAGACTGGATATAAGGAAAAACTTTTTCATGGTTCATGTGACCAGACTCTGGAATAGACTCCCAGCAGGGGTGGTGCAAGCACCTACCCTGGAGATCTTCAAAAGGAGACTGGATGCACACCTTGCTGGGGTTATTTGACCCCAGCAGTCTTTCCTGCCCAGAGCAGGGGGGTTGGACCTGATGATCTCACAAGCTCCCTTTCAGCCCTAAACTTCTGTGAATCTGTGATTCTATGAAGAACTCAACAGTAAGGTACCTAAACAACCCTTAAAGCTGCTAGTACACCCTCCTACCCTCTCCCCTCCCACTGTTCTTTCTTCTTGGTTGCATATTGAAAATACTGTGAGGAATATTGGTCTTCTAATTTTGCTTCTTACCTGAACCTGATATTAAGCATGATGCTCAGTCACTAAATTAACCCTTGTTTCTTTCCCATAAATGTTCTTCTTTTACAATGAGAGCCAACCCGGTTTGATCATGGATCCACCATAATCCTTCTGGAACATGGGAGAATTTGAGTAACTTTTGTGTTTACAGCTTAATTAAGTAAATACCAGTGCTGGACACTAGGGGCCAGATTCTGTTACTGCCATTAGGTATGCAAGGGCCTTGTTACATGGAGCTCCTGGAGCTCTTAGGCCTGGATTGTCTGCACATTAACACCTGAAACTAATTTTAAGCAATCCTTAGGTGGGTCAGTTACACCGCTCCAGGGCAGGATTATTTCTAATCTGTGTTACCCAGCCCCTGTTGCACTAAAGTGAAGCCATTCTAGGCTACACCTTAGTGCAAACACCCCACCTGCCCCCTCCCTCACTGGCCAGGATTGGACCTACTGCCCACCCCCCTCCCCAGCATCCCTGCTCACTCCCTGCTTCCCCCCTGCTGTCTGTCCTGGAAGAACAGGCAGGGAAGGGTTAACCTGCCTGCCCGGATGCTTCCCCTGTTGCTCTCTGAGCCCGCTCAGCCCTGAGAAGAGCAGCAGCCTGGCAATGGCGGCTGGGCAGGCAGGTTAATCCTTCCTTGCCTGCTCCCTTGGGACAGACAGCATGGGCAGCTACAGGTAGGTGAGGGGGTGGAAGGGGGGGAACCCCGGGGGCCACGGGAAGTGGGGGAGCCCTGGGGGGCAAGAGGCAGGGAGGAAGCCCGCAGTGGGAGGGGATTCTATTTTCTCCTTGCTCAAATTCGTTTTAGTCTTTTTGCTACAGTGTGCCAATAACATGGATTATTTTTTGAGCTGGGCCCTATATTTAGGATGTCAGATTTCAGGGCATTCTTATTTTATTAACTGGAAAGTTAGCAGAAAAATTCTGCTGTAGGCCTAACCAATGGGACACAGTGGCAGAGAAACAGGCAGATCAGTCTGAGCCCTGCTCTAAATGTATGCCAAAGCCACTCTCAGATGACCCAGTTATAAATGGATATCTGATAATTTAGGCTGGCAGTTCAAAGTGACTAAATTATGCTGGCCACATTGCATCCTTTGCTTGTCATTGACTACAGAAAAAAGCATGGTTTAATTGTGCTAGCCTAATGAAGTATTAGATTTGGGCAGACCTTTGACCTTGACTGTACACTGAACCTATGAAGTTTGAGGCTGATCTTCTGAAATTGTGCGGATTTTAGAGGAGGGACCAACTTTGGGCATATAATAAAATTGCAATTTAGCCATGGAGTGGGTACTGCTGCTCTGGAAACTTGGACCACACATTATGTTATATAAATAATTTATACAAGCATGATACATAGTTTAAGTATGTTACAGACAACATGGCATGTCTTGTAGATAGTTTTAACAACATCAGTAGAAGGTATTCCACATTGTTATAAAACATGGATATAAACAACCTATGAGCTTTTGGATTCCATAGCAACTGATCAGTCATTATTAAATATCTATTATTCATTTGTTAAACATTTAAAATTATTTCTGAATTCTAAGTGTGAAGAATGAGTTATCTAAAATGTCTTACTTGACCTATTTATTTAGTGGAGATCCATTTTCTAAGATGGCTGTTTTGTTGGGTGTCAGTTACCTTTGTAATTTCTGTTTCCTCATCTTAACATGAAACATCTAGGATCAGGGAGTATCTGCACATCACTATCTATTTTGTTCCAGTTACACATGCTTTTATTTATGTCATCATTTCAGTCCAGTTGCTGCTTAATTGTGTTAGTGGAATTGTTGCAACAGACTGGGGTGTAGAGTCCTATCATGCATGGCAAATCAAATGAAGAAAAGCATCTTTGTTAGCCTCTCTTTCAATGAACAAATCTATAGAAACAAGAACACACCGTGTTCATGAAAAAGGACATCCATGAAGCAAGGAAAAATCAAATTCTTCCTTTCAAATATGAAAGGAGTTTTGATGTCACAACCAGGATTTGGCTAGTAGTTCCAGGTGCTTCAAGTTTGGTGTTCACTTGAGAAACTTTAACAAGGCCTGATTCTCAGAGGGCAGGTCCTGAACACTTTCTAAAAACCAGGTTCCTTTAAAGTGATTTCATTTGGTCACTCCCAAATCTTTTGGTCATTTTTTAAAAACTTAGCTTAAGGCCCTGGATAACCTCTGAGGGACAATGAATTAGGTAAGGCACTCAGCCTTATTTTGATCTGCAACTCACAGAATGACTGAAAAATCATCCCCTGTATCTCACAAACCTCTGAAGGACAAAGATTTGGGTCAGAAAATAATTTTTTGACATACTGGGTAGAATTCTGCTTTCCTTTGTGTGTCATAAGTGCTACAAATGCCATTTACACACAGATAATGATTCTATTACCCCTGCAAAGTAGACACAAAAGTGTGTACATATAGGGTGAACATGCATAGTAGACTACACACTGGCTGGACACATATGCAGCTATGTATGTGTGCCCATTCTGGGCCAAGAGAGGATGATATATGAGGTCAGGAGGCTTTGTGATACAGCGAGATGGCTGCTTGCTTTGCAATGAAGGTCACCCTGGATTTTAGCTTGGACCCTTGCTCCCAATGGGATGAAAATTTCCCCACTGTATATCCAATTGTTATTAAATACAAGGGATGATGCCTGACCTGTGGCCTGATGGTTCCCAGCTGGAAAGTCATAGAAGCACAGCTGCAAACCCCCTGTAAGTGATGGAGACCTAGAACTTGGTGAGTGCCTTAAGCCATTGAGCAAAAACATGGGAGGACCTTTCCCTTCCCTTTTTTCCAGGACTTTTTCTTGGATGCACAAATGTAGTCATGTAAGTACCTGACCAGTGCCTCGCTCTATGCATGCTGCCTTAAACAGCCACAGTTTAAAGCGAGGGCCAAAAATGGCCAGGTAGATATCTAGAAAACTTAGTTTTAGATGCGCAGAGGGAAATATAATTCCACCCATTGTCACTAAATGGTAAGGGTTGTAAGGTAGAGTTGCTGAGTGGGGAGCTATCTACAATGAATGGGCTATAATAGGTACTTCTCACTCCCTTCTCCAGCCTGCACACATCCCAGGCAGAAGAGCACTCCTACTAGGGTCTGAGAGGCAAAGTGTCTCTTCTGTTTCTTGAAGCACTGCTCTCCCCTCTCTTTAAGCTGAATGTTGTGCCTGAAGGGAATGGGACTGAACAGTCACTGGCAATCAGGTGGCATCTTAGCAGGGAACCAAATTCCCCCTCATAAGCTGCTGTAATGTTTAGACTTGAGCTCTAATTATAATTTAGCAAAACTCATAGCTGAAACCCGCAGACAGCCAAATAACGTGTAATGTGTGTTTTTATTAGAGAGATTAAGGAATGTGGGTCAGTACCTCAGAGTGCTTGTTGAAGGCAGAGAGCTATTGTGTTCTAGAAGGTAACATTTCCAGGGATTTTTTATAACCGCATATGCATCTAATACTTTTGATGCCAAAGTTTTAGCAATATCAGTTTATTTGCTGTGTGTTAGATTGTTTGGGTTTGAGCATGGGAACAAAAGCATACAGCTAAAGATAGGAAGGAACATGTTAACATTCATGAAGTAGCACCAACTTCAAGCAGATGTCTACTCCACAAATTTATATGGTCTTAAGAGGCAGTAATACTGAGAAATTGTGTGTCACTATAACATTTGCAGCACAATACAGACAAATATTCCTCTCAGCTTTCCCTGTGAACTGGATTGGAAAGTGCTATTCCTAGTGAGAAACCAAGTCATAAAGCAGTGCAATGATTTGCCAGGGTCAGAAGTTGGCTTAGCGGAAGAGCAGGGGTTAGAATTTTGGGAGGGTTTCCAATGTCTCTCAGTGGGAAAGAAGTCTTCTGCTACCTATCTCTCTTCTGGCAGTCTACATATTTTCCCACTTGATTTTGTTCCTTTCCGGTCATGTGCTAGGATAGGAGGATTGGGCTCTATGCAATACACATTATACATAGTGCTGTGTAAACTCACCACCTCTCTCTCTGCAAAGGTGACTCAGCAGCTCCCTGAATATGGCGTGCTATTCCATCATGTGTTCCAAGAGAAGAAGGCAGCAGGAGTTGATACTGTCCTGGGAATCTGTGCCAAAGGCATCATTGTGTATGATGTGAAAAACCACACAAGAATTGCCGTCTTAAGGTTCCAGTGGCAGGAAATGGAGAGGATTTCAGCTCATGTGAGTGGGAACCAAGAGAACCCTTTGCTTTCCATTTGGTTTTATAGCCATTCAGACTGAATTTGATAAACGCATCTAATTCAGGGTTACCATTAGAATTCTTGTGCACTGACTCGGCTATATTTGGGACTGCAGTCCCCTTCTGCTTGGATCAGAAATATGTCAGCCATTCATCACTCAGCCCTCTTCTCTCTTCTCATCACTAGCTTGCCTGCCTCAAGGTACTTGCATCCTATTGGTTAAAATGTTATGAGTGTTATGTTAACATTCAGAGGTCCAAGTCTTGTCAGTTCCAATGAAATCAGTGTCCAGAGCACATTGATTTCAATGAAGGGCATATATGTTCTAAATACGTATGCCAGACATCTGATTCATTACTATCAACTTTGTGAAGGGAATCACCGCATGTACAATGCATGCATGTATCTGGAAAAATGAGCACAGTTATATAGGGGAGCTTTATATTCGTCAGAAAATGTCCTTTTTGGAATATAAACCAACATGTGCCTTTGTGTTCTCTCTAGAGAAAAAAGTTCATGATTGAAAGCAGTTTCAAAAAACACAAGTTCATCACTGACACGGCAAAGACCTGTAAATATTTGCTGCACCTCTGCTCTGCTCAGCACAAATTTAATGCACGGATGAGTTCCTTTCATCTTCGGCAAGCTTCATCAGGTGAGCTAGGAACATACCTTCCCTCACACAACCAATCATGTGAGGCACAAAGGAAGCTAAAGGAAATGAAATATGCTGTAGGTTTACCACGTGGTGGCCATGTCTACATGAAATGCTGACTGTGCAGTCACTTAGTACTTGTATAAATAAGGACTAAATGACTGCACAGTAACCCGAGTTACTGCGCAGTGTGCAGTAGTGTTGATGAAGGTCTTTTTTGTGACACTGACTGTGCAGGAGCCCAGAACTACTGCACAGTAGTGTCACATCACAGGTTTTGCCACACAACGCTACTGTGCAGTGATATCAGGCTCCTGCGCAGTCAGCATCTCATGTAGATGTGGCTGGTTCTTCTATATCCTCTCTCACAGGTGCTCTTATACAATTGTTTAATCTCACTGTGATTCAGCTTACAATCTATAAAATAGGGAGAATAATATTTCTCTTCCTGAAGGAGTCTTAATTAAAGTCTGTAAGGTGTTTTGGTAATCAGTGGCGTACAGCTAAATAAATAGGAAAACAGTTTTATTACACAGTGCTGCAGTAACCTTGTTGGTGGTTTTGGGGGTCAACTGATCAGATCTATTGCTGGTGGAAAGCACAGATCTATTCCACTGAATGTGTGGCTTACTGTGTCCAACAGTGTTGGGCTGGATTTAATCTCTGAACCAAGAAAGCCTAATAAATGGTTCTGTAGCAACTGAAAATAAGAGATGACCCGCAAACAAAAATCCAAGAGTCCTTGGCAGAGCTAGGAATAGAACCAGGCGTCCTGACTTTCAAGTCAGCATTCTGCCCCTTAGATCATCCTGTCCCCACCTCTTGTGGAAATGCTGATTCTTGGGCAATGGTTAGCATTTTGAACATTCTTTTACAGGAAACAATTTTTTTGCCCCTAGCATGAAATCCTTACACAAAGGTGCTAGCAGTAAAAACAAGGCTTATGCTTGTCAACCACTTATTTTATTGAGGTTCTTTCTATTCTTAATTTAACTCCATGCAACAGAGATCTAGCATATAAGTAAGCCTCAAGAACAGACTGTTTGGTTTGTTGGGCAACATGTACTTGCAATAATATTTTAGAATGAAAACTGTTATAATCAAGATGTAAGAGAGCAAAATGAATTAGGAGGCAGTATAATTATAACACAAGTCTTAGTTACAAGTGCCTCATACCACAGAAACTGTTATGGCTTGTGCCAGCCATTAGCTTGAGGGAGTGACTGCAGGTTGTGGGATTCAGTACTGGTGTGTCATTCTGGTCTAAGGGAATGGTTCCTTTAAGGCAGTTGGCAGGAACCCTTACTGACAATTTAACCATATTAACTACCGGCATAATTCTTTCCTTGGCATTTTCATACTAGTGGAATCCCTTATGCACAAATCAATAAGAATGCTCCCTGGTTCAGAAGTATAAGTCAAAATCTCCACAAACTTGCTGGCAACCTCCTACTTAGCTATCACCATGGTAACTCTTAGGTTGTGCTAATAACGTGGCCAGCAAACCCTTTAGATACTTTAAAATGTCTCTGTCCAAATCCATTAAGTTTAAGGGGCTTAGTTGTAATGAAATTAAAAAGTACTATTCCAGAGGGCTACATTCAGAATAATATCTAATAGGAAGAGAACTCTGGAAGAGATGCTCATGCATGTTAAGTAGGACAGGTAATCCTTATTAGTTTTTAGCTCCCCTACCTTGCAAGCCCCTTTCTTGTGGCAGCAGAGCTCTTGTTTTGCTTTTATATGGGCACATCCACATGTGCAAATAATGCATATGAATTTTCTTCCCTGAAAATTTAGGTGTAATAAAGTGCTCTGGGGCTACATGTTCGCCTCTCAGGACCAAATTGCTCCTGACAGGAGCAGCTGAGTCCAGGGATGCTGCTGCCTTGTTCTGCCCCCCTGCAGCAACCAGGGCGAGCTCCAGGCCCCCTCCCCAGGTGCCAGCCCTGGGGCTGGCAGGGGGTACAGGGGCTGGTCCCGATTCCCATGTGGCCAGGAGAGCTGTCCTCACTCAGCAGGGATGCTGCCTGTCAGCCACATGGAGATCCGAATCCCTATACGACTGGCGGGCAGCGTCCCCACTGAGCAGGGACAGCTCTCTTGGTCACATGCATTGGGTCCTGACCTGATTTCCATGTGGGTGGGATGCAGCAGTCATTGCTGCTGGGAGAGCACTACCGGCCCATGGGGATCAGGATGGGTCCTGATCCCCACGTGGAGGGGAGACAGCTGTCCCTGCAGCTGGCATATCTCCCCGCAGCATCAGGACTTAGCCAGTCAGCAGCAGGACCCCTGCTGCCTGAGCTGACTGGGAGCAAATTGCTCTCAATCAGCATCTACATGGGTACTACTACACAGTAGCTAATGTGCCATTAATCTAGTATTTAATTTGTATTTCCTGGTACTAGCAAACAGTGAGTTAGCATAATTTACTGCACAACAAGTCCCACGCATGTATAGATGGTGTTGCTTTACTGTGCATTAGATTAGTCCTAATTGCCAGCCTCTCCCCAAAGTATTCCTACCTGGTGAGCAAAAACCTGAACAGATTAACATTGACTCAGTTAGCTTTAGTTTATCCAAGGACCTTCCATGGGATAGAGTTGCAGATTCTTTTCTTTCAGTCCACAATATATAATAGTCTAAAAAGAATTGGTAGTTTAACTTGGAAGTGGAAAATTACAGGTTATGTACTGTCTTAATATAGCCCTTACTTCACTTGCACAAAATGCTCAGGGCTAAGACTCGGCTTCTTGCTTCCTCTCTGAGTTGTAGAAGGATTATCGGAAGTGCTCAGATCTCCTTAGATACATGTGTATTGGACTAGTGATTTATGAAACAAATGAGGGTTCTCTGGTTACAGTCAATTCAGTCCTCTAGAGACAGAATTTTTCCATTTGAGTTCCGCTTCCTGATCTTAAACTGCACGTTTCTGGGAGCATCTACACGAGACGCTACTGTGCAGTAGCAACGAGCTATTGCGCAGTAGCTTGTGGCTACCATGCAGTAGCATTGCTGGGCACTAACTGTGATGCGACACTACTCTGCAGTAGTAATGAGATACTGTGCAGTAGCAACGAGCTATTGCGCAGTAGCTTGTGGCTACCATGCAGTAGCATTGCTGGGCACTAACTGTGATGCGACACTACTCTGCAGTAGTAATGAGATACTGTGCAGTAGCATCGGAAAAAACTGTGGAGATGGTACTGTGCAGTAACACTGGTTACTACGTAGTCATTTAACAACTGCACAGTCTGCCATTCATGTAAACACAGCCTCTGAGAGATATTCTGGTTTGCTGGGGCCAAGCACTGCGATTCCCTCTGTAGAGAGTGAATTTGTACTGAAGCCCATATGAATGGAATTCAAACCCAAATGAAAACCATCATGATACTTCCTATGAAAGAAAATGAAAGAACATCTTTTTCCCCACCATAATGCATAGATGATCTTAGGGTATCAAAACAAGTTTAATATGTATAATGCCAGATATTTTGTAAGTCTGTTATGTTGAAAAAGGCAAACTGAGAGCAATTTTGGACATAAAATCTTTGACATCCTTCTACCCTTCTTTTCCTTCTATCTTTTCTTCGGTCTCCTTCCATCTGAGAAGAAAGCAAATTTTTGGAAACAGATCAAATGAATGCCACATATGCAGTTCAACATGAACACTTTGTCTTGTCTCAAAGAATGTCTCATTCAGAAAATTTGCTGTGCAGGACTGATTTGGAAAATGCAGATGCTGGGATGATGAGTAGGTCTTGTGATAGCATCAGTGTGGAAACCAACAATGTGGTTGGAGACAAAAGCAACCTAGGCAGGTGGGTTTAAATTTGCACCTTTTCCTTTAAATGTGTTTAAAAGTGTATATTAGTTTGGCAAATAGATAAATGTATTTAGTCATATACCATATACACCTTTTCCCCAAAAATTAACCATCTAAAATTGGGGTCTGTGCTTTAAGCAAGGAAGATGACTTCTGTGCCAGCTTGGAGACATAGGGACACTGGAATGGCTGCTGTGGGCTGGCTTTGTGCTTGGCTCTGGCTGCAGCCAGGGAGGCAGGGGCTGCTGCTCAGCAACACTTACTCTCTCCTTGAAAACTCTGCAATTCAAGCTTTAGCAGTCAAAAGCTGCTGCCAATTCAGCAGTGACTGTAACAGGATTAAAGCTTGCACTGCGACCTTTTACAGAATTACTTAAAACATTTTTATGACAAGGTGCCAAAATATAGGACCCAGCATAGTGATGTAGAGCTGATTTACTTCTGCTGCTTTACTGTCATGTCAAACCAGAAAGGTCCTATTAGATCTACACCAGTAGCATAAAACAGGTTTGGGAATCAATGGGTGCCTATACACAAGCAGTGAGGCTGCTTTGATGTTCTGTAATTACAGCGTGTTGAAGCAGACTCAATTAATCGAGTCTGCTGGAGCATGGTAATTACCCTGCTCCAGCAGACTCCTGCATCTTGTGTATCAGTGTCCCTGTGCTTAAAAATGATGGAGGGGGTGCTTTTAACTAAAGCTCATTCGATGAGCTTTAGTTAAAGTGCCCCCGCCACCATTTTTAAGCAAGGAGATGCTGATACACAAGGCGCTTCAGGCACTTTAATTAGATCCATTGTGACATGTAGGGGGTGCACGCAGGTGCACATGCACCCCCTGAGCGTGACGGTGCACGCCTTGCGAAAAGGTGCCCCCAACACTGCTAGTGGCACCTGCAGGCGGTTGCCACTTGCCACCCGCCCCCCCTTGCTGCCAACACCACTGGCGGCATCTGTGGGTGGTCTGTGATTGCTGCTGGCCACTGCCAATGCTGCCAGCAGCGTCTGCAGGTGGTCACTGGCTGCCGGTTGCCACCCCAACACTGACAGCACCGCAGCTGCCTGCGGGTGCTTCCTGCTTGCTGTCACCATGTTCCCACCACTGCCAGTGCTGTCGCTGCCTGCGGGAGCTCACCATGCCCCCCCAGCCTCCAGGGGCATGCGATGTTCATGATTAGATCAGCTCCAAGAGCCACTCTAATTAAAGCATCCCCCCGACCCCCCAAGTCCCGGAGCATGTGTATAAATGCCCATTGTGGCAGAGAAAAGGGGCAGAGATAGATGGGTTCCTTCATGGAAAGACCCTGAACCTCAAACCTCAGCCTAAATATTTTCCTGAATTTGGCCGTTTCTTATGTTTTGTTGTTAAGTAAGTTAATAAAACCAAAAAGGTAAGTTTGTACCAGTTTTAGTGTGTGTGCATGTGCATATTTACAAGTACTATCCTGCTGCAGAGTAAATTCATTTCCTTTGGCCTAAGATACCAAGACATTTCCTATGCAGCTAATTAGTCAACTGCGCAGTAAATCTCCCATTTAGACACGTCCAGTATGTTTCTTCCAAAGTGGACACTGTTGCTTCAGAGTTAATTCATGATGCATCCCACCTGCAGTGATCACCCCAGTTGTTCCCATATTGTACTCTCTTTACCAGCTTACACCCTTAGCCTTCCTGAACATGGTTACCTGCTGTACAAAGCAGCATTCACATGCAAAATGGTCTAAATAACCATAATAATCCCAGGGGCAAGAATTTCTTAAGGTGAAATATTTTATTGGACTAACTATATAGTTGGGATAAAGTTAGACAAGAATTTGAATACAAGCCATTCTTCATCAGGTCTAAATAACAATACTGACCCTAAGATTTTCTGACATGCCAAAACTGATTCTGCACTGTATATCTGAGTTGAAACGTTCAACTGGACGCGTTCAAGTCAGCGGGTCCGGATGCTCTCCACCCCAGGGTGCTGAGGGAGCTGGCTGGGGTTATTGCAGGGCCCCTGGCACGGCTCTACGAGCGATCGTGGTGCTTGGGCCAGGTGCCAGACGATTGGAAGGTAGCTAATGTGGTCCCCATCTTCAAAAAAGGGAAAAGGGAGGACCCGGGCAATTATAGGCCCGTCGGTCTTACCTCAATCCTGGGGAAGCTCTTAGAGAAGATCATCAAGGAGCACATTTGTGATGGGCCGGCATCAGAAATGATGCTCAGGGGCAATCAGCATGGATTTATTAGGGGGAGATCATGTCAGACCAACCTGATGGCCTTTTATGATCAGGTCACAAAGGCCATGGACGCAGGTGTCGCGGTGGATGTAGTCTTTCTGGACTTCAGCAAGGCCTTTGACACCGTCTCTCACCCCATCCTAATTAATAAACTAGGCGACTGTGGCATAGACGCCTACACGGTCAGATGGATTGCAGATTGGCTGAAGGGTCGCACTCAGAGGGTGGTGGTGGATGGATCATATTCGACTTGGGGGGAGGTGGGTAGTGGAGTCCCCCAGGGCTCGGTCCTGGGCCCTGCGCTGTTCAATGTCTTCATCAGCGATCTTGATGTTGGGGTGGAGAGCAACCTGTTTAAATTCGCTGATGACACCAAAATTTGGGGGGAGGTGAGCACGCTAGCAGGGAGAGAGAGATTGCAGAAGGATCTGGATAGGTTACAGGGGTGGGCAGACAGGAACAGGATGCGTTTCAATACGGACAAGTGCAGGGTGCTGCACTTGGGTAGTAGGAACCAGCAGCACACTTATAAGATGGGGAGCTCCCTACTTGAGAGCACGGAGGCGGAAAGGGATCTTGGTGTCATTATTGACTCCAAGATGAACATGGGCCGACAATGCGAGGTCATGGTTGGCAGGGCTAACCGGACCTTGTCGTGCATCCACAGGTGCATCTCGAGTAGAGCCAGGGAGGTGATCCTCCCCCTCTATGCGACGCTGGTCAGGCCGCAGCTGGAGTATTGTGTCCAGTTCTGTGCGCCCCATTTCAGGAGGGATGTGGACAACATGGAGAGGGTCCAGAGGAGGGCCACCCGCATGATCCGGGGACAACAGGGCAGACCCTACAGTGAGAGACTGCGGGACCTGAACCTATTCAGCCTCCACAAGAGAAGGCTGAGGGGGGACCTGGTGACCGTCTATAAACTCACTAGGGGGAACCAGAAGGGTTTGGGGGAGACGCTGTTTCCCCTAGCCCCTGCTGGCATAACAAGGAATAATGGGCACAAGTTGATGGAGAGGAGGTACAGATTGGACATCCGAAAAAACTACTTCACAGTCAGGGCGGCTAGGAGCTGGAACCAACTTCCAAGGGAGGTGGTGCTGGCCCCTACCCTGGGGATCTTTAAGAAGAGGCTGGATACTTACCTGGCTGGACTCATTTGAGTCCCGTTTTTGTTTTTAGGGTGAGTGGTTTTGTTTGTGTTTTTGGGTTGTTCTCCCGCCCTGGCGGGGGGTCGGGCTAGAAGATCTATTAGGTCCCTTCCGACCCTGAAACTATGAAACTATGAAACTATGAAATGAACTATTGCGCTTCATATCGTTGCAGACTTCTTTCAAATCTCTTGAAAATCCAGCATGCATCATTAACCATTATTAACATTGTAGTCATGCCAAACAGCCCCTGATAGGGTGGGGGGGCTACACTGTATTAGATATTACACGAACACACAGAAGGCACAATCTAACAAGTAAGGATTTGACTGCTAGCAGAGGTACTCTTTGTGTCAAATTCAAAGACCAAACCATTTTCTCTCTGCCTGATAAAAAAGAACAGAGGAAAAAAAGAACAGAAGTGAAAAGGAGAGCACAGGGTGTGTGTGCGCCCCTCTCAGACAGGCAGTATCAGAACTGAATGCATGGGGCAGAGGCAGATACAGAGAGGGTACAGAGGAGGGCTGATCACCTCCCCCCCCACCTTTTTGAGCATACCTCAGGGGCAGCAGCCAGGGACTTTAAAAAAGTCCCTGAAGCAGGTAAGAATCCCCCTCTTCTCCTGTGTTCAGGGACACGTCCCCTCCCTTCCCATTCCATTTCTCCTTTTCCCTATCCACTGCTGTTGCTCTCTCAGGCTGAACCAGGGACAAGAGGAGCTCTAGATTTGCTCTTACTCTGCCCCAGCTGGGCTGTCAGGTGAGCCAGGCTCAGTGGCAGTGGTGGGTAGGTTCTTCCACCTGGCCCAGTCCTCTGTGTCTTCCCTGCCAGGCTGGGGGAAGTCTCAGGAAGGGGAACCTGTCTACTGTCACGGCTACTGTGCCTGAGTTTGGCCTCCCACATAGCCCAGCAGGACTGGCTCTGCAGCTTCTTCCACCCTGAGATCAGTGGAGGACAACAACAGTGGTGGGCAGGGAAAATGGGGAATGAGAGGGAAGGGAACATGCTGCTGGGAATGGAGGGGGTGTGAGAACAGTGGGTGTGAAATTTTTACCTGATTCAGGGACTTAAAAAAAATCTTCAGCTGTTCTTTCATGGTGTGGTCTGTCTGTACTGGTTGGGAGGGACACTAGGAGTACAAGATGCAGCCACCCCTGCAATGCTGGTCACTTTTCTTGCACCCCCTTAAGAAAGTCCTAGATCCACCTATGTGTGGAGTTAACTATCTCAAAGGCGCTCCTGCCTGAGGGATTCCTCGATGTTTAAAAGTGTTGTATGCAGAAAAAGAGAATGACTTCTTCTCTTCTCATTTACATCACTACCTCCACCAAAGTGCTGGTGGTTGCTCTAGCTGCACAGGGTTCACAAGGCCTTGAAGAGCTTGTTGTGCCATTTAAAATGCTAGGGTCTAGAAGAGTGAGGAGCAGTAATGAGCCATCAATACTCCTCTTTATATGCAGGAATAGCAGACTCATGCTGGGATTTTGTCCTGCTTTCCTGCTGTTTGCATTAAAATAAAGGGTTTGTTTCCTCTTGACTCATGAAAAAATCCTTACATAAGTGGTCTTGCATTAGATCTAATTTGAAAACTAATGCCAGCACTACAAACAACATACATCTCTATCCATGAGATATGGTCTAGTGGCTTGAGCAGGTGGTCATACGCAAGGAATGTCTGTGTTCTCTTCTTACCTCTGACCAGTATTTGTAAATTATAGATGATGATAAGTGCTAAGTCACGTTGTTGATTTATTATATTAATGTAAACCTCCTTTCTTGACTGCTAGCTCACCATCAGGATTGTCCCAGACAGAAGTGCACATTAATTTAAATGAAAACCAAAGAAGTTATGACTATCTCTCTATCCGCTCAAATCAGAATATAGCCAGCCGTAAGTATAATGGTCTGTGATGTACTTAACAGGCAGTGCTATATTGAAAAATGGAACCATAGAATTCTACACTTTTTTTTCAGTGACTCCAAACCAAAGTTCTTCATTTTATAAAGCAAAAGATTTTTTTCCCTAATCAGACCTATAAATTAACCCTGAGTCAATGAGTTTACTTGGGATCTTTTTCTCCATTCTCTGACATCAGCAACAGTAATAAGGGTTCCTAGGTCAAATTATTGCCTCAGTGCACATGTCTACATGTGTATTTATGTTTGCCTAAACTTAAGGTAATTTAGGCACGCGTCTACACGTGAACACGCTAATGTGCATTAAGGTACAATAATTTTAGGTGTAAATAGCTAAAGTCGCATTAGTGCATGTGCAGATGTGCTAATGCGCATTAACGCAGTGTCTATCCATTGATGCATACTGTGTTAATGCACATTAGCACATCTACACGTGCACTAATGCAACTTAGCTATTCGTGCCTAAATTTGATACCTGCTTTATGCAGGTATCAAATTTAGGCTCACATAGCTTTAAATCACCATTTTTAAGGTGCATTAAGGACATGCATGTGTAGACGTGCCCTTAATGTGCTTTAAAAATGGTGACTTTAGGCTAAGTCTGCTTAAAAGAGGCACATGTAGATGCGTCCAGTGACACACAATTGTCTTGAGTGAAGTTGCTCAATCATATGTGAATGCCTTAACTGAAGTTCCACGGATGTTTCTAAGGGCATAATTTGGCTTGGTATGTCATGCCAGCTATGTACATAATGCATGAGTCAGAACAGACTCCAGGTTCCACTATATACCTAAGCTTGCATTGTGCAGCTAATAAAAATAAAAGCAATAAAAACTATTTTTGTCCCTGAAGTCAGCTTGTCTGATTCACATATGGAGAAAGAGCAGATCTACCCAGGACAATAATGTAATCTTTACACATCCCCCTTTCAGAGTAAAACCATACTTTGAAGTCTCATACATGGGGTGACATATGATCCCATTACAATAGCCATCATCACAACTGCTGCTGGTTGGGAGGGAGTTAAGTCCAGGGAGTTAAATCCAGGGAATTAAGTCCTAAATCCCACTCAAATACAATATGAGTTGGGTGTTTGCTCCCCTCAAATTCCATTAAAAATCACAGCTCAAACCAGCTTTTTACTAGGTGCATCTACACATGCACTGTGTAGTCCTGGTAGCGCTTGGTTATTATTAGACTCCGTGTCGCTGTAGTGACGAGCTATGGCAATGTAGCGTTGGCATCACAGTTTGTGCCCGCCGCAGCATGTCACTGTAGCTTGTCACTATGGTGACACAGTGTTTTGTGTAGACACATCCACTGCTAGACATGAATCCTGTGAGTGGGGGTGGACAGGGATTCCTAGGACAATATAGCAGCAGCATGCCCGCTACAAACTGTGCTTGTGTGTTCTCTGGATACCTACAGATTGCTGATCTCCAGGAGTCTTGCTCTAACACTCCCCACCTGTATTATATTTGTTTAAAATGAATTGTAAGCTTGACATTAAGGACAAAGTATATTTACCTTTTAAACACCCAAATTGCCCCAAACCAAATGCAACTCTTTTCTTCCCTTGTGGCTTTTGTCTGCATTGACTTCAGCTGTTTTGTTTCACAGCATCATGTTCACCAGTTAGCCAAAAGGAGATTGTGTTAAGTGGACTGGAAAGAGAAATTATTTGTGTCCATTTAAAACGTGATTCTCAAAATGGCTTTGGTGAGTAAGGAACATTCATATTTTTGGTACCAGGATTTTCAGCTCGTGCATATGAGTCTTTAGCTTACTTTTTGGGTAAAAACAGGCATTGCCTTCCATAACATTTGTGCTACCATAAAAAATTGCATGGCAGCACAAAGGCCAAGCAAACAGACATCTATACCCCTTGTCATGCCACAAATTGTGGCTGTGATGAAAGTGTTATCAATTTTTGCCACAGTTTAACAGTGGATGTCTGTTTACTTTATGGTGCAAGAGCATAAGCACCTTGGAGCTTCCCATGCTCTCTCACTGCTGCAGGCAGATGCTATCGGGGCTTGAGGAGTCTGATCCTGCAAACCACAGGAATTCCTAGGACTGGGCCCCTCAAGCCCACGGAGCACCTGCCCAGCTTTTCCACTTACAGAGACATGCACCTGGGAATCTCTAGGCTGCATTTCTGGAAGTGGGGAAGCTGTGGTTTTCCCACTTACCAAGATGCGCTCCCAGGATCAATAGAGGTGATATAGTGGGCAATATATGTTTCACCCAATGAACTGGATCAGTTGTACCAGGACACAATCTGTGACAGATGATTTGCTTCATTTGGTGATGTCTATTTCTAGCCTTTGTTTTCATTCAATAAAGTCTATTAGTTTTTTTAATGAGCCTGGCTCACTGGATAGGCTGCACACAGGCTGTGTGTTGCCAGTTATAAAAATGCCTTTGTGTTTTCTCTATCCTAATATAGCTACTGAGTATGACATTTGCTGATTGAAACTAAGCAAGTCCGTAAGCTTCTTCTTTCTTGCTGACTCCATCAGTGATGGGGTGGCCATAGGGCAAGGACAATGGGGCAGTTATCCCAGGCCCCATCCTGCATGGGGCACTGCACATTGGAACCAAACTTGAGAATTCATTTATTTTTAAGCAATGAGGCAGAATCATGTCTAGACATTTGGTATGCTGAATTAATTAGTTAAAATGCAAAGAAATACTATAAAATAATCATATGCATTTGAACCATTTAAGATATATTTGTACATTTAAGTGGTTCAAATGCACGTGAATATTTTGTGGTATTTCTTTGCAGCATTAAAAAGTTACCATACTGCCCACTGTCTGGTATTAAAACAGCCTCCCACTGCTTTTGCCCTGGCTCTCACAATATGTAAGATTGGTCTTGTCGATAGAAAGAGGTATAGGAAAGGATTAGACAGGTTCAAAGCATCAGTAGCCACATTTTTCTCGAAGGGGTTACCAAAAACTCAGGGAGGTTTATGGTGCTTTACTAAAACAACTAGACCCTGGTTTCCCATTTGACATTTAAGGTACTTGTCTAGGTCTTTCAGCAGTATAGCAAATATATCATCATAACACTGCTATTTCCTGACTTTTGAGTGCTTAAATTGTTTTGTACGTAATATTCTGTTATGCAACACACCAGCAAAGTATGCGTTTGCACCCTCTTTTAATGGCTGGTCTGTAGAGGGCAGCAGCATGTTACTGCTGCTAGTTCAGTCACACTTGTAACATGGATGATAGAGCTTTATTTGGAAAGTCACTGGTTAAAACCCAGCTGACTACCTATGTGTGGTGGCCTTACAATGCGTGTAGAATTATTGTTTAGATCTAAACCTTAAGAATGATCTCATTTAGATGCAAACACACCACAATGTGGGCCTCTCTCTAATTGAAATTCTTGCATGCTGCTTAGTAAAACAAACTTGTCATCAAAACCAGCTGCAGGGAATAAATCAGAGTTCCAGAGGGGAATTTTTATCACTAATTATCCAATAAGAAAGAGGCAAAAGGCATATATGCTAAGCTACGAGCCTTATTACAGCTAACGCAGGCACTGGCTAGTGCAGCACTGATGGTACAAGTAGTCAAAATACAAAATCAAGCATATGATAAATGTGTTCTAGTAAGGATCTATCAAATGCATCTAACAAGGTTTATACTTCTCAGTTAGTTGTTATAACAGTTTCCAAGGCTATGTTGGTTGTGGCTTATCTGACTTGGGAGTTCAGCACTTTAAGGTCCTGACTCAGGAGAGCACCTTTTTTATTGAGGAAGGGTAACCACTCTCTATTGAAATCAAGCTAAAATTTAGTGGATGTTAAATTTTAAGTTTGAGCTTAATTACTCCCCTAAATCAAGGTCTAGATGAAGTTAAAGATCAGAGAGTTTAAGTCCCTGGAATGTGCACATAACTTATGGCAATAGAAAAGATGCTTTTGTTCTTCAGCTGTTCATTTTTTCCAATAATACTAGCATCTCTCTCGTCTTGTGCTATCTCATTTTCACAGGTTTCGTAATTATTGGAGGAGAAAATGTGGGGAAATTAGACCTTGGAATCTTTATTGCTTCAGTTATTCCCGGAGGACCTGCAGACAGAGCTGGGCACATCAAACCAGGTCACTGTCCCCAATTTTTAATTAGAATTGAGATGCTTTCATGGTTTATAATGAATCATTCTGACCTTATTTTTTCCCTTTTGATGTTTTTTGTTTTAATCCTATTTTAGGTGGAAGACTCATATCTGTGAATAATATTAGTCTTGAGGGTGTTTCTTTTAATACTGCAGTTAAAATTATACAGAGTGCTCCTGATGAAGTGGAACTGATCATCTCTCAACCAAAAGGTACAATACAGTTTTGGATGTCTTTATCTGCTGCAGGAGATTAGTTGGCTCAGGGCACTTGTAATGGGATATGTTAGAAGAATTTTTCCACTAAACTGTAGTTTAAGTTGGCAAGTAGTAAGTACAAGTGACTCCTAATAGCTCTATCTGTTGGCTGTTCAGCAGTCTCTGTGAAATGTATTGGTGCTTTCTGATACTAATCTTGTACCAGTGAAGTCGATGGAAATTATGTCACGGGCAAGATCCAGAGCATGGAGTCACGGCATCTGGCCTGCGGCGCTAGAATTTGGCAGTGGCAATGCACAACAGTATCTCTCTCCAGATTTTTTCAGCTGACAATGTTTGGTGTTGGTCTGTTTTTGCAGACATGTATGAGGAAGGAATAAAGGAAGAGAAAAATCTGTCAAGAAAAAGCAGCACCAGTGAGTCTGAGAAAACTTGCATAGACAGTGGGAGAAAAAGAATACAAGGCTGCCATACAGGACCCTCCAAGGAAAAAGACATAAATATAGATGAACTTGAAAAGGTTCTTTCTTGGAGTTTGGCACCAGAATTGGTTAACAAGATTTCTGTTCTTTCAGTTGACCACATGGATGTGGAGGTAAATACTGTTTTAGTAGTACTTAGTAACAGTGGGCGCATCTACATGTAGACTAATTCTACCGAGTATTAATGCACCATAGCGAAAGCGCTGCTAAGCACAGTTGAATTAGTCTATCGTGCATTAACTTCACAAAAAAACTGTGCGCCAGTGCTACTGCTCATTAGTGCCAGTTAGTGCACATTCAGTTAGTACCTGTTATTACAGCTACTAAACTGAATGTGCTGTAACCATGGTGCATTAATGAACATGTAGATGTGCCCAGTATGTCTAATATGTACCTTTTGAAATATTTGGCTATTAAGAATATAGAAAGTAACAGAGCGGAACAAAAATGTGTTGGGTGAGAAGGAAATCCCATGGAAATGGTGCTTAACAATTTTCAGTTGTTTCTTTATTAACATTTTTAAATGTACTGTAATCATTTTGACCAGGCTTAGAGCCAGTCAAAATACAGGGGAAATGTTGAAAATAGTTTTTCTCTTTTTTTCCTGTGGAAATTCATGTTTTTGGTGGAAAAATGTGGGTTCTCTCAATTGGTACTAATTTATTATTTCAAAAGTCTTATTGTTATGGACTATAATAATTAAAAAAATCTAATTGTTCAGGTTTTGAAAATCTTCCCTAGCTGTCCTCAGCTTATATCATGTAAATCAAATTCTGCTCCAATTTACACCTGGGTAGAAGTGATAGTAATCTGGATTTCCACACTGGTATAAATGACAGCAGATTGGGCCTCTTAGAATTTCTCTCCCTTTCCATGCTGTCGTCTCATTAGTGTTTATATTTTCGAGACAGGAAACTGACTCCTTTCACTCAATGCCTCCCGCTGAAGTCAATTCAAATGGAATCTACACCGTGGAGCTGGTTAAAGATGACGGGACTTTGGGAATCAGTGTGACTGCAAGTGTTATTTTTGATCTTACAATGCATTCATGAATACAATGCCCACATTACCAAGGAACATATGGGAAGGTGTATTACATGGGGTCCTAGAAGAAGACAGGCTGACAGCAAGGCCCAGTATTTCAAGGCCCAAACCCTCCTAAGTGATTGGCAAAGTGATTACAAACTATAGGTTCTAATTATATGAACTTACTTTCCCATGTTCAGAGGCAGCAGTGGAAATGCTGCCTGTTTATCTTGGTGAAATGATACCCCTCCATTGGGTCATGGGATTTACTCTGCCAATTTAGTTTCACATACTATTTCATTTACCATTAAAACACAGTTACTCCCACGTTAAAACAAGGTGGCAATACAGCAGAAAGTTAGGGCTTATCTGTTCCTTTGAAATTGTTGAGAGGATGTAGGGAGGCAGACAGAACAGACCTATAAGTGAGCTTGGGATTTGCCTGGGGGTGGGAACTAACTCTCCTATTCTTGCAAAAAATGTTAGAGAAGTTCTACTGGCAATGAATGTTCAGGACCAGGTCTGTACATTTAATCTGAAAGACTAATAGCAATTTAATGCATTATCCAGATTTTGGAAAGTGACTCTTAGCTACCTTTAACCACATTTATAGTAGCATGAGGGGGAATTCCAGAATGATTTAAAATATTTATATGCAGTCACATAGAAGCGCTCAGAATTTTAGACAGAACAGTAAAACATGGACAATTAAGACTGCCTTGAGAGGTTCATTATACACTCATTATGGAACGAGAATAGCAACTGTTTTCAGTCTTCCCCCTAAATTTTTAAAAGGTAATTTCTGATGCAGTTGCTGATTTGTGACACACTCTTCAGAATTTACATGGCAACACCCATTTTTGCTTTGATTTTTGTTGAAGGAGGGGCATGTAGTGCTTCAGGACCCCACTAAGATGTGCGTATGTATTTTGCAGGGTGGAATTAACACTAGTGTGCGTCATGGTGGGATATATGTGAAGTCGCTTATCCCTAAAGGACCAGCTGATAAGGATGGACAAATAAAAATAGGTAGGACATTTGCAAATACAATTCTGTGCTGGGGAAGCAAAATGTGTGGGGCTGAACTCTATTCACAGATATTTGAAATGTGTTACATGAAAGGGTTGAGGGACAGACAGTGATTGTCTTCTGCTGTCTGTGACAGAATATGCAGCCTTTCAGTCTATTGGTTACTGTAGGGGTTCTCAGTGATGATGCCATGACACCCTGGGGTACTGTTGTACCCTTTTAAGGGTATTGAGGGGTGCCAGGCAGTATTTGCATTGATAGGTGTGCTAACACCTAGGCATGGTTCACAATATAAACCCAGAGATTTCAAATAGGAAGCTATAGGGTCAAAACCATTCTGACTTGTTGTGATCTTTCTGAGTTTTTTTGCAACAGAATCATAGAAAATTAAGGTTGGAAAGGACCTCAGGAGGTCATCTAGTCCAAACTCCTGCTCAAAGCTAGGACCAAGTACATCATCCCAGCCAAAGCTTGGTCTAGCCATGTCTTAAAACCCTCCAAAAATGGAGATTCCACAACCCTTCTGAGTAACCTGTTCCAGTGCTTCACTACCCTCCTCTTGAGAAAGTTTTTCCTAAAACCTAAACTAAGTGTCCCTTGCTGCAACTTGAGACCATTGGATTCAAATCGAAATTGGACTCTCTCTAATTTGTCTATATGCTTTCTGTAGTGGGGGGTGTGGGACAAAACTGGACACAGTACTCCAGATGTGGCCTCACCAATGCTGAATAGAAGGGAAGAATCACTTCCCTTCATCTGCTGATAATGCTTCTATTAATGCAGCCCCGTATGCCATTAGCCTTCTTTGCAACAAGGGCATACTGGTGGCTCATATTCAGGTTACTGACCACTGTAACCCCCAGGTCCTCTTCTGCAGAGCTCCTGCTTAGCCAGTTGGTCCCATGCCTGTAGCGGGATTGTTCTGTCCTAAGTGCAGGACTTTGCACTTGTCCTTGTTGAACCTCATGAGATTTCTTTTGGCCCAATCCTCCAATTTGTCTAGGTCACTCTGAATACTAGCTGTACCCTCCAGCATATCAACTGCACCCTGCAGCTTTGTGTCATCTGCAAACTTGCTGAGGGTGCACTCCATTCCATCTTCCAGGTCATTGAGGAAGATATTGAACAAAACTTGTCCCAGGACCAACCTCTGAGACACTCCACTTGATACCGGCTTCCAACTAGACATTGAGCCATTGATTATTACTATATGAGCCTGACAATCCAGCCACTTTTCTATCCACCTTACGGTTCATTTATCCAACCTGTACTTCCTTAGCTTGCTTGCAAAAATGTTGTGGGAAACCCTATCAAAAGCTTTGCTAAAGTCAAGGTATATTACATCCACTACTCTTCCCGCATCCACAGAGCCAGTCATCTCATCATAGAAGGCAATCAGGTTAGTTAGGCATAACTTGCCCTTGGTGAATCTGTGCTGACCAATCACCTTCTTCTCCTCCAAATGTTTTAAAAAGATTCCTTAAAGACCCGCTCCATGATTTTTCTGGGGACTGAGGTGAGGCTGACCAGTCTATAGTTCCCCACATCCTCCTTGTTCCCTTTCTTAAAGATGGGCAATATATTTTTCCCTTTTCTAATCATCTGGGACTTTTCCCAATTGCCACAAGTTTTCAAAGGTAATGGCTAGTGGCTCTGCAATCACATTGGTCACACAGGTGCATCGTGTTTTGCCCCATAGACTTGTACATGTCAATCTTCTTTAAATCGTCCCTAACCTGTTCTTCTTGTACTGTCGGCTGCTCACCTTCACCCCAAACTGTGCCACCAGGTCAGTAGTCTTGGACCTGACCTTGGCTATGAAGACTGAGGTGAAAAAAGGCATTGAGTACTTCAGACTTTTCCACATCATCTGTCACTAGGTTGCTTTGCATTTGGCCACACGCTACCGCCTTCCTTGGTGTCCGACCCAGGGGGTACGTAGACTAAAAAAAGTTGAAAATCCCTGTCGTAGGGGATCCTGCCCATCATTTCCCTGACTGAGTTAAAAGTCTGCTTTTCTGAAGTTGAGGGTCCATACTCTGCTGCTCTCCTTCCTTCCTTTCCTCAAGATCATGCATTCAATCATCTCATGGTCGCTGCTGCCCAAGTTGCCATCCACTACTACATTTCCTATCAATTCTTCCCTGTTTGTGAATCACGGTCAAGAAGAACATGGCCTGTAGTTGACCTCTCCAACACTTGCACCAGGAAGTTGTCCCCAACCCCCTCCAGAAACTTCCTGGATTTCCTGTGCACTGCTGTATTGCCCTCCCAATAGATGTTACGGTGATTGAAGTCCCCTAATGAGAACCAGGGCCTCTGACTGAGAAACTTCTGCTAGCTGTTTGAAGAAAGCCTCATCTATCTCACCCTCTCCGCCTGGTGGTCTATAGCAGATACCCACAACAACATCATCTTTGTTGTTCTTACCTCTGACCCGAACCCAGAGACTTTTAACAGGCCTGTCTCCAGTTTCATACTGGAGCTCTGAGCAATCATACAACTCTTTTACATAAAGAGAAACTTCTCCTTTTCTCCCCGGCCCATCCTTCCTGAACAGTTTATATCCATCCATGACAGTGCTCCAGTCATGTGAGCTATCCCACCAAGTTTCTGTTATTCCAATAACATCATAGTTCTGTCATCGTGTGTGGGCATCTATTTCTTCCTGCTTGTTTCCCAGGATCTTTGCATTCATGTGCAGACCCCTGAGGTAACTAACTGATAGCCCTACTTTCTCAGGAAGAATGAGAATGTGTCCCCTGTTGCCCCCTCCTGCTTGTGCTTCCTTCAGGTCACCCACTTCCCCACTTACCTTAGAGCTTTGGTCTGCATCCCCCGGTTAACATAGTTTAAAGCCCAATTCACTACATTAGCGATCCGGTCTGCAAAGTTGCTCTTTCCTTTCTTTGCCAGGTGGATCCCATCTCTTCCTAGCAATCCTTCTTTTTGGGACAGCATCCTGTGTTCGAAGAAGCCAAAGCACTGCTGGCAACACCATCTGTGCAGCCATGCATTGATCTTCAGGATGTATGCACTCCTACCTGGGCCCTTTCCCTTGACAGGAAGGATTGAGGAGAACACCAGCTGAGCCCTTGTCCCCTTCATCCTTGCACCCAGACCTCTGTAGTCACTTTTGATTTGCCAACGGTCACCCCTGGCAGTATCATTGACACCCTGGGGTAGTAGTTAAAAGTCTGCTTTTGAGCAGCCTGGGGTACTAGTCAGAGGGCCGGTTGAGTCTCAGTAATCCTTCTATGACATTTTGGATCTGGGCTCCGGGCAAGCAGCAGATCTCCTGAGACAACAGGTCAGGCCAGCAGATGGATGCTCCATCCTTCACAGAAGGGAGTCTCCAACCACCACCACCCATTGCTTCCTCTTGGTGGTAATGGTCTTGATCGTCCCAACTGTGGGGATGCCTCATCTGACCTCCCCCACCAATGCAACATGTTCCTTCTCGTCTGTTGCAAGGGCTCTATATCTGTTCTCCAGGCAAACTGCTTCAGGTGAGATGAAGATTTCTGCTTGATGCCAGAGGTCACAAGCTTCCACCTTCCTGGGAATCCATATCCTTTTCCTTCTCTAGTGCTGCCTCTGGCAGTCCTTCCTCCAGAGTCTTAGAGGTCCACTTCAGCACTGAATTGATGAAGTCCTCATGGCAGAGGATGATTCAGAGCCTTGCTACCTCCTCCTGTAGCTCTCTTGCCTGCTTCTTAAGGGACAGCTCCAGGATACATCACTCACATTGCAGGTACTCCCTCACCTGGCTGTCAGTGGAAGGAACTTGAAAGCCACAGTCTCCACAGCACCAAACCAGGACCTGGGGGAAGCCTTAACAGTTCGTGGTCCTGCCTGGACAGGTATTTCACAGGTACAAGCAGAGGAAGAGCTGCCAGAGGTGGTGGCTCTGTCATTGTGACACACAGCCCACCGAACAAACATTCAGCAAGCCAAGCACACAGGCAGCCCTAGCTCACTTACCTTCCTGGAGCAGGATCTGGTGCCTGGTTCCTCTTCCCCTTCCTTCTTTTGCTCCCAGCAAAGTGCTTGCAAACTACCCTGTTTGTTGTTCCTGTTTCAGAATTTGTCTGTAGATAAAAATGAATGAAAGCTAAGAGCTGGCATTTACTAAAGAGTGCTCTGTGTGTGGGAACGTTGATAACCACTGGGTTACTGTCTTGCCACCCACACCTCCCATTGCTCAAAACAGGAGTCCCAAGCAGATCTAGATCCATATGTCCTTCATAGCCACACATATGGCCAGAGAGTCTCCAGTGTCTTCAAGGAGTTTGCTGATGAACATCTTTTGTGGTAACTAACATCATCACATTTTTACAGGGTATCTTAAATGTTTTTTCTACATACCTCTAGGTAGCAGGGGCTCATGAACACTGTGGTGCTGGGGCACATGGAGCATCCCACAGGAACACGGGGGCTCTCCAGCGCACTCGGCAGCAGACCCAGAAGTGAAGCACTTCCAGTCCACTTCCAGGTCTGCCGGGGAGCGCGTGGGGTGGGGAGGGGGGGCCCTGTGCCCACCCCCCAGCTCAGTGACTGGTGCCTCCTGGGTCGGGGGGGGGCACCCGGGGTCCTCATGTGGCTGATCACCAAGCTGGGGAGGCATGGGGGGGGCCCAGTACACTCCCTGGCAGACCCAGAAGTGGACCAGAAGTACTTCCGGTTCACTTCTGGGTTCACCGCCGAGCATGTGCAGGCCCCCTCCCACCACTCCTGTGGGACGGTCCATGCGCTTCAGCATCGCAGCCATCACGAGCTGCACCTGCTACCTCAGGGTAAGCAGAAAAAATATTTAAAGCTGTGTCTATGTCTGAATCGTTGATTCTCCGAATCAGCATCGAATCTTCAGATTCAGATTCGGCCGAATTGAATCAGGGACAGTGATCTGAATCAACGAATTGAATCACTGTCCGTGATTAGGCCAAATCCAAATCTGAATCAAATAGAGCCCGCTTTGTACACTCCTAATATCTAGGAATATGGCAAATGCAGAAGTAATGGAGTTTGGCTAGAAAGCCATAGACTTGCTTTTAAGGCAGCCATTGAAAGTTACAAAATGCAGCCACGGTTGGAGAAGTGTGGGTAGCTTCAAGAGCACAGTATTTATCCCCACATGGACTGAGCACCACATGACTGACTTGCTTCATTTGTTGTCTGTCTCAGGTGATCGCTTGCTAGAAGTGGATGGGATCAGCTTATGTGGCATTACACACAAGCAGGCTGTGGAATATCTTAAGAAAGCTGGCCAGGTTTGTATAAGACACAACTCAGTGGGGCTACTGATTTGGAGAAATTTGCAGCAGAACAGAGCTGAGAGGGATTTTTCTGTTCTCTTGTTTGAAGAGAAGTACAAAACTGATGCAGACTGTGCAGCTTTTGAATGAAGCTTCTCCACCCTGCTTTCAGGTTGCAAAGCTGGTTCTAGAAAGGGGCCATCATGATTTAGCAGAGAGATGCCCAGCAGCTAATGACAGAAAGGAAGGAAAATGTCCAGTCACCTTCTTGGCTGCTTCCTCATCAGATGATCCTAAGGGCTACCCGTTTGCAACAGATGGTGAGAGATAACAAAGGGAACCCAAGAGAAAATCTCTTATTGTGCTTACTACATTTTCCATGAAGTGAATGAATGAAAACAATCACATAATATTTCCACAGCTCACAGAGAAAATCTACATACTGAATAAGAGTAATAAAAGATGTCAGTGGCATAATTTAAAATTGATTTTATATAATATTTCCAAAGCATTTGGATATGCATTTAATATTACAGCTGCTGACTGAGATACCACATTTATTCCATTGTAACCCTGTTAAAATAAATGAAATTGCTTGTGACATCAGCAAAAGCAAAACTGGATCTATTTGTTATTTTAGTGGGATAAAAAAGTGCGCAGCACTTTTTGCTTTATCAACTGATGGTTGTACTGCAGATATGCAGTCACTGCTCGACAGGCAAATAATAACGCCCCCTCCATGAATGCACAGGTCAGGAAAGAGCAGTCAGTCCCTTCCCCTCCCTTGCAGCATACTTATGCAATTGACAGCTGTGTTGCTTGGGATTATGTTCTGAGAGCCCAAGCATAGAGTGGCTCATCTGAGGGTGCTATGCATGCCTATGGGACAGTGCTGTGGGTGGGGAATAAGATGCCCTTAGCCTACGTGCAATTCCCTGCTGCTGAGTGCTGTCACCGCACTTCCATGACGGTGAAGTAGGTCCTGCTTCTTACTGTGCTGCTTTTGGCTCCCCCAGAAACATTCATAAACTCTTGAGTTATACCTGTGCAAAAGGTACCTAAACTAGACGTAATAAATACGCAATAGAATATTGCTGAGTTCTTCTGAGTATTCAGAGGCAGTCACAAAAAAGACCCCAATTTTGCCTTCACTTGACTCCCCCTCAGCTGGCTTGTAACTAATTGGGAGTTACTACACCTATGGACACAGAAGGTGGAATAGAATTCAGCTCAGTTTCTCTCAACCTAATTAATGCCTCAGGGTGAAGGAGCAATTAAAGCAATCAAAGCCTTTATTTTTTTTTGGCCTTAATTTCAACAGACCTGACTCTGTGACACACAAAGGAGATCTGCTGAACAGTGGTGATGCATAGGGGGTGCACAGTGGGATTGGCTGCAGGGGAACCCGTGCAGGGGAATTGCAGCGGGTGCACATCCCCCCCTAGTAAAGCAGCACTAGTCAGCCATGCTGCTGAATAAGAGAGGGTCATTTTTATGAAGGTACTTTTCAGAGCTGACTGCCACTTTAGTGGGGTACAAGCCATGGAACCTGATTATTTTCCTGCGTGCTTTTTGAGCAGATAATACATTTGAAGTCAAACTGATAAAGAATTCTGGAGGCCTTGGCTTCAGTTTTCTGCAGATGAAAAGAGACGCTTGCAAACACCTTGGAGGAAATATTGTGAGGATCAAAAGACTCTTTCCTGGGCAGCCAGCTGAAGAGAATGGAGAAATTGAAGCTGGAGATGTCATTTTAGCTGTGAATGGGAAACCTATTCAAGGACTCTCATATCAGGTACCCTGAATGGGCCTCCTGCTGTGTAACATATTAATTAAGTTTAAATGAACCCAACCTACTTTATTGTTGCTTGAAAGGCTCAGGGCATGCATTCTTTTACTAAATTCAGATAAAACTATTATGTAGAATTTTCTTCACTATTTAGTTACCTTGCTGTCTGCTCTTGACACCAAAAAGATCTATTGGCTGACATGTGCCACTTACTTAATTCACTATCATCTGTCTTGTTTTAAATAAACCAGTAGACATACTTTTCCCTTCAGTCCATGTATGTTCTAAAATGCCATATGAAATGTGCCATGCCAGATTCCAATTTCTGTTATGCTAGGGTAAATCTGGAAAAACTCCACTGTCTTGAATGGAGTAACTCCATTTTTACACCAGTGTAACTGAAATCTGGATCTAGCCCTATATTTTGCTGTTTAGTTTTCAGTTAGCTTCTTACCTCTTTATGAAGTCTCCTAAAAGATAACTATGAAGGCAGCCATTATTATTGAGGATGCCTGTTACTGACTGGGGTGACAGACAATGTTATAAACTCTCCTGTTGACAGGGTGCGATGGTAGTTAGTCATACTAGGCCTAGGTAGCGAGATCTGGCTTCTATTCCTAATTCTATATATGATTTATAGCAAATCATTTAAATTGTCTGTGCTTCCATTTCCCCATTGGTAAAATGGGGAATAAATCCAATAAAGGACTTCGACATTTAAAAAATAAAGTTTGTGAAACCTAATTTGTAGGCATTTGGTCTTTGCAGTGAGATCCAAAACCCTGTGTTAGGCACCCAGACTCACTATCCTGTGCGTGGAGAGACATAAGCACCCAGAACAGTATCCAAAACAGCCAGGACGGAAACTCTGAGGGCAAGGCAGGTTTTAAGTTCCATCTCCCAGATGTCTCTCATGGGGCTACAGGGAGGCAGCATAGTTCAACTGGGACTCACAATCCAGACCCTGTTCATGAAGAGGGATACCTTTGCTCTTTCTTTCAAAGAACTGAGCAGAACTCACTTTTTTGTATTAGAATGATGATGGAGTGCTTCTCTCCTTTTATCCAACAGCTCAATGTGTGGGTACAGCTTTCACTCCAGTTCAACTCCCTCCTCAGCCTGGGTAGGGATAGATCAGACTTCTGCTCTCCCCTCTCAAGACTGCATCTGTATTTTTCATAAACAGGCATTGGGTAAAATATGGAAACAGTTCTGGAAGTAGAAACTAGAACCTAAGTCCACCCCATCCCAGGCAGTTGCCCAAATTACTGGCTTACAGAGCCATGCATATGCTCTCGAGCCCTATGACTTCCATTTATTTCTGTACAACTCCAGTCAAAGGGGTGGAGAGTGTTGAACTGGAATGGTGTGGTGGTCTGGGGACTCTCTTGGTGTGAAGGTGTTGGTCTGACCTGGAAGGGATTGAACCTTGGTCTCCCACTTCCTGCCAGAGCATCCTAACCCATAGGGGGCACTATCAACCTCATGCTTCACATGTATTTTAGAAGAAAGCCATCATCACTGAATTTTTGTAGGGAGCCCAATCCTAATGATGTTTCAGGAATGTTTTAAGAATGCTTCCTGGATTGAGCCCCTCAGGGGACACAGACAGAGGAACAGCTATGGCTTAAGTATATGGAAGGTGCCAAACTGCTCAGTCCTCTCAAAAGTGAGGTGCCTCCAGGATTGCAAGAAATAGGACTTTCAGGCACTGGGATTCTTGGCGGTTTAAGACTACAGCACCTCTGGAAATTATGCACCTCCAAGATCAGGTAGCAGCTGTATGGGGCTTTCCGGGGTTGCAGCTTTGGATATAGAAACCCAAATGTTTTAATGTTAAAAGCTTCATTGGATCAGGCATCATATACCTACTTTGAATAACTGTGACATTAAGTGCTTTACATGTTGGGCTGACTACCATAAAATATGATTTTTTAATGCTCTGACTGTTTCCCCAAGGCACCAAGTCTCACTGATTCCTAGATAAAATCTAATCTAGCAATATTGTCCCATGTCTGTATTTCTTGTTTCTAGTAGAAAGCTAGAATTGCCAAATGGCTCCATGGAGGGGGCTGTTTCCACTGCATCTCCAGTCTAAGCAGCAGGAAGGAGGGTGGGGAATCCCATAGGAAAGCCTGATCAGATAGGATTCCACAAACATTCCTTTTGCCTGGGTTCTTGTTCCACCTCCCAACCATGTGAGATTTGTCCATCCTTAATTTATGATGATGTAAGCCACACTGTAATACTATACAGGCCTTCAACATGTAACTGGAAGCAGAAATGTGATACTAGACCTACCTGCTGTCTTTGTGAGAAGGATGTCAGAGAATATTTGCTAGATAGTGCATAAGATGTGGTTAAAAAGTGACATGCTGGTTCATTCCCTCAGTGTGCTGTGTGCACATCACATCTAGGAAATGAAATCACAAGCACTGTCCATACATCCAGGCAGGGACAAGTCCTCTTAGCCATGAAAGCAACACAAGGGGATCCAAACCCATGCATTCAGTGCAGTTCCTTTGTATGGGGAGGGTTGGAGTACAGAGATTTTACCCCCAAGGCACCAAGAATTGCTGCTGCATAAAAGTCCCTGCCAGCAGGCCCACAGACCATAATTAGTAGATCTGAGAATCCAGAGGCCTTCTATTGAAAATATACTTGTAGAAATTATTGTAGTTGGCCCTGGAGAACTGCAGGTACACTCTATGCTGTGCTCCTGATGTTGTCAGAGAAGATACCCTTCCCTCCCAGCTCCCTTGTCTTGTTTCTTTGTGTGCAGGCAACGTATTCAGTCTGTGTATGTGGACTGAAGTTTGGCCTTTAAGGTCTTCATCTCAAAGAAGGTACCAAACTGAGTAAAATCGGTGCCCTAAAACACCTATTTTCCAACAAGGTTAGGGCTCCATCCAGCACTGGAATGAAAAGCAGAGTGCCAGTAAATAAATGCTCCTAATAGAAGGAGGGGTTTGGGTTGTAGCCGTGTTGGTCTAAGGACATAGGCAGACAAGGTTCCTTGGGTGAATTTGATATCTTTTATTAGACCAACCCAAATGGTTGGAGAATAGTTATTAAGCAAGCTTTCGGGTTCAAAAACCCTTCGTCAGGCTTCCTGGATGGAAGAGCACACACCAACTGCTGAAGCTTCCTTAGCCTGACGAAGGGTTCTTGAACCCGAAAGCTTGCTTAATAACTATTCTCCAACCATTTGGGTTGGTCTAATAAAAGATATCAGATTCACCCAAGGAACCTTGTCTGCCTAATAGAAGGACAAATTCCTAGGTGGTGAAAAATCAACATACCTCTTCTGTAGTTTTTGGAGCTATGCTGATTTACATGAGTTGATGATTTGTCTCACTTACATAGGACTTTAGCTTGTTCCTCCTTAGCTATTTTCCTCAAAATAAAATATTACAAATATTGATCCAAAGCCATATATGGATTGTTGGAATGGAAGCTAGATTAATAACTGCAAACATTGTTTTGATGTTAAAAAGTCTAATGCTGCTTTCAGACGCACATTATTGAACAGTGATTGTTGGCCTCAATATGCTGATGAAAGGTACGGGCATGAAGGAATTATCAAACACAATTAATACGTTTTCACTCTTAAGGGAGTAATCTCTCTTAAGAGAAGGGAGATATATTGTAACTTGGGACCTGTGCATTTTACAACAAGGCTAATATAATTTCTTCCTGCCTAGGATGTCCTCCACTTGCTAAGAGGTGCTCCTCCAGAAGTCACACTTCTTCTCTGCAGACCACCTAAAGGTGATCTACCAGAAATAGACCAGAGTGCATTGGTAAGACAAGACCTCTTAATACAGTACTTGCATTTGTAGTCCTGGAAACTGTCACTGCTGCCTTTGCTAATACATCTCAAACAAGGCAGCTATGGCATATTGTTCTACCCCCCACCAACTCTCCAACTACAACCTTGCCACCTCCAGAGTTCAACAGCAGCTCGCTTACAAGCCAGAATAGTGAAAGAAGAAGCAGCCCTGCCTCACTATTTGTCCCAATAGGTCATTATTAAGCAGACCTGCCTCACTATTTGTCCCAATAGGTCATTATTATGAAACTGCAACATTTGCATCTTTAAGGTGTAGCTGATATTAACCAGTCTGACATGCAGATTATGCTTATGGCCCAGGACTATGGGGTTCCCTCCTAGGTCCCAGAGTAGAGATTTTCTATCCAGGAGTCTTCTAGATGCTAACCTGGAGTTTTCAGTAGACTTGACTGCTCGTGGGACTGGGAGTGGATGCAAAACATTTAATATCTAAGGTGCTGGTTAGTGCTTCATGAGATGAAGTAGTGATTTCAGTCCAGTTTCTGTATGCCAACCTTTGTTAATGGCCCTAGTTAACAGGATTAGCCTAAAGACCAAAGACAGAATGGGCTGAGGAATCATAGAATCATAAGAAATTAGGGTTGGAAGGGACCTCAGAGCGTCAACTAGTCCAACCCCCTGCTCAAAGCAGGACCATCCCAACTAGATCATCCCAGCCAAAGCTTTGTCTAGCTGGGTCTTGAAAACCTCCAAGGATGGAGCTTCTATCACCTCTCTGGATAACCTGTTCCAGTGTTTTACTACCTTCCTAGTGAGAAAATTCTTCCTAATATCTAAGCTAAACTTCCCTTGCTGCAACTTGAGACCATTGCTCTTTGTTCTGTCATCTGCCACCACTGAGAACAGTCTAGCTCCATCCTCTTTCGAATCCCCCTTCAGGTAGTTGGAAGACTGCTATTAAGTCCCCTCTCAGTCCTCTCTTCTCTAGACTAAATAAGCCCAGTTCCCTTAGTCTTTCCTCATAAGTCATGCCCCCCAGCCCACTGACCATTTTTGTTGTCCTCCACTGAACTCTCTTCAATTTGTTCACATCCTTTCTGTAGTGGGGGGCCCAAAACTGGACGCAGTACTCCAGATGTGGCCTTACTGAATAGAGGGGAATAATCACTTCCCTTTATCTACTGGCAACACACCTACCAGTGCAGCCCAGTATGACCAATGGGCTTGTCTATACCACTTGCTGTGTCAGCCACTGTATTTTTGACAATATCTCTATAACAAGTGACATGCTCATACGAAAGCATTCCTGTAGCAGGTCTGGCCCCTGTAGCAGGTCTGCCCACTCTAGTTCCTCAGTGTATTCTTCTGCCATGCCTTGATGCGTATGATGTGGAAGGATGCTCCCAAGTCCTGGAGTGATCCTGATCACCTTTAATTGACCAAGCCATACTCTCAGTATTACTGGTCACTCCCTGCCACCCACTTATTCTATGCCCTACCAGCCCTTAACCTGCCCTGAAGGCACCACTCATGGGCCTGTCCATGCCTTGGGCATTAAGTTGCTTTAAAGGCCTTATTTGTGGCCTCCAGCCTCTTCCATAGTCATGCCTCATGGTTTTTACTTTGTCATCCCTCATGCGAGCTCTGGTTCTGTATGCATTTCCAGTCACTTGGGCTCCTGGACCCATTTGTAGGGCTACTCACTCACTGCCCCTGCATGGTCTGGCTTTGGCTTGCACAAGGGTCCCAGAACTTTGCAGGGTTTTATTCTGGCCTCAGCCCCTGATAGTGTGGAGTGCCTCCCAGGCACCCTGTCCAGGGTCTCCACTACCTATGTAGCCACAACCTGGTCCTCCCGTTTAACAATCTACAGTTATCAAAACCCCAAACATCAACAGCTGGGGCTGGATGCCTCTCTCCAGGCTCTCCCCAGCTTCTACCCTGTTCAGCTGGCTTCTCTCAGCCCTTGCCCTGCTAGGCCAACTCACCGTTCCAATAGTGCCTCTCAGCTCTGTGCCAGGAGCTCCTTCCACTAGCACAGCCTGAGTCAGACTGCTCACACTGACTGAACTTATCTCCCTGGGCTTCACCCCTTCCAGTCACACATTTCTGACCAGCCCCAGGCATGGTCCATCCCATCAGTAAGTAGCCTGCTCTCCTCAATCGCATTAGGCTCAGCTGAGATGCAGCCCTTCTTCCCTGTCTGGAGTACTGCCTTGCTTGCCTATTGCCTGGCTAGCTCCCAAGTTATTGGCAGCACTGGTAACCCTTATTTGGGCTCTTTCCTGGCTTCTTACTCTAATGAAGTTGGCTTTAGATCACCTTTCTATATCAAATTGCAGCCTTCTAATGCTGCATCTAAATAGCAGGGATTAAGGGACCATGCTACAGCTCCCCTGTTGCACATGTGGCTGGATTAGACTTGCTTGAAGGCTGACCACTGTGGTCTACCCTTATGCCAATCTCCACTGAGACGGTGCCTGTGGGGAATAGAACTCACTGGCAGAATAGTCCTGACAGACAAATAGTCTCCCCAACTGTATACTTAAAGAAATACACAGATCATAAGCAGCTTATTGGACTGTTTTTGCTGCATCCTGTGCCAGCTTAGTAAAACCCCTTGAATTGGCTGCCTCCTAGAGTTTTCCACTACTCACTTGTCTGTCTGTACTCCCAACTATCCTAAAATTGGAACAACTTGCCTACCATGACTTTGGTGTTACAGGCAGTCCTCAGACTTACGATACAACTGGTTCCTGAAAACTGTGTGTTAAATCAAAACATTGTAATTCAGAAACAATTTCTCGATAGGAACAATGTTATAACTGGGGGATTGGTTCCTTTACGATGCTGGATACAGCTGTGTCCAGCTGGTAAGTCTGGTGTGGTGAAAAGGGTGGCGGGGGCAGATCAAGGCCCCCTGCAGTGAGGGAGGGGCTGGTGCTGTTTGTATGGGAGGGCAGAATGGGGGGGGCATGTGCCCCATGATCTATGCAGGGCAGGCAGGGCTGGGGCTGCACTGAGCTGTGCTGGGAGGAGGGGCTATGCCCTTCCACCACTCACCCAGCCAGAGTGGGTCAGGCGCAGGACAGAACCACTGTGCAGCCTCTGGATGAGTGGCATACAGCAGTGGGAGCCGCTCTCCTCCTGGACGAGTCATGGCTCCATCCTGCGCCGGCCCTGCTCTGGCTGAATGAGCAATGGCAGGGCATGGAGGGGGGGCATGTGACCCCAGATCAGGGCAGAGTGGGCAGGGCTGGGGCTGCGCCGGGCTGAAATCCAGGTAGGAGGTGGGGCCTATAGGGGGGCTATGGCAAATTTTTGGATGACTGCCGCTCCCCACAGCCTCTGTTCCACTGCCCGCCCTGATTCGGGGCCACACCTCCCCCCACCATGCCCTGCCGCCACCCTCCCAGCTGGGGCAGGGCAGGTGTGGGACAGAGCCACAGCTCATCCTTGGGGGGTGGGGTGGAGGGTGCAGCTTCTGCAGCTGCATGCCACTCATCCAGAGGCAGCACGCCGGCTCTGCCCAGTGCCTGCCCTGCCCTGGCTGGGCGAGCAGCAGGAGTGCATAGCTCCCACTCCCAGCACAGCCTGGTGCAACCCCCACCCTGCGCAGATCTGGGGGGCACATGCTTCCCCCACCCAATGCCCTCCTGGATGAGTGGCATCAGCCCCAGCCACAGTCCCAGACCCTCTCTCACCATGGGGGGCCTTGATCTGGTCCCCACACACCCCTTCCCTTCCTCCACCCCTTCCACAACACCAGAATTACCAGCTAGACACAGCTGTATCCAGCATCATAGAGTCAAAACCCACATCTGAAGGTCGAAACAGGGTGTCAATTTACAATGAATGGCACTTAAGATGTTTATAATGTGAAACGTCGTAAGTTGAGGACTGTCTGTATATGAAGTATAGGCAACCCCAACCAGTCCTTAGGTCATGGGGTTCCTGGCCTGCAAGACGACAGTTTTTGCTTTGTGATCTGGGCCCCTTCAGAGTCCCTCCCAGGTATTAATCTTGGGGTTCTTTCAGAGCTGTACTCCCACTAAGTCACTAGCTCTGTGCTGCATTGAGAGTCTGTTGATATTTGCACTGTTGTTTTTCCTCTTTTCTTGTAAGAGAGAAAGATGGGGAAAAGAGTGATGAGAAAGAAACAAGAAACTAAATATACTCACTCTGTCATTTTGCTAGACTCCAGCACCTTCTCCAGTTAAGGGGCTTGTGGCAGTGACATTGGCCAGTCCAGATGCTACTAACAGTTTGAGTCAATCTGCTAGAGAGGCTGATTGTACCTTGCCAGAATGTCAAGACAGCCAGGATTTTCCAGCTGTGGCTTCTTGCAGTAAACTCCCTGAAGAAGAAAGCCCACCACATGAGAAGCAGAAGATAGGAGCCCCACATGAGAAGCCTCTGGACAAATCAGCAGCCCAGGGCACATGTTCCTACCAGCATCTCTGGAAATCCTACCAGGAAAATATCCCTACTGAGGCTTTTCGCTCTCTGGAGGAAGAGGTGAGGCAGAATTGCTACTCACCATGTGAATTTGGAAGGGCTGAAAGGTAAGAAGTGATGAGGCGTACCTTGTGCTACTTCTGTTAGCCCTCAGAATTTTGCATGGAAACCAAGCGCTGTGCGTTAAGCACGAAGTTCTGGAGGGGACATGCCCTGTGCCCTGTTAATTAGCCAGCACCTAACCCTAGCCTTTTCTATTGCACTGCTGTCTCCACTTGCCCTTGCCTTCATTCTTGAACCATGCAGTAGTCTGCACTGTAAGACACTTGTATGAATGTTGATGCATTACAAAAATAAGACACCACCTTATGCTGTTTCCACTGAAGTTAGAGGAAAGGCTGCTTTAAATAGGCATTAAGTAGGTACCTATTTTATGATTCCCTTCTATAGCCATATGTTTAAAATATATAGTAGACAGGACATTAAGTTTCATTGTCCTTATGCAATGTTTTTTAATTCTCTGCATTAAGTACAAAATGAAACTCACTTGTAAAAAAATAAAGTGTTCATAAGAATCTGTTTTTTAAATACTAAACTGTTTTACATCCCCTTGAACCCCCCCCCCACAGCTGTTAAATCAAACACACCCATCAAAGAATAAAAGATACATTCATGTATCATCATACTGCAATGTGAAATTCTCTCACCCTCCTCCTCTTTCTCTTGAAATGGGAAGAAAAGAAACAATGAAATCCTCACTTTAATACAAAAGAGGGGAGGTGAAACTCACAGTTGCATGAGTATGAGAAATCTTCCAGGGGGTTGTCTTCCCATTCAGTTTATGTAGTATTTATTTAACAACTGCTTGAGCCCATTTTCACATACATTCAGCCGAGATCCTTGCATGGCTGTCCAGATTCACCAATGCCACAACAAAAATATGGGGTTCCAGTACCCTGTGAGATACAGTACAGAAACAAAGGCTCAAACACATTTACATTGGAGTGAGTCTACCCCCTGCACACCTTTAGCTCCTCCCATTTCCTACAGGAGCTACTGCTCACAGATTTGCTTTTCCATAGCTGAATCTAAGAGTAGGTCAAAAGGTGTGTGTATGTGGGGAGGGTGGAAGGGGTGTTACAAGTGTGTGTGGGCACATCCACATGAGATGCTTTACTGTGCAGTAGAGCTAAATACCACTCAGTAAGCATCCACATCTACACATGCAGATTCTTACCGCACAGTAAAATTGGCTCCAATGCGAATGCAGGTAGCAAATTTACTCAAGATTATTAACTGCGCAGTAGCACGCATGTAGACCCCTGACCAGGAGCAAACTTGGGCAGTAGGGGGCTACCTACTGGGGAGATTGCTCCCTGCCCCAGGGAGCTGCCTGCCAACACTGGAGCCCAAGCAGGGACAATGTTCTTGTGCCCTGGCAGTAATCATGGAGCTGGGCAGGGGAGAGGCTCCCAGCCAGGGGCAGGTTCCAGCCCCGTTCCCTAATCAGGTGATCAAGGCAGGTGAACTGGAAAGAGCTGCAGGGGAGGGGCAGGTCCCAGCCCCCTGCCCTGATCCACCGGTGGGGCAGCTAGTTCTGAGCTGGCAGCTAGGCAGTGAATCCCTGCCCAGCTACAGGCTTGCTGCTAGGAGCTCCATCAGTGGATCGGGGCAGGGGGCTGGGACCTGCCTTTCCCCTGCAGCTCTTTCCAAGTCCCCTGCCACTGATTGGGGAGCCAGGGCCAGAAGCTCCCTGCTGCCAGGGTAGGGGAGCTCTTTCCAGCCCCTGCCAGGATACAGCTATCTTCTGGCCCCATGCTCCCTACCCCTCCCTGGGCTAGCACCCAGGGGAGCCTATAGCTCCCCCTGGCTGCTGCAGGGCCAGAGCGGGTGGGAGTAGCAGATCTACTTCTGCATCCATGCATATGTAGATGCCCTACTGGAGTGGGTTTACTAGAGCAATTTACTCTAGAGTAAAACCATCCCAGAGTAAATGCATGTGTAGGCAAGCTCTGTGTGTGTATGTTATTTACACACACACACACACACACACACACACACACACACACACACACACACACACACACACACACACACACATATATTGTGGGTCAGGAGCTGTATGTCTACCCAGGAGCATCACAGTTGCCCCTGCGGCCTGGTCCTGCTACAGTGGGGAAAAAACGTTTTAATTGGAACTTGTATCTTCTGACATAGGAAAAAAGGTTGGCTTTGATTAAACAAATATATATATATTATTAATAATAGTTAGAAGTGCACCGATAGATCTGAAACTGGCTGTATCAGATATCGGCCAGATGGGGCCAATAATTTGGCTGATAAATGCCCGTGCTGCATGCAACTGCAGCACAGCACTCAGGCAGCGAGGAGCACAGCTGGCAGTGTGGAGAGCTGCCTCCAGCTGGTAAGTTCGGTGTGGTGGAAGGGTAGGGGGCAGGAAAGGACTTGGGGGGCAGATCAACCCCCCACCCCTGTCGTGAGGGAGGGGGCAGGGGCAGGCACTGCGTGGGTGGAGCAGGGGAGGGGGCTAGAGCCATGGCTCATGGTGGGCGGGGAAAGCGGTTCCCACTGCTGCTTGCACCCCAGGAGGGTATGGGGGGAGTGTTTGACCCCTGGATATGGGTGAGGTGGGGCGGGCGGCGGCGCGGGGAGACTGCGCGGGGCTCTTCTCAGCAGGGGCTAGGATTGGAGTGGGTGCTGGGAGGGTGCTGCATCCACTCCAGATTTCACCGCAGCTCAGCTTCCAGTGCTGCCACTGCCAGCCGCCCAGCGCAGCCCTGGCTTAACACCCTGCCTTCACCCATGTGCTAGGAAGAGCCAGGGTTGTGCCGGGCAGCTGGTGGAGGTGGCAGCACTTGGAGTGGAGTGGTGATGAAATTAGGGGTGGACACAGCATCCTCCCAGTGCCGCCAGTGCCTGCTCTGAGCCCAGCCCTTGCCGAGAAGAGCCCCATGCAGCCCCAGCTGCAGCCCACCCCTCCGTATCCCCGTATGACCCTGCGCAGATCCAGAGGGCCCATGCCCCCTTCCATGCTGTCCCGGGGTACAAGCAGCAGCAGTAGTCCCCTCCACGAGCTGCAGCTCTGGTCCCTCGCCCTGCCCTAAGGGTACTAATCACCTTAAGGGCTATTTATGGCCTCCTTCTGCCCCTACAGCCATGTCTATGTCTAGCAGATGTCATTTCGTCACTGTTTGCCTTCCTGTATAGAGTTCAGCCGCCTTAGCCTATAGGTTACTCTGACTGTTGACAGGTGGCTTAGGTCCACTGTCTTGGGCACTGTCTTCCCAGTCTCAGCCTCTAGTTGACCTGCATTGCCCTTTCTGGGCTCAGGCTCTACCCCTCTCAGCCTTGGTCTGTTTTGGTCTTGTGCCCTTGCCCCTGACAGGGCTCAAAACCTCACATGCCCCTCAGGCACCCCTGTGGCCTCCGTTCCACCCCTTAAAGCCACAGCTGAAACTCCAGTATAAACTAGAACATAAATCCAAGCAACCTCCTTGAACTCAAACACTCCCCCTCTGGATCATCATGCTACTGTCAAGTCATCTTCCCATTTTCTGACTCTCTCAGTCTCGGGAGTACTTGTCGTGGCTTGCAACTCTCACTCCCCGCCAGCCCAAGCTGGCAAGATTGCACATGTCCACTTTCAAGTACAAAATATTTTATTTAACTAAATGGAATATAGAGGGAAGGTCAAGATCAGACTTACAATGGAAAACTAGTTATGACTTAACGATGGAGCAATTATTGTCTCTTTCATGTAGATGTTTGTGATCTGAACTGTGGTTGCCATGGAAAGAATCACAGAGATGAGGGATGTGTGAGGCATTCTGTTTGAAATAAGGAGACGGTGGATATGAAAACCAAAGAGCCATTTTAGTGAAAATTTGCACCCTGGTGTTAAACTAATTGTTATTCATTGTTCATGGCATATGAAGAAATTTATAATACTGACAGAGTAATCAAAACAGGCTGATTCGAATGCTTCTTCCCAGTTAACAGAAATCTACTGGTTAAAAACAAGAAAAATTCAGTGCAAAAATTTTGGAATAAAATAGTTTTCCATTAGAAGTCTTAGAAATATATATATATATTTTCACCTAGCTCCACAAATTGGTGATTTTTAAAAAATAAGAATGGTACTATTGCCAGAGTTTAGTACAATAAATTTCACCTTTGTTAAATGTGAGCTACTTTGTATGCAGTAGAGGTCCCAATGCCCCAGCAATGAAGCATCTAGAAGACAAGCCCTGTCCTGCAGTCATATGGGTTTTTATTTTCCAGCCCTGTGTTTGACAGGAGTGATGGTGACCTATTGAGCATGTATTGCATACCTGAAATTCTCTCTCTTGCCCCTGTTGACGAGGAATATCTCGCCATCAGCTCAACATCTCCGACCTCGCTCTCATGTGGTGGAAGTTCTGAAACAGCTTCTCCAGCTATAGCCGCCCCGCAACCCTGGGCACCTAGCAGACTCTCAGTCTCCTCGCCTACTAGAAAACCAAGCAACAGTGACAATGAATGGGAGGATGTAGATGAATTGGAGGGAGAAGAGGAGGAGGAAGACTATACTTGGGTAAGTGACTGACCATGGTACGTAATTGGTCTGCCACTGAAACGGGGAGGAAAGGGAGTTGGATAATGCTGTTTTTAAAGAGGAACGTGTTAGTGTTGCTCTAATCAACCCACACCACATTATTTTAGTCTCATTTCCCCATCTATTCTCTTACCACTCTGGGAAACCTAATGCATTTTTGGGAGGCAGACCCCAGTCTGTGCCCAAGGAGTTGTCTTTCTTCCTACCTCCTCTGACTGCTCTCCCCCAGGCAAACCCCGGCTGGGGTCTGGGGCCAGGGAGGGGGGTTAAACACCCCTTCCCCTACTTAAACTTACTGCTGGCTGTGACTGTGGACTACAAGTCCCAGAGGCACCTGGAAGCAGCCCCTGCCTTTGCCTAGTAAATGATTAGCAACCCTGCAGAGACCTGTTGCTGTGAGTCTGGACTGCAAATCCCAGAGACCTCGGGGCAGTAGGAAGAAGTGAACGCACAGCCCACGCTGGCTGTGCCAGAGAGCTATGCTTTAGCACCCCCCCGTCTTCTGGCCTAAGCCACTGCAGGCATGTCTGCATTTCCTGAATCAAAAGTAAATGCGAGTCCAGTAGGACTGTACGAAACAGCTGTGTTTTGATTTGGTTTCAGATTCAGCCATTTTGGAGAACAGTGATTCTTTTTGGTGTTTCAACCTGGGGCTGCGCAGGGCAGACAGCGGTGGTGAGATGACCCTGGCATGGTTCTCTGCTTCCTGCAGAGCCAGGTCTTGCGGCAGGGATTCCCCAGCCCCTGGTTCAATTGCCCAGCCCCCAGCTGGATTGCCCAGCCCCCTGTTCAACTCCCCAGCCCCTAGTTTGATTCCCCAGCTGAAACCCCGTGTGCAGATCGGGGGCCCGTGCCCACCGGAAAGAGCTGGGGAAATGATCAGAGAGCTGGCGGAAGTGATCAGAGAGCTGGGGAATTGAACCAGGAGCTAGATGTCAATATCAGAGCAGTCCTCCTCCCCTACCTCTTCTTAGTTTTTGTTTTTCTGCAAGCCCAGCTCCAAAACTTTGAAATTCTCTGAAACATTTCTGAAATGTTCCAATTCATTTCAGAGATGTTTCAGAGCCTTCCATTTTGATTCGGATTTGGTATTTCAGACACTGAAATGGCCCCAAACACCTCTGAAATGAAATAGCTGCTGAAATTTTGCACAGCCCTGGTGTCCAGTTTTTTCTCAATTTAGTCTCTGCAGCTTAGACTAACCTGCAAAGACTGAATCAATTCAGCCTTGGGCTTTTTGGCTGCCTGTACTTAGCCCAAAGGGCAGATCCCCCAACTACAATTGGTATAGTGTAGCTGAAGACTGGACCCCTAGTTTATATATAAACTGTGAAGAAGGAAGTTAGTGCCGTAGAAAGTCAGGCCTTGATTACATTTTATGTTTCATTTGATAGGAAACTGAGATCTCTGTGACTTTGACAAGGTCTGAGAACAATGGTTTTGGATTCACAGTGGTTCTTAATAAACTGGACAACTGCCTGTATGTTGATGAGATCCGGAATGATCCTGCCTTGTCTGATGGAAGGCTGAGAAGAGGAGACAGAATCATTATGGTACAGAAATCCCTTGGCTTAAAAAAGGGGTTGAAAATGCTAGGCGATCAATGCCATTTTGCTTTGGCCTCCTTATTCTTAGAGGAGCCCAGTTTGCCCTACACTTACTCATGTGAGGAGCTACTACAGGATTGCCAGCTGCCTGCAAATTTTTACTGACAGCCTGTAATGAGAAGCTAAAAATGCCTGTCTGTAAAATTCATGAAAAAGTATCAGTCCAGAAAACTCTAAGCAACTGGGAATTTGATTGACGATCCCCCATGGGAAAGAAGCTGGAGGCAAGTGTTGATGAACAGACAGAGCAGAGGAGCACTACCTGGTGTCTGAGCAGAAGCACAGCATCATGCAGGAAGCATTTTCTCAGGGCCTTGTAGCTCGCAGCAGCTTCTGTAACCTTGCCCCTCCCCCAGCCATGTGCTGCTGCTGCATCCCACTGCCTGTCTGCAAGCCTGCTAGGTTGCAAGTAGGCAGAAAATAGTTCTTTTTTCAGGGATTGTGCTGCACCAGGGAGTGAGGCCAGTGCGGGTAAAGTTGGGTGGTGGGGTGGGCTGGGGGACAGCATGGCATGGGGTGCAGTTGTGGGCTCTGGGTGTGGAGGCAATATGGCGTCCATTGCTGCGATCAAGCAGGGTTACCAACCCAATGTTTTTTAGTGATAATATGAAAACTTTTTACTGATACACTTTTTTGCTATGGTTAATATTAAACCCCTACTTTTGAACCAAGCTGTCGCTGGTAGGTGTTGTATGGCTTGGTCCTTTTCTGGTTGGTGCCTTGTTCCCTAGCGACATCAGGGTGAGACTGCACCCAGGGGCCACCTAGATGATTTCGGGCACTGCCCCTACTCACCTGCCACGTCTTTGATGTTGATTGATGGGGATGCAGTCCCTGTCGGTGGTCCCAAAAGGGGTCTTGACCCTGGTCTTTCTTCGTGGGGCTCCAAACCTCCCCTTTACCCCACCCTTACCACATCCACAGCCTGGGAAGATGCTGCTCCCCGCAGTCTTCCTTGGAATGATCTCTTCTCATCTACATTACCTGCCTGGACCTGGGTCAAGTCCTTCTGGCCATCAATCTTTCCCGAGTCAATCCTTGGTCTCCGGATCACCTTTTGGGCAAACTAAACCTGCCCCAGCCTGGGATAATGGTAACTTAGAATAATTCTCAACTAAAAAAATATGTTTGACATCTGCTGATGGGCACCTAGGATTCTGACTCCCAGGATCCCTCTGACTAGGAGCTAATCAATCCTGGTACCACCACCTGCTGGTACTTGCCACTTCCCCGTAGGGCTCTGATGCAGCTGCCACCTGCTCCGCCCTCTTCGTTGGGCTAAGCCCATGGGGCTTAGCCATCGCTCGTTGCCCCTCCCCGCCGCAGTGCCTGAGATCTCTGCCGCTGTCGAGGCTCCGCTCAGACTGGTAATGGAGAACCGCTTCTCCCCGCTGCAATTCTCCAGCGATCCTTGGCTCCCAGAGCCTGAATTCCTTGCTCCATCAGCCAGGCTTCCCCGGCTGATGCTCGGGCCGCCTTCTCCACATTTGGGGCCACTGCCGCCTGGCTCCGCCACCTGTGTCTCCCGGCTGGCGTGCAGCGCTTCTCCCTGTGCCCAGCTGATTCCTCTTCCAGCTGCTGTTTGAGCAGTCTGTGCTTGTCTGAGGCCTTGCCCCCGGGGCTTGCCAATTCGCAGGCGCAGGCAGCTCCGAAACTGCCAAACCTGCATCGGCATTTCCCTGCAGCTGCCGCTTGTCTCCTCCCCTGTGGTAAGTATCAGGGCTCATCAGGAGGGATCTGGGGCCATGTTGGGGGGGGGGGGGCGGGGCTCTTGCCTCCCCTGTCACACAAGCCCTTGTCTAGACCTTGGCAGAAGGGTATATTTATACGATGTAAAACATATCTCAGTAAAAAGTTTTCAGACTGTCAGTAAAAAAAATTGTCTTGGTTTGGCAATGCTGAGCTACTAGCCTGATGAAATCTCTCCTCTAACATTAGTAAGACTAGTCACAGGCAGAAGGGCTTGTAGGATGAGGCACCTACCATGACCAGCAGAAATAAAAGTTAACAAAAATGCCAATTCCTTTTCTATATTAAGTAAATGAAAGAAACTGCATTATCGTAATGGTAAAAATGGGCAGCAAAGGCTGGTGGAATTGTTCCCTTTATATGCTTCTTCTCTTGTTTTCAGATAAAGCCTATTTATAACGATCTTTGGCAGAATGAAGGACTGGAATTTTTTAGTCCTGAAATGGAAGATGCTGAAAGTGTTTGAATTGTTAACATCAGTACTCACTGCATGCAACTGTTTGACTTGAAAAAAAATAGAAAACATTTTAAATATTTAGAATAAAATTTTCTTCTTCCTCAGTTGCTCCGGTTTCCACATGTAATCTTTTTACCCTTCTAAGTTTCCAGTCAGGCAAAAAGAACTCCAGCAAAAATAAGATCAGAAAGAGCTGACATGTCTAATCTTAAAAGAATAAAGGATGATGATCTTAAACAAATGTTCAGCTCTTTATATATCATGAAGAGACAAATTTGGACAAAATGCATGGAAAATTTAAGTTCAGAAAGAGAATTTTTCAGAAAGTTGTGTATTCATGAAAATAAAATGTCAAAATAGAAACTTTTTTGTAGCCTTAACTGAAACATTCACTGCCATGAATATTATAAGTCAATCGTACCAGAATGGGAACTTTTTGAAATTCATATTTTCTGAGCTGTGTAAGTGAAGAAATGTATTATCAGTTAATAAGATCCAGGGCATCATTTTAACTTTTTGTCATTAGGTGAATGGAGTTGATGTCACAGTGTTACCATGCCATGAAGCCCTGAAACTGCTACAGAGCTGTCCTTGCAATCTGAGCCTGGTGGTTGGACGGGGTAACAATGACCTCTATCCCTCTGTCACAGTGGATGATATTCCTGAAATTATACTCACAAAAGGTGACAATGGACAGTTAGGTGCGTGATACAGAAAAAAATAGCCCTTTTTGTTAGTAGTAAGAGGTTACTATTACCTGGACAACTTCAGTGCTACCCTTCAGAATGGCTTTGGAGTGTAGTGGTTTATCTACTATCAGGGGAGATGCATGAAGCAACATTAAGACTCCAAAAACTGTTTTTTTTTAAAATCTGAGATAAAAAGTATCCATCCAATGGTCAGGGCACTAGCCTCTGACTTAGAAGATCTGTGTCAAGTTTCCTGTTTCACTGCAGATTCTTTTTGTGACCCTGAGCATATCACTAGTTTCTGTGCCTCAGTTTCTCATCTGTAAAATGGGGATAATAGCACAGCTTTACCTCACCAATGGTTGGGAGGATAAATACTCCTAAAATGGTGAAGTGACTGGATGCTCAGATGACAAGGATTGTATAAGTACTTGAGATAGACAGATAGCCTTGTTCAAGTGACTGTCTGTGTGGGTTGGGACTCAGGTCTGCTTCAAGCTGCTTGGGGCTGCTCCCAAGCCTTTTACTTTGCCTAACTCTCAGTTCATAGGGTGCCCCAGGGGGACCATACAGGCAAATCCTATCAAGTCTAGTTTTTAATTACCCATTCTTCCTTTGGGAGTATGCCCCCCTAGACTAGATGACACTGCTAATGAAAATTCAGAGTACACCACACCAAAATGTACTGATCTGAATTATTCCAGGTTTGAAGTTGACAGGAGGAGCTAGAAGCAAATTACATGGTATCTATGTTCTTGAGATAGTACCTGGTTCTCCTGCCAGTATAGAAGGCAGTTTGCAACCACACGACCAGATTCTCTACATCTGTGGGTTACGGACTGAGGGCATCAACCTGGACGAAGCTATAAGGGCAATTGAAGCTGCAAGCCAGTATGTCCAGATCAAAGCAATAAGGTAAATCTGACTTTTGGTGTTTATTTTAAAGATGTTTTTGCAGGTTAGAGGAAGGCGGAGCTCCCATTGCCTATCTGCTTCTCTCTTTTGCCCCTTTTATGTTTCAGCTTCCCTCTTTCTCCTCCTTCACTATTCAGTTGCTCACTGCTGGGTGGTGGGACTATGACATTAGAGGTAAGTCATTGATACAGTAAGCAATGATATGTGAACATAAGTATGCTTGATTGTTATACAGACAGAGATGGGTAGAATACTTTTCCCAAAACAAAATTTCATCAGGAAAAGTTATTTGCATAAAACCATTTTTTTCCAAACTGTACCAATTTTGACAAATTTTTCCATGGGAAAAATATTGTAATTTTTTTCATTGTGCTGAATTTTTCTTTCAGCTAATTTTGAATTGTATTTTTAATTTTATTTCATGACGTGTCTAATATACCTGTATTACTGCTGCCATGCCTGATGTGTCATAAAATGGTGATAAAAGGTTCAATGAAATCTTCAGATGGGTTAAAGACGTTGTAGTTGATTCTCTGCTACCCAATCCCGCCCTGCCCACTAAAGGGCATAATGAATTGCAGTGTGTATCATCTACTCAGAGCTGGTGTGACAGCCTCCAGGGCCTCTTAACAATCCAGCAAAATTTAGAGTAATTCTGAGAGTGCTGTAAGTCGTTCCAGGGGCTGAATGGGCCCCCATTAGTCCTGAAATGCCAGGAGTACAAAGGTTTCTTAAAACAGAGCCCTGGGGCAGCTGGTCTAGCAAACTGTGTTGAGTTCAGTCATTTCTTCTTATACTTGCATGCTGTGTTATTAAAAAAGCCTTTAGAAAAATGAAATAGGTCTCTAATACTCACCTTTAAATCTCCATTTATGACTGAATTTCTATGGAGTATTTTGCAATAATTTTGCAATAATTTTGCAATATTTTGTATGCAAACTGTTTTATAAAGATAAATTTGACCAGGGAGGCACTTCAGCCATAAAGTACAGCAGGGAGTCAGTGACAAGCTTTCTGTTCCTAATATCTGGATTTCAGGGACATGTTAACCGTGTTTAATGACCATGAGGCATAGTCTGCTGCAGCCCAATAGAGGAATAATGGATGTGAATTAATCAGAGATGTGAATTAATCAGGCAGCCTACTACATCTTCTGAAGCATACATGAGCACATCTAAGGCTAACCATTAAATAACCACACAAGCGAGTGGCAAAATCCAACATGCCAACTTTCAGCGGGACACTGGTAATATGAAGTAATTATTATAGCCTTGAGGCAGTGATAGTGAACCCTGCAGTTTCGATTCTCAGAATCCTGGGTAATTTGTATTTGGGATTTAGATGGTTCAAGCCCATCTAAAATATAACTAAAAAGGGCATCTTCTTTGTTAGCTTACTAAGACCTGCCTTTATAATCCTCTGGTTCCCCCATCTCTGGTTATATCACTGCTGCTACTACATTAATTGAAATACAAATCTCTGACTCGCTTCAAGGCATTTGCAATATCAAGCTATATGTGAAATGCATGAACAAGGTTTCCTCACTGAAGAAGACAGTCCTTCCCAGAGGCCAGTCTAAAGTCTGCAGATGGTGTGGGCAATGCTCTTTGCAGCCAGATGACACTGATGATAACAGGCAATCTCTTTGTCAGCGGGTTTGTCAATAGCGAGGTAGATCAGAGTTTTACAATCTTCCTTTCATGCCTCTGTTTCATTCCCCTGCCATGGGGATTTGTTCCAAACTGTGCTGTACTTTCTGACATCCAGTTATAGGAAAGGATTACCCTTTGTCTAAGAACTCATGTAACTTAAAACAGCCAAACTTGGTTTTATTTTTCTCAACCAGAAAGCCAATCCATAATGTAGATCAATTGTTTGCATTTAGCGGCTTCTCTCATTAGGTCTTGATGGTAGTTTGGAATTGTTTTGCCACACAATCTGATAAACAGGCCCTGGCTTGCTACAGAGAAACAGCTCCTAATGATCTCAGGTAGAAAGCCAAATAATATAAACCAAGTTTGCACTTCATAACTAAAGCTGGTTAGATAGTTTTACTCCATAACTAAAGCTAACAGAGCACTGCAGCATGACTGAAAGGATTTTAATGAAGGTCGGATAATTTGTTATTTATTCACTATGTTATAGTAGCAACTATTAGGAGCTGGAGCCTCACATAATAGGAGATAATTCCTGATCTTTGGGCTAAGTACAGACAGTCAAAAAGCCCAAGGCTGAATTAATTCAATCTTTTCTTCACAGGTTAGTCTAAGCTCTGTAGATTGAACCAGTAAGCAAAGTGAACAGACATTCACTTCTGATTCTGGAAATGCAGCCTCATGCCTGTGGTGACTCAGGCCAGAAATCTGCGGGGCGCAGCTGGGACTCTAGAGCACACCTCCCTGTGCAGCTGGAGCAGATAGCTTGGGCTAAGGCTAGTCCACCCACTCCACAAGGGGGGCAAGTTGCGGGGGAGGTGCAAAGCATCCTGGGATACTGGGGGATTGTGAGTTAACTTGAATCTGGAGGGTATCTGGGACAAAAATTCAATAAGCTGATTTAACCTAAATCAGTTATGTCTGATACTACATCCATCGAGGTTTATCTTAAACCAGGTTTTGCCATTTTGAAAGTGGTTTATGTGTACTGAACTTCTGTTGTGTTACAGATCTGAATCAGTTTCTAATCACTTATACTGGTTTATATATAATTTCTGTTCCTAGCCTAAGAGTTTACAATCTGAACAGACAAGCTAGACAAATGGTAAATGAAATGAGAAGTCATTATTTCTATTTTCAGATAGGCAACTTAGGTAGGCTTCAGCAAAATACTTAATATGTACTGTCTTGAAGTCCCATATTGGAATCAATGGTATAACAGGTTCTAGTGTTGTAGTGGTCTACTGTGGCACAAGTGCAGAATAAGGATTTACACTTATTAATAAGCAAGGATGTTAGTGATATCTTTTACTAGATCAACTGTGTAGTAGGGAGAGGTATTGGACCAGCTTTTGAACATCAATTGCTCTTCCTAAGGCTTCTGAGGGATTTTAGATGCTGAGTGCCCTAAGTATAAAAATATAACTTTAAAAATAACAAAATTACAGAAATATAATAATAAGTGAAGCTATAGCCTTTTTTAAAAATATCATTTTCATACCTTATTTCAAATCATAGAGTTCTTAATTGTTCAAACATTTCCTTTTTTTGCAGAAATGGCAATCCAGTGGTTCCCATAGAGCAGCAAAATAGTAAGTAATCATAATTATATTTTATTTATAGGACACAGCAAGGCCTGAATTTGGAAACAGGATAAAGTGTTGATATATTGCACTTTTAAAATGTAATGAATAATTTGCAATTTCTTATGCATTATTTATATTGAAATCATGTCCCTGGTATGACCAAATTAAGCAGTAGTTTACAAAATGAGTGAAAATATGTGAACTATCTGGAAGGAAAATAGCTCATTCAAGGAGTTTAACCTATGTTTGAATGCTCTAAGACCAGAATTTGACTTTGTATGAATGTTTGTTATATAATTATTGGATAAAAGTTTTAGATGAACATATTTCAGTCTCCAAAAAAATTCACCAAGATTGCTGTTTTCAATATTTTCTACAAATAGAGAACTATATGCATATTACAATATGACCTGCACCTATTACAGGTTTTCAAAATTATATCATGTGGGCAGTCAGTGAGTAATATTTCCCCACTTGCAAACAATGAGTATCTATATATACATGCTCTGAGGTGAAGGGGACATGTTTCAATTAAATCAGCTCCCAGACAGCTGCTGTAATTAAAATACCACATTGTCACATGTATTCAATGTCCCACATTTCAAAATGGCCATGGGGTGCTTTGTCTAAAGCTCATTCAACGAGTTTTAGTTATAGTGGCCCCACTGCTATTTTGAAATGTGGGACACTGAATACATGTGGTGCTGCAGCATCTTGGAGCATTCTAATTGGAGCACTGCAGCAGACTTAAGCATGTGTATAGGTACCTATGAGTCTAAGGCAAGTGTGGGATAAGGCTCCTCTTTGTGGGATGTGGCTGTGGGCAGATAGGGAGCAGTGTTCCGGAGCACGATGGGAGGGGGAGGTCAGGATTGTGGGACAAGATTGCAGAGCAGTGAAAGCTTGGGGGAGAGCCAAGATCTGCTGCCTGCACACCCCTGTGATGAGTGCAGGTTCCCAGGCAGAGGCATACATTTCTGGCCAGCACATACAGCTTACCAACAGGGCTGCTCCCAGTGCTGCTGCCGCTGCCCTGATGCGGCTTAGCTACCCACGCCTCCAGCAGTGGCTGTTCCTTTTGCTCGTGTTCCTCCTGCATGATTCTGGGCAGGGACAAAGCTTCAGCCAGGCAGCTCCTGCTCTAGTGCATGGGGCTCTGGCTCCAGCTCCCAGCAGGGTAGAAGGCAAGGAGGCGCCATGTGGAACACCATGGGGGCAACTGTGGGCTGAATCCAGTCAGTTGGTTGGCCGGATCCAGCCCATGGCCTGTATTTTGCCCACCCTTAGCTTAAGGTTTTAAAACACTTTAGTGGGAGGGGAGGTGAAAGACTCTGTGAACTTAGACAAGTTAAATCAATACTACCCGGTAGGTGAGGCTCCCATCTCTGGGGCTATCTTAATGATGTAGTGTTGCTGAGCTGTGATGGTCCAGAGGAAATACAGGTATCATGTATTATTTGATATCTTTTATTGGACTAACATTATAATTGAGAGTAGGGCTGTCAATTAAATATGAAATCAGGGCAGGGTGACACCTTGGAGACTAACTGGTTCAGAGAGGCATAAGTTGTCATAGGCAATGGTCTAAGGTGGTAATTCTCAACCTTTTGGCCCCACAGTAATTGTATTGTGTGTCTGCAACCTGGAGTTTTCATTGACCTCTGGGATGTTTTTTCTCTCCGTTCATCATCAGGGAGTTCCCTGCTCTTTTAACATGTCAAGCCAAAGGTTTTACATAATTAAATGGGTGCAAAAAATAAGTGTTATTTTATCCTATGAGGGGTTTACTACTGCAAGATGTAGGAGGTGCAAATTGTGGAGGTTAGGGGAGGATTTTTTTCCCACACTCCTACCCAAGCCATACCATTTTGTAGTTTAGACTTGACCTGAATGTGGGCTAGACCTAACTTAGGTAGTTTTATTTTTGCTGGCCAATTGAATAAAGCCTAATTGATGAAGGTGTTGAAATAGTCACTTCTGGACCAAAATTTCATGAATATTAGTGATAAATTAGTTTTTGATGATCATTCTCAGGACATTTTCAGAACAAACAAATTACCATTTATTGTTGATCCTTTGCACAGATTTATTATTAATATAAAAGTGCAACAAGTTTCATCCCCTTCATTGCATGTTCTTTTTATAATCCAAAATGGTTAGAAAAACATTTAAAAAAACTATAATACATTTCTTTTCAGAGCATTAATGACGTTGAGGGTGAAATCCTATTTTATATATGCTACTAATGTTACATAAAAAATAAAATAACATTGGAACTACTAGAGGGAGTCCTTGTGCTAACCTAATAAAACATTTATTGTTTTATATAATTCAGACATAAAAAGCATTTTGGGAAAACTAGTTATGATTGCTAAGAGAAAATTATTGGTAACTCAAAGCCACAAAACCAGGAAATATATACATTGCCTGCATGCACAGGCATAAATACACACTATTCATTCCCCTAGCAAACTGATCCAACATGACTACAGTCATATCCAGGTAATTTTAACTGTATCATCCGATCTTTGCCATCATTTTAAATAACATTAATTGCAGTGATTAAACTGCAGAATGCCCCTGTCAGTTATGAAAGAATTGTGCAAATAGGGAAAATGAAGGATATTTTAAGAATATTAAGTCTCATCTAAAGTAACCCAGACAGTCAGTCTTCAGACTAGAGATTACAATCCAGGAGCTCTGCTACCTAGTTTGTTAATCTTGGCCCAAGGTAACATTCCCTCATGCACATGAAATTTAGTAGGAGGCCTATCAGTTATACTAAATCTACCAGTTTTTGTTTTAGGGCCACTTGCTGAAATACAGGTAACTCTTTCAAATAAAAACATGAGCCTCCTAGAACAACATCTACCCAGTCCACAGAGAGGATATCACTTTACAGAGCCTGATGGAGAAATGCGAAGTTTTGTGCTATCTCTTTAAAAGAAAAAAAAATCTACAGGTGCTTCTGGCAGTAAATGAAAAAGATTAATTATTAGTAAGCAGAACTACCTCCCTTGGACTATTAAAGAACACTTGTATGTTACCTGTTGTCCAATTAACATTTCTGATCATGGGGCACGAAGCTTTAAACCTTGCCTGGGAAACTGTTATCTGAGAGGTAAAAGGATTTAGGAGATGCCAGAAACAGGGTCCAGTTAATAGTTGAAGAGGAGCAACAGAACAAACAAACTGCAAGCACAGTCAAGATTGTGGTGGGATTTTTTGCATGTGAAATCTAGGACAATTTGTATTGTTTCTACTAATATTGTGACGTTATACTCTAAAACTTATTACTTAAAAAAAAAAAATGTATCCTGCTTTTTTCAGCCAAACACTCAGAGGAAGATAGTTGCAGTGCTGAACAAAGTACATTTGAATTAGCAAATGCCCAGGTAAGTCACTGTTTTATCAAGTAGCAAGCAGTCTGTTTGCCAAAAGGAGCTTGACTCAGATTTTATTTTCTGCAGTGAGGTTTTCCACAGTTATGCTGAATGCATTTATCTTTGTTTTAGCAAATGTGAGGTACTAGGGTAGTGTTTATGGGCTGCTGAACTGCCTCAGTTTTCTTTGGCTTGAGGGTTGCTGAGCTCCTCAGAGGATGGGGCTCCTCTGCTGCTGGTTTCCTATGAATAATATCATTGTGTTATTAATTGTGTAACAGAAGCAGGACTGATATAGTAAGTGTCCTCCTGGGAGCTCCCTTTGGGATGTAACTGTCTCCAGCTCCCCCCAACAGCTCACAGTGTCAAGCCCTAACTTAGAAGGAATACATCATGGTTAATAGATGTAGTACAGCAGGAGACTGAGGAAATAAATGTAACTAGGCATATGACATCTTTTCAGAATGAAACTCAAAAAGAATCTCTTGAAGCTTGCAATTTATTTACTTGGTTATGTTAGAAGGGACATTTTGTGAAAGAAACTGGCATTTTACGCACATTTTGGTCTGAAATGAAATGGCTTTAACATTAAAATAAAGTGGTGATATTTTCAAAATTATAGATTTCTACAATGTCAGGTTTTCTTAATACCTCCTCCCATCCCCAAATCATCACACAGAAACACACAGTATTTTGAAACTCTTGGCATTTTACTACAATTTCTTTTATTTGTGGAAAAATACCAGGCCTGCAAAGTGGCCCGGAAAGGAAATTGCCTGGTTGGAGGATGAAATGTTATTGTAGTGTAGTTGCTGGTCTTGTACAGCTGGTGCTCGACTAAAAAGAGCTTCTGGGAGTTCTCGTTAAAATCAGACCAGCAGACCAAAGGGGAAGATGGAATGACTGACTTTCATCTGATGAAGTCACCAGAACTGGGTATTCCTGCATCTTATCACTGCAATCATTACAATTCTTCCGAAGAGCAACATTTTGCCCTTTTGGAATGCATTTGATTGTTTCAATATTAGCGAGGATGTTATAAGATCAATATATTATTAATATTTTTTTCAGGAATACAGTATAAATATTTCTATGGCATTACACTTGTTCATTAAACTTTAACTCTGCTTTTAGGTTCCTGGCTAAGAAAGAAATTTACTGTACAACCCAACAGCATACAAATGACAAACAGAAATGTATATTAGAGTTGTTAAGGCCAAGATTTTTGTGTTATTTTTGCAGTGGAGAAGAGAAATTGTATAAATGGAAGGTGAATGGGACTTATTTCTCAATGAAAGTAGTGTATCTGATGTGTTCAAGGCAGTCCTTGCTTTTAAAGACTTTTAAGCAGCTTTTATTGTTTTTAATAATTTTATGTATAAATATATGTAATATCTTCCCTTTGGTACATATGCATAACTCCCATTTAAATCACCAGAAGCCCTGCAGGTCTGTGCAAGAGAAGATTTTGTCCTATAATTCATATAATTAGTAAGGATTGTGAAACATGGTGGTCTCCTTTGGGGTTAAAGGTGCATGAAAATACCCAGTTATGACTACCCCTGCAGTTATGACTACACCATTTCACATGGTCACTGAACTTAATCCCATTTTGAACTGGACCTGTCTTTACTGTAGAACGGTATAATCAATATTGAGTTGGAGAAAACAGCAAATGGGAACCTAGGATTTGCCCTGATAGGGGGCAGAAATGGTGGTGCTCTCCTAATAAAGGCCATCAGCCCAGGCAGTATCACTGATCTTGATGGGAGGCTTCAAGTTGGTGACATCTTGCTAAAGGTAATATTTGCCTTCTTTACTTTGGTCTCTATTTATCCTTGAGTCTTAGTCAATGTTACGTTCGATGCAGTGTTAACCAGGCACTGACCATTAGTGCTGTACGAAATTTCGATGCATGTTTGTTTCGAAGCTGTTTTGATGCGTTTTGAGCTTGAAACAATGAAGTCGAAACAAAACAAAAGACTTTGAAACAGCTTTGAAACTAAATAAGGGCACTAGAAACGTTTTGAGTTTTGAAGCAGCCCAGTGGTGGGAGGCAGGGAAGAGCCAGGGCTGTGCGCCGAGTGGCTCCACCAGCCCCATGGAGCTCAGCCCGGCAGCGGGAGAGCCAGTGGCAGAGCGGCTCTGAGCACAGCCCTGACCAGTGGTTCTCTCCCACAGTCCTCCTGGGGGTGCGGGCCTACAGATCTGCATGCGGGATGACACGAGAGTGACGGTGCTGCCTGGGGCCAGTGGCAGCACCAGTCTTCCCAAGCTCCTAGCTCCCACATGAAGCTGAGCCTGGCAGTGGGAGGCTGGGGAGAGGCACTGGTCAGGGCTGCACTCCGCACAGACACACACAGACACAGACACACACAGATGCAGACACATGCACACAAGCAGACGCACGCACACACAGACATGCAGATGGGCGCACACTGTACTCACTCACTCTCTACACATGGACACACAAACACAAACATACTCTCCCTGCCATGAACACAGATATGCACACACACAGACATGCACGCACTCAGACACACACAGACACATAGATGGGCATGCACTCTACTCTCTCACTCTCTTCACATGGACACACAGAAACAAACAAACTCTCCCTCCTGCCATGAACACACACATGCACGCACCCGCATGCACAGACACATGCAAGCACACATACAGATGGTTGTACACTCTACTCACTCTCTGCACATGGACACACAGACACAAACACACTTTCTCTGCCATGAACACAGACACATGCACACAGACACACGCAAGCACACACGCAGACAGGTGTGCACTCTACTCATTCTCTGCACATGGACACAGCGACAAATACACTGTACCTGCCATGAATGCGTGCGCGCGCGTGCACATGCACACAGAGATGCGCACACACAGATATAGACACCTACAGATGCATGCACACAGATGCACACAGACTCACAGATGCATGCACACACACATAGAAGAGCTGCAGATGCATGCACACATATGCACTCATGTGCACATACAAACGTGCACGCACACAGATGCATGCACACATGTGTGCGCACACATATACACCTACACCCCCCCCCAGCCACATACCTTCCCCTCACAGACCCTTCCCCCTCCCACACTCTCCATCACTCTGAGGCAGCCCTCCCCACCCAGCCACCTGTGGCTCTGTCTCACTCCCTCCCAGCCCTTATGGCACAGACTGGCAGGTAGCTGCTGCCAACCTGTCCCCCTGCGGCTGTGCACGGGGCCAGGCCAGCTCAGGCCAGGAGCCCCATGCCACGCCTTTGCATGCAGGTACCAGCACTGGGAGGGGTGGATATGGGGGGCTAAAGTGAATGTTGGGGGCCTATGCCCCCCGCCACTCCACATGCATCTGACCCACATCTGCCTGCCTTCCCGCTTCCCTCCCTCCTTGTCCGCCACCTCCCCCTCCCTGCTGGTTGTTCTGGAGGGTGCAGGGCTGGGCGGTGTGGGGGATGCTACTACCATGACCCCCACTTTGCCCTCAGATAGGGAGGTGGGGGGGAGGAGGAGGGAAGCCCTGCTGCTGGGACAGCTGGGGTGTGTTCTCCACTGCCAAACTTCCCCAGCAGCGGTGCAAACTTGGGCCTGTGCAGCCCGGGCTGCCCAGCCAATCCCTGTCCGCCCTCTTGGTGGTGCATGTGCAGTTGGCCAAAAGCATTGTAGACAGATACACAGACAGACAGACTAAGCCTTTTATTATATTAGAATGCAGCCAGGTGAGATTGCAGAGATTTGGAGTGAGGTGCCATCAGTATGCTGTGTCCCAGCTCTAGCTCTCCCCCTCATTTAACCCTGGCCTTGCAATCTCAATCCTTTCCCAGTACTTGGCTGCAGTTGGGGATTAGATGCAGGTAAGCCAACTGAAACTGAAATCAGACAAGACAATGGTGATGGTGGAGGTTGACAACTTGACTTTGGTGGAACATGCATCATTGATGGGTTTCAGCCTTCCCTTATCACTCAGGTTTGCAACCCGGGGGAAATCCTGGACCCTGTGCTGCTCCTGGATCTTCAGGTGGTAGTGGTGGCTAGGAGCACCTTTCACCAGCTCCATTTAGGGAGAAAATTGTGACCCTTTTAGATTTGGATCTGGCACCATCATACATGCCTTTATAACATCAAGGGCAAACTATTGCAATGTGCCATACACAGGGCCCTTGAAAACCATCTGGAAGCTGCAGCTGGTGCATAATATAGCAGCCTGCCTTCTGACAGGAGCAGATCTCCACAGTCCTCCAGCATCTTCACTGGCTTTCAATAGCTTTCTGGGTGCAATTCAAGGTTCTGGTTTTGACCCAAGGGCTTTGCATATGCCCATGCTGGGGCTAACCAGAGAGGAGCTGTGCTGAGGCCAGGCAACTTCTAGCTGTGCCCTTGCCATTGCTGCTTCTCTCCCTCACTCCCAAGTCTCTCTCTGGCTGTGGCATAGGCACAGCTTCCAGCTGGTGGGGAATTGTCCTGGCGGCTGGAAGCTGAGTCCATGTTGCTGCTGCTTCTCCCTCACCCCATTCCCTTCCTCTTCCCCTTCCCTTCTAGTTCCCTTTTAAGTTGTTTTGTTCTCCTGTTTTAGAAATTATTCTGTTCTCTTAAGGGTGACATATGAGACAAATAAAAGCTGAAGAAATCAAATCCAGTTTTTTCTTCATATTTCATCCCCTTCATCCTCTCCCTTGTTCTCCTTTTGGAAAGGGAGAGAAAAGTTTAAAACTGAAAATGTTTTGGTTCCTGGAGTGTGAGTGCTGGCCTCTTGGTTCTACACAAGAGCATCTTTCTTACTGCTACACATATGCAAGCATACACTTTTGCAGACAAAATTATTCCACGATCCTGACAACATAATGCCCAAAATAGGAGAGAAGTTTGAGGAAGTTGCTAAAACGGTAGGGAACACGGACATTCAAAATGTAGGAGATTAAGGGTCAGTGCATAAAACATGCTCAGGGATGCTGCACGGTATGAAAACCCCTGTCATCATAGGAATTTAAAGGCATTTGTTTCTGTGATTGCCAGGTGAATAGGACATTGGTGTCTGGTCTGCCGCGCTGTATGGTGGTAGATCTTCTACGCCAGGCTCAAGGAATTGTTCGGCTCACCGTCTGTCGAAGCACAGCTTTGCACCGGGCTTCTTCAGGCAGCCAGAGCAATACATCTTCCCCCCTGAGCACAGCAGCACAGTCAGGTAAAACCCACTGCACTGAAGTGGGAGTCTGTTATTTGCACCTGAATCTCCCTTTAGTAGCACTGATATAACACCATTGACTTCAGAGTCACTCCTGTTTACATCAGCATGAATAAAATCATGTCTTAGCCTCATAGCCCTTTGTGTGGATCTAGCCTTGGGTGTCTTGCCCCAGTTCACACAGGAAATTACTGCATAAACAAATGAGTCAGCTTTGGCCGTCTTTGTTCCCAGCTTGTGTGCTATCCACTGGACCATTTTTCCTCAAGGGTGCCTATTCTGCTTTGCTTATGTTACCTGTGAAAGGCTCCTTCCTGAAATAAGAGTTTCTAACACTGGCTGGGCCATGGGGCTGCCAGGGGAGCCTGACAGTGATGTCACCGACACCCAGGGAGACGCTTCCGCAGGAGGTGCAGCAGTTGGTGGCAGTTGAGGACCGAGAAACGGGCAGGGGGGGCTGCCCAGCCAGGCTGGGAGCAACGAGCCCCTACAAGTCATCACTGGGAAGCTGAGTCAGATAATGGGAGCTGCTTCTGTAATCATTCCTATCTCCTTCTTTGGCCTTTGGAACTGAGGTTCCTGTGGCAGGTACATGCCCAGCCTTTGAGATGTATTTAAAAGCTGCTTCTCCAATGGGCTAAGGAACTGCTTTGGGCATGGTCCAGGAAGGAAGGGCCTTCAGATTGGGTACAGGGCCAAGTGGGGCACGAAGGGCAAAAGCATGCACATAAACAGCCCAAGCACATTTCTGGTCCTGCTACAGTTTGTGGCAAAACTGTTACTGGAGCTAGGAGTTTCTCCAAGTTGAAGGAAAAGATGATCTTTAATATGGGGCCTGTGTGCCCTTTTTGGGTTGGACTGGTATAGGGTGGTTCAAATAGTATCCTCGTGTGCCAGTAAAACCCACTGGTGTTTGGTTGGGTTTGCCAGAAAGCAAGGCTGGGGTTGTCTCTTTTGGAGCACTCCAGGTCATCTTTCCTACAGAGCACCTGGGAAAGGGGAGTTTGTTGCCAGTGTCTGCTTTTGCCTCTGGTGGAGTTTCCAGGCAGGGACACAGAAGATGTGAATCTTTGGTTGTAGAGACATTTTTCTATGATGCCACTTTCCTGCTTTCAGATGAGTGTGGTGGCGAGCGAGGCCTTGGAGACCAGCCCAACTTCACTGTCAAAGGAGAGGAAGAGCAATCCAGTCAGATGTGCAGCAAGGTGATGTCTGCAGGACATGTCTAGAAATTATCTGGCAATGTATTTGCATGTGTCTTCCTGGAATGGACTTGGTACAATACAGATTAATGAATTAAGGGGCTACAACTTGCTAGTGGAGAATAAGCCATGATCAGGAAAATATGTTATGGCAAAGCTGATAGCACTTTGTAATAAGGCAGGGATCTGGTAGAAAAAATAATATGTGAACATGTGATTAGTGTCCAGGGATGGGCAAAGTCTGGCTGGTGGGCTGGATCCAGCTGGCCGTGAACTCCATTTCCCAGCAGCCCCGCCTGCATGGCTGGGGCTGGTCTGCATAGAGACCCCAGCCACAGCTGTGCTCTAATAATGCAAGGCTGAGGTTGTAATTGTGCAGGGGGCTGCTCTGAAGCCACTGGGATCTTGCAGCATGGGCAGCTTAGTCCAGGGTCAGGGCAGAGCTGCGATCTGCAGCCTGCATGCACCAGGCAGGGGCATGCAGTCAGTGATCGCAGCTCTGCCCCAGTGTGGGAACACGCTGTCACCACTGCAAGGAGCCGGGGCAGAGTCATGATCTGCTGCCTGTGTGACCCTGCTTGGAGCATGCAGGCTGCAGATCATGGCTCTGCCCTGGCCCCGACCAAGCTCCCAGAGGCTCTGGAGCAGCTCCCTGCTCTGCTGCACGCACTGCCAGCACTGCTGGGTCTCCATGGCAACCCCAGCCTTGCATTGTCACAGCACAGCTGTGGCTGGGGTCTCCGTGGAGACTGGCCCCAGCCATGGGGCTGCAGTGTGATGCAGCTGCACAAAAGGCGAATGTGGTTTTGGGATGCATCAATAGAAGCATTAGGTCCAAGACATGGGAAGTGATAGTGCCTCTACTGAGCACTGGTTAGATCTCACCTGGAGTAGTGTGCGCAGTTTTGGGCTCCACATTTTGAGCTGCATGGAGAAGCTGGAGAGGGTCCAGAGGCAGGCAACAAAGATGATCAAGGGCTTGGAAAGCAAGTCAGATGAGGAAGGGCTGAAGGAGCTAAGCATGTTTATCTTGCAGAAAAGGTGCTTAGGAGGGGACTTAATACTTGAAAGACTGCCATAAAGAAGGAAAGTACCTTTTCCCTCTTGCTGCAGAAGGGAGGATGTGGACCAATGGGTTGAAGTTGCAACAAAGTAAATTTAGATTGGATATCTAGAAAAAAACTTTTTCACTATAAGAACAGTGAGGCAGTGGAACAGACTGTCTATGGAAGTTATGGACTTTACATCGCTGGAGGTGTTCAAGAAGAGGTTGGACAGCCACTGGCTGGGGATGATCTAGGGATAGCTGTTTTTGTGCTACATTGGGTGTTTCCCATGCTTCTGGGTTTTGCTGGTTGCCCCCTTCCCCTGTTACATGTCTCACAATCATAGGCAGAGGGAGACATTTTTTTGAGGGGGGTTGAGCGCATGTGGGCACATGTGCATCCCCAGGTGGGAAAGTCTGCAGGGCAAGGGGCAGGGGGAGGCGAAAGGGCTGGGGTGGGGTGTCTGGTACCAGGCACGGATCAGGAGAGAATGGAGCTGAGCCGGGCCCAGGATCGGGATTGGGGTCAGGGCCTGCTGCACCCATGTGGCCGTCCCTTACCCCGCGACTGGGGTCATTGTCTGGCATCAGCGCCCCCTGCGCCAACAAATTCGCCACCTCCCAGCTCTGCAGTGGCCCTGGCTACCTCCCTGCACTGGCTCTGGCCTTGCACCGCTGGGGAGAGGGTGGGGGCAGAGAGGGGCCAGCCTCAGCTGCATTGCCAGTCCGGAGGGAACAGAGACCCCAGTACCACCGCGCCCACCCTGCCCTGCTCAGAGTTATCCATGGGAAGAGCCCAGCATGACGCCGGCCCTAGCCCCAGCCTGCAGTGGCAGCCTACCCTGCCCAGCACAGATCCAGGGGCACACGTCCTCATGCCTCCAGGGGTGTGCGTAGCAGCAGGAGCCATGCCCCCTGGAAGAACCGCTCATGCCTCAGTCCTGCACCCACCTGGCTGTGCCGCACCTGCCCCAAACCCAGCCCCACTCCCTGGCTAGAGGATCTGGCCCCTCCACTTAGGATCAGACTGAGTGCCATATTTGGGGTCAGGAAGTATCTGTACTCCATGGTCAAATGGGTATGGGGGGCTTTGACCTCCTCTGTAGCAGGGGGCATGGCCCTCTATCTGGGATCTCTTGAGCATACACTGACAATATTTCATAGAAGCAGGATGTTGGGTGCCATGTGCTCCTGATTTACCTGTGGCAGGTTAGGATGTTAGGTATAGAGTCCTGGTGTTGCATGGGGGTTGATGGTAGTGCAGAAGGGGTAGAATCCCATCATCAGTGCCACTCACCCTCTGGCTGCAGTTGTATAGCCTGAAGCTTAAGGCTGTCCC
>NW_005841831.1:734331-746179 GCF_000455745.1 Alligator sinensis
AGGCACAGCTGTGACAGGGGTATGTGGTGTGCAAACTTCAAGCTGTCCAGCTCCAGCAGGTGGGGGACACTGATAACAGGACTCTGCCACTCCTGCATGTGTCTGGGAAGGAAGCAGATATCCTGGCAGCCATTCTAGCATCCATGGGTACCTATACAGGTGCAGGTAGACAATCTGCCCACAACTGGTCGGTCTGGAGAAGCCAGGTCAAGGCTGGTGCAGTCACTGTGGAAAGCCATCAGAGAGCCCAGGCTGAGGTCTGCAGGTGAGCCAGGAAGCAGAGTATACTTCAGCCTCCATCTGACAAGTGGTCCTGTAGCCACTGTGGGAAGGTTTGCCACTTGTGCATTGGGCTCTTCTCCCACACCACTGCCAAGGACCACTGATTGACTGACTTTGTCACGGCTCCTTTCATCTGTCAAGATGTTAGACAGCCTGAGTAACTTTTGCGCTTTACTTAAAACAGTTTAGGTACAACACCTTAAAACTTAATAGCCATTCTGTGGCTTGGTGTGTTTCATGCCTTGCTGTAATTCTCTAGAGTAGGAGGCAGGGGGTGTTGGACACAGCACAATGCAGCCTGAGGCCATGGGGAAGCCCCATTAAAATACACATGAAATAAGGGCCAACTAGGTAGGCTAAGATGCCCTACTGCAGGTTGCCTTGCATTTAAAACACATACAACAAGGTTTAATCAAGGCAACTTCCACTATTTTAAAAACATTCTAAAGTTTCCCACATGTATTAAGTGATGGCTTTAGAATACTTTAAATGGTGAAAATCGTCACGTGTATAGGTACCCTAAGTGCCTGCATTCCAGTGCAGAAATCAGCTTCCTCGGTCCACCACCTCCTCCAATTATGGAGGCCTATTATTTGGGGGGAAAGGTGCACGTGGTGTGCAAATAAATACAGTATTTGGGTGGTGAGGGATAAAAATACCTTTGGTACCTCAGCAAAGGGAAATTAAAGAGCACAGTGTCAGTTAAGACTTGTAAGTAATTGTGCTCAGTTTGTGAGGGCAGAGAGGAATAATTGAGAGAAACTCTTCCGGGGTTCAGTGATTTTTGACAGATTGTGCATTTACAGAATCTTAAGACTGGAAGGACTTCAAGGGTCATCTAAACCAATCACCTGCACAGATGTAGGATGAGCTATTCCTTACCTGCCCTAGATACGTGTCCCTCTAGCCTTTTTAAAAAAACCTTCAGTTAAGGCAATTCTACAACTTTCCTAGGCAGCTTGTGCTTTTGTTTTGCTGCTCTTAATTTTTTTTTATCTGAGATTTAATCTAGATCTATTTAGGTTCTGCAATGCTGAGTCAGTCATACATTTAGCTTTGAAGGGGAACCTATTCTATCCATTTCCCTTTTCTGACTTTGACAAAAAAATACCTTTTGTCAGAAGAGAAACAGTTGTCAATGAAATGAGCTATGTTCTTGCTGCTTCCTTCTGCTGATTTTTAATTTTTTTTTTCTTATTTTGTTTCTATAGGATTCAGAAAGCAAATGTAGTCCCCCCCTGCAAGATTATTCAGCAGAACAAGTTTATCAGGATGTTACCAATGTTGCTGCAGGCAGGTAAATGTTTCCAGCACAAACATTCATTATATTGTATAGCAGAACCAGCTTATCCTTTCATTTCTTTGAGCAGTCCTATACTATGTCTGTATAATTTCTGCGCTCCTACAGAACAGTTCAAACTATATTTATTCAGCACTATTGAAACTGCAATGACTTCTGGGGTGGGGAATGCCAACCAATGTCCACATAGTAGTGAAAGGAGAGGAGATTTTAGACCAAGACTCTAGGGCACACGTTGCATTTAAAGAATGCACCATATGATTCATATTGTCCCTGTGACCTGGCTTTCAGACATGCTGGTTGCATCTACATGTGACACTATGTTGCCGTAGCAACGCGCTACGGTGACGTAGCATCCGCAGGGGTCTCCACATGGGGGTCTACAGTACAGGCTGTTACTGTGCCATGATTTAGTACTTCCTTTTGGAAGTACTAAATCGCAACACAGTAAAAACGTCACCATAGTGACATGTGTAGATGTGCTTGCTGTGCACATTTAGCTCCCACTAACATCACTGGGTGTCACTGGTTTGTCTTGACTCTAGCTTTGGAGTCATTTTTTCAGTAAGCAGAAATAACATCCTGTGACACAGGTCACCAATCACATGGAATAACTAGTAAATAGTAAACAGTGCATTCATGCAAAGAGCTTGTGAGTAAGGTATCGGGTACATCTACACAGCAATCCAGACATATGGCTACAACTCAAGAAGACATACTCCAGTTAAATTTAAATTAGCTAGTGTGGGTAGTGAAAGTAATGTAGCCCTTGCAATATGGAACTCAGTGGGTGTGTCTACATGAGATGCTACTGTGCAGTTGTTACTGTACATTTATTTATTACTTGTAATAGCAAGTAATAAATAAATGCGCAGTAACTGGAGTTACTGTGCAGTGAACATTTTTTTACATAATGCTACTGTTCAGTAGCCTAATAATACTGCGCAATAACATATTAGCACTGTCTGTGCTGTGATGCACTGCTGCGCAGTATTTTTTGGCTACTGTGCAGTCAGTGTCTCGTGTAGACGCACCGAGTGACGACTAGCTGCCTGAGTATACACCAAGTGTTTGAGCTGTAAAACTTGGCCTGGACTGAGCTTCATGTGGCTGTGGCTCCAGTGGTAAGCTGTACCTAAGCTGGTTCATTTAAAAGCAACTGGTGTATTTGCATGAAGTAAAGTAATGTCTTCATTTGCAATGTAGACCTACCCACCGACTGAAATATGTTATGCCTTTATTGGAAACATTCATGGACATGAACTGGAAAACAACATGTGAATCAGCCATTTTCCTGCTGTCAAAGCACAAGGTGGCATTTTGGTCGAAGGTTTGAGTGGACTAGTACTTTTCCTCAAGCCAATGGGGACCATCTCCAGTACCAGGAGAGAAAAGAAATACCTTTGCTTACACTGAAGAGCACAGGAAATACTTTGTCCTTGCAAAATTAACAACACAACAAATAATCACTTCATAATTAAGACATCAGACTAAGATCCTGAGGAAACTTGAGCATTTGCTTTCATTGGCTAAAAAATCTGCTACCATTTTTTACGTGCAGTTGCACACTTAGGAATGGATTCAAGCTGAATGAGTGGTTCTGGATCCAAGCTTCCCTAAAGCGCTGTTTTTATTTAAATCTTAGAGTTCTGAATGTAGAGTTTTAGACCATTAAAACAAACGAGATAGCCTTGACATTCAGATTTGGATCCAGACTTCCCCACATTCAGATGTATTTTGATTGTACCTTTTGATTCAGCCTTTGATTTTGTTCACTGGGGATAGCCAATCTGCAGCATGAGTGCCACAAATGGCATGGGCAGCCTCTGTGTGTGGCTTGTGATAGATCAGAAGGGGATACATAGCACAGTGGCAAATAGGGCAGGGAGCAGAAAATGGAAACAGATGAGTCAGGGAACAGAAAGCAGAGCAGCAGATCAGGCAGGAAAAGGAGATTGGCATGACACTTGGGGAGGGTGCAGGACTCCTTTGGGACACTTCTGCCAGAAAAGTTGGTCCTCATTACTGTACACCATGATGTCAAGCGTATGGTGTTGATATTTATTATAGGTGATACTACCTGGTATTCTTTATCTAAAACTTTCGAAGACCCCATTTTCTGGTGGGTATAACTTTAACTGTTGTTATATGGACATTCTATGAATACAGTTCTTTTGGATGTATCTTCTCATCCAGGTAATTTTATGGAATTTCATTTTTAGCAGCTAATACTGTAATCAGCTGTATGTATAGGCACCGCTGTAAATACAGACAAAAAACCCAAAACCTTTTACTCCTGGGATTTCATAGCACTCAGTGCTTATACCAGTGCTTGAACTCAGAAGGTTCAAGAAAGGTATGAGCAAAAGTAGAACTAAGAAATTTTTGCAGTTCTAACTGCAGTAAAGGCTGCCATTTACAACAAAAACAAATACTTTTCAGATCCCAGATATACACTGGGCATGAAAGCAGCTTTAGGAGAAACAGCCAGGAGTCTGACTCAGACAGCTGGAACAGTGAAGATGATGCGTCTCGGCGGATTTCCAATTTACCTAGAGGTAACTGCAAGATGCTCTCTTTTCCTTAAAATATTAGGCCAGAACTCCAGCATAGCTATAGCAGTGTGCAATACAATTATGCCTGCGTACCTGCTGATTTGGTTCCATGGAGTTTACCTGTAGCAACTGTCATGTCTGTTTTTACCTTGGCTATGAGAACTTCAGGCATATTTTTAAGTCCATTTAACATGTATAAAGTGTAACTTGTGATATGGCCCTAAGTATTCTTTTAACACACTCTGGGCACGTAAATGCCCCCTCTTAGGAACAGAGAGACATCTGTACATCTCCAAAGGGTGATCATATTCCTATAATAGGGGCACTCAGATACCCAGAACAGGTAATAAATAGGGCTGTGTGAAGCTTCTCCAGCTGTCTTGTTTTGACGCTGTTTCGACTCGTTTTGAGTTCGAAACAGTGAAATCGAAATGAAACGAAGGGCTTTGAAACAGCCTCAAAATGAGGGCAGTCGAAACATTTCAAAAGTTTCGAAACATTTTTAATTTTGAAGCAGCCAGCTGGTGGAAGGTAGGGGAGAGCCAGGGCTTCATGCCGAGCGGCTCTGCAGCCCCATGTGGCTCAGCCTGGTAGGGAGCACAGCCCTGGCTCTCCCTGCCTTCTGCCACCGGGCTGCGCTCTGGAAGCTGAGCCCAGTGGAGGGGGGCGGGATGCTGGGGTCTGCGAGCTGCTGGGAGCTGAGCCCAGTGGAGGGAGGTGCGGTGCAGTCCCGGCGCTGCACTCTGGTTCTCCCCACTGGGCTCAGTTCCATGGGGCTGTGAGCTGCTGGGATCTGAGCCTGGTGGAGGGAGTTGGGGTATAGCACTGGGGCTGCGCCCCACCTTCCTCCACTGCGTTCAGCTCCATGGAGCCGCTCTGTGTGCGGGCTGTGCCCAGCACTGGTCCCAGCCGGCAGCAGCAGCCTCCCTCCTGCGCCCCCGGGAGGACTGCAGGACTCTACCAGACTCCTCCCAGGGGTGCGGGCTCTTGATCTGCCTGCTAGATCACAGGACGTTGCTCCTGCTGCCTGGGAGCAGCGCTGGGCACAGCCTGCACCCACTGCCAGGAAGACTGGCGCTGCTGCTGGCCCCAGGCAGCAGGAGCAGCCTCCTGTAATCCAGCAGGCAGATTGGGGCCTGCAGCCCCAGGAGTCCAGCAGAGCTCCCACAGCCCTGCTGGGGGGCGGGCAGGCCCCCAACCTGCCTGCCGGATGACAGGAGGTTGGTTCTGCTGCCTGGCAGATCACAGGAGGATGCTCCTGCTCCCTGGCTCCTGCTTCTCAACACCTTGAGGTGCACTTTCCCAGAAACCTCTGCACCTATCTCTTTGAAACTTGGCAGGCTTCATGCCCTCAATAGGGGCTACCCTCCCTGCCAGTTTAAACTGAATCAGGCAAGAAATGACAAAGTTATGGGAAGCATAAAACTGCCTCACTATAGCCTATAGGCGAAACATTGAAACAGTTTAGACATAACAAAATGGAATAGTGTTTTCGAAACGAAATGAAACTCTAAATGAAACACGGTTCCGTCAAAATGTTGAAACTGAAGTCAAAGAGGAATGGTGCTGTTTCGCACAGCCATAGTAATAAAATCACTCCTATACTTCAGTTGGGTAACTCATTGCTGGTTGCAAGCTGCACATTGGTCATCCGCTAAGTGAAATAGAATTCTGCCCTTCGTGGTAACAGTGGGAACAGAGCTTAGGTCAGTGGTTTGATACCTGGGTCACACTTTTCTGGAATAAAATTGGTGGCACACTTAGTTCTTGCACTCAAAAAGATGTGTATGTGCAGTGAAATGCAGTACTTTTCAGCACTAGTATGATTGCTTCTGGCTGGAGAATGGAATACATGATATGTTTTGAAAAAAACATACAAATATATATATATATGTATATGTATATATGTGTATATATATATATATATATATATATATATAGTGTATTTTATTCCCATGCCAGAAGCAATCATACTAGTGCTGAAAAATACTACTTTTCTGAATTTCACTGGGTACATCTACATGAAACACTTTGCTGCAAAGCAGCGTAGTTTACTGTGTAGTAAGCATGTGCATCTACACGTGCACATGCTTACTGTGCAGTAAGCCTCGCTAATTGTGAGTAAATTTGCTGCCTGCAAATGCAAGTAGCAAATTTACTCACAATTAGTAATGGTGCCATAGCACTCATGTAGACACCTGACTGGGAGCAAATCTTCTCCCAGTCAGTCAGCCACTAGGGGGTGGGAGATTGTTCCCTGCCCCTGGGAGCTACCTGCTGCCTGGGCAAGCTCCACCACCGGAGCCTGGGCAGGGACTATGTAACCCTGCCCTGGCAGCAGGGAGCTCCAAGCCCCACACTGTAGATCGCCATTGGGGTGTGGGGGCTGGGAGATCCCACTCCGTGGCATCAGCACTGGGAGATAAGGGTCTCTCAGCCCAAGCCCCGCAACCAGATCTCTCAGGCTGGGAGACAAGGATCTCCCAGTGCTGGCCCCACAGTCTCAGAGCTGGTGCTTGGAGCTCCCCGCTGGCGGGGGCTGGAGAGACGGTTCCTTGTTCAGCTGCACATTCATGGAGCTGAGTGGGGAACAAGCTCCCCAGCCTGTTCCCCTCCCAACTCCACACTTGTGGAGCTGAGCATGGAATAGGCTTTCTAGCCCCCACCGCACAATCATGGAGCAGGGGCTGGGATCTGTCTCAGTCAGGGACAGGTCCCAGCCCTGTGCCCTGATCAGATGATTGAGGCATGGGGCTTGGAAGGAGTTGCAGGGGTGGGGTAGGTCCCACCCCCCTGCCCCAATCCACCAGTGGGGCTGCTAGCTAGCAGCAAGCTAGCTGCCCCACCAGTGGGTGGGGCAGGGGGGTGGGAGCTTCCCCTCCCCTGCAGCTCATTTTAAGTCCCCTGCTCCCAGTCAGGGAGCCTGGGCCAGGAGCTTCCTGCTGCTGGGGTAGGGGGACATTGTCCCTGCCCTGGCAGCAGGGAGCCCCCTGGGGGTAGGGTGTAATGTCCCAGTCCTGGCCAGGAGACAGCTTCCGTTTCCCTGCATGTGTAGACACCTGTCCAGAAGCATTTACTCATGAATAGTTTAATCACAAGTAAACTGATCCCAGATCATATGCTTGTGTAGACATGACCACTGTGTCCCAGTTGAAAATCACAGAGATCCAAATTCAGAAAACATATGGAGACAGGCCTTGAAGCTAAAATGTTGAGAATCACGGATCTAGCTTGTGCCACATACAGGTGGCAGGGACAGGACCTTACCCTGCTGTGCCCTTGTCTTTCCACTGTCTGCCCCTTCCCAGATCTGTGTCTGTACCTCAGGGGACAAGGGAAGCCCCTGCTGCTGAGACTGCTCCTGCAGGGTCTTACACACTGGCAACCATACCTGCAGCCCCTACTGTTGGCCCTGGGACTACGAGAGTGGATGGGACAAGCTGGGCTGCAAGCCACAACCCCATCTGTGTGAATACCCACCCACTCACTCACAGCAGAGCATGTAACATCACTCCTGGCCCCTGATATGGGTGGGGGGGTGCAGCTGGGAGTGGGGAAGGGAGGGCGAAGGCAGTGGTGGTGGCACTGGCAGTCCTCAGAGAAGCAGCTGCAGGTGTTGCTGGAGTAGCTGGGCCCAGTGGAGGCAAAGGGTGTTAAACAGTGGAGGAGACCATTTGCCTCCTCATAAAAAAGGGATCTTGTGGCAGACTACTGTTGCTCTACATGGTACACTGTTGTGCCACAGCACACCTTTTGGGAATTACTGGCTGAGGTTATCCTGCTTCAGAAATATAGGCCTTGGAGATGTCCTGTGACATAATTGGGCAAACTGAGATATTATTTGTTGCAGAATGTCATGACATTCACTGCATAAATTAACAATCAGCTATATTTGCATATTTGATAAACTGAGTAACCACAATAAATAAAGTGATAAGTAGATGCCTAATTGATTTGAATAATTTTGAAAATAATGTTTAAACCCAGAAGATCAGTAGCAGACAAGGAGCGAGGTGGGGGAGGACAGGGGCAGAAGGGTGTTTAGGAATCAGCAATTGTGGAGTAAAGGGGTCAGGAGGCAGGAACCAGGAAGCTAGGAACCGGGAACAAGAAATCAGAGGCATCTGCCCTTCTGAGCATTCTGCTGAGCACTGAAAGGGCTGTGCTTATAAGCAGGCAGCCACACATGTGCAAGTAACTAGGGCCAACTGAAAGTAGTTAGGCTGTTGGCAACCAGATCCTCTTGGGTAACCACAGCCAGTTGGGGGTTATTTATCCTGCCTGCTACCCTGACTCATGATACAATGAAACATTTTTGGGGGGGATTTATAATTAAAAGAGGACTAGATTCATGCAGAAAACTTGATCCAAAAACATAATTATAGAAGGAAAGAAAAGGAAAAGAGGGATAGGATCAAATTCTAATTACAGGCAACTCCCATATAACGTGGTTTTGCTGAGTGCTATTTCACTATAGCGCTCATTTTAAATACCCCATTCCTCATACCACTTAGCGCTCAGTGAGTAGTGGGGAGGGGGAGAAGTGGCAGTGGTAGTGGTTAGAAGAAGCAGCAAGTTGGTACACAGGCGTGAGTGCGGGGTCCATGCCCAGTGGCAACGCATAGGAGGTGCACAGGGGTGCACGTGCATCCTCTGAGAGCGCTGGTGCACCCCCTGTCAGCTAGTGTTCCTGTGCAGTGGGGGTAGGTAAGAGTGCTGGTGCCCCTCCTGAGACTGCTGGCTGGGGAGTGCGCCAGGAGAAGCAGTCCCCACAGCCGATCCCACCAATCCGGAAATGCCAGCGGTGTGCCTGGAAGTGCCAGTGGTGTGTTGCTGCCAGTTGTGGGTCAGCAGGATTAGCCTCCACAAGGGGACCCTCCCTTCAGACAGCAGGATCAGCCATGGGGGGAGCCCCCCCGGTCACTGACTGTCCAGTCAGGGGGCAAGTGCCCCCCCTGACTCAGGAGGCACCAGTTGCCCATGCCCCTGCTGGTGCCCAGGGCCAGGGCTGGTGAGACCCAGGGCTGGGCAGCAGGAGTATGGGGCCCAGGATGGCACATGGCTAAAGCGGCAGTGGCAGCGAGAAGTGGTGGTAACCAATTATTTTTATTTACATTAATTCCTATGGGGAAATGGGTTTCGCTTACTGAGGTTCCTCTTAACACTCGTTTTTTCCGGAACCAATTAAGAGTGCTAAGCGGAGGTTGCCTGTATAGGTCCTACTTCTACAAACACGGACGCCTATCCTTTATTTTATGCAAGAATAATCTCATTTAAATCAGCAGAACCACTCATATACTTAACACGTGCTTTGGTGGATTGGGGCTGAACCCTGTTCTGAGGGCTTGAAAGGCACTTATGTAAGGACTCTGCCTGTTTGTCCCATGAGAAGTCCAATTGTTTCTATCTCAAGTAGAGAAGAATATCTTTATTGATCAAGGGGTGATAATCAGAAAGCTGAGTCACTGGGAGTGCATTCACACGTTCATTAATATGCTTTTGCTACTGTGCAGTAAATTTAGGACCTCTAAAGTGAGGTACTAACTAATTGCACATGAGGCTGCTCTAATGTGCACTAGCAAAAGCTCACACTTTTTTTAGTGATGCTTAATATGCTGTAGCCTAATTTTACTGCACATTAGTGTATTAGCATGGTTTTTGCTGTGACGCTCTAATGTGCAGTAAAATAGGCTATTGTGCACTAAAGGCAATGTGTAGACATGCCTAGGGAGTATTTAGGAGACACCTTTCGGAGGTGCAGGTTCCTTTCTACTTTTCCTCTCTCCAGTGGAGTGATAATTTACTGATGGCCTATTAATAGCAGCAAATTACAAAGGTAGAATGAGGACAACAGGAAATGGGTCCTGACAGGAGGAATGAGAGTGATTTACAGTTGTTATTCCTAGCAGTAGGAAAAGGACAAGAGTAATTACAGGAACCCACTGTAGGAATGTGATTGAGCTACGGTGAAGATGTAGCCAGAGACTTTTGCCCTGTACGCATTATGAATACAGTTCTGTAGTAACATCTTACTTAGTCTGGGCTGCATGTAGAACCTGCACATGGCGATGGCCATAGCATCTGGATCAGGCTGTCTCCCACAAGAAATCTGATGGTATTTGGAACCACGTTCTTAACAGGATAATAATCCAACCTCTAGAAAGCTTGCTGCATGTGTATACTGAATTACAATATTAAAAATCAGTGGTGAACATATCCCCTTTTTTTAACCAATCTATAGGTAGCATCCTTGTGTCTGAAGATGAACTGACTGAGTTGACTTATATTAAGCCAGTGCCAACTGGGGTAGGTCTGAGGACTGGCATGAAAAATCTGATTCGAGCCCTTCAGCAGCAGATTGAGAAGCAGGACATCTTAAAGGAATTTTTGGTGAGATGCACAAGTACATAGGTTTAAATGTTTGGCACAGCTGGGGCAGAAAGTTGTTGGTATCTCTCTTAAGCTCTAGTGTCTCTCCACATGCCATAGCCAGAGATGGTCCTTACTGATGCCACAGTGATAGGGAGTTGCTCCCAGCTACAGCAAGTCTTCAGATCTATACAGAGAGGAACTATTAAATAAACATCCCTCTCTTTGCATGCAGGCAGGACTCTCACTATTTCCCTGCCCAGACAGGGGAAATATGGATATTTTCCCCCATTCCATGCCCCCAGGAATCAACCTTGGCAGATTAACTTTTCTGCAGAGCCCCCTCAGCTCTCCTGAGCTATTCTTTAAAATACATTCCAGAGGTAGCATCTCTAGTGCTGTTAGGTACTTAGATGGGAAGCTGATTAGAAGAACTACTTTAATACAGTACAGCACGGGACTCATGGGCATAAGATATCATTGAAGTGAAGAATTTTGCAACACTCAAAAAGAATCTGATGAAACATGCAGAAGTGCATCAAATAGAGTTAACTCCTATAAAAGGGCAGAAACTCTCCTGCAAATACTCACCAATAGGGACTAGAAACCAATTTTCTATGGGTGGGCTATTTTATAATTGTCCCTTATAAGGCTGCACCTTGCCCTGAAGCATCTGGTACTGAATAGTAGACTAGATGCTTCTGGTCACAAATGGTAATTCCTATTCTGCATGCTAATATGTTCTTTCTATCCCCCCCCTTTCATCTTAGACCTTCCAGTTACAAATTCCAGTGGACACAAGGTCTGGTATTTGTTTACCTGTCCTAAAGTCCAAAGGCTTGATATCTGATGCATTGCCTATTACTGATCAAGACAGAAGTGTATCACTGAGTCTAGCAACTGTTAGATACTATACAGGTTTCCCTTGATTTATGTGGGTTCGATTTATACCAATTCACTCTTATGCAATGACCCTTTTGTATCTGAAATTTGTTATATGCAAGGTAAATTCACATATATGTGATCGGTACAGGCCGATGTTAAGTGATTGGCATAGGCATGCTCCGCCCTTCCCCAAGCAGATAAGTCTGAGTTTGTGAGGGAAGGGGAAAGGGTGGCCCCAGCCTGCTCTTGTCCAGCTGCAGGCGGCTGCCCACCCCTGCTGCAGCCCTGGGAGTGGTGGATGCTGCCTGCTTGCAGCTGCTGGGCTGCACTGTGTCAGGGGGTTTGGGGCACGGTGCCCGAGGGAAGTGGAGCCCTGGGGGGGTTGTGGCATGGCGCAGCCCAGCAGCTGCAAACCGTTTGCATCGGCTGGTCACACGGGCGCCGCCGACGCGGGGGG
>NW_005841831.1:746213-750155 GCF_000455745.1 Alligator sinensis
CAGACTCAGGCTGGTGGCAGCACCAGGCTCTTCAGGGGTGGGTGAGTGGGGCCTGGCCCTGAAGTGGGGTGAGTGGGGAGAAATGGGGTGAGTGGGGCTGTCACTCACCCCAAGCGCCACGAAGAGCCTGCTACAGCCCTGGGAACAGCAGATGCTGCCTGCTTGCAGCCACTGGGCTGCACCACGCTCCTCTCCCTGCCTTTCCCTAGCCCCAGCCCCATTCCCTCCCTCCCTCCCTCCCTCGGGAATGCATCCCTACCTGTTTAATTGTAAACTGGATTCACTTTATGTGAATTGGATTTATGCACCATTTCCTGGGAATGCATCTACCGCATAAATTGAGGGAAAACTGTAATATGAATCACAGAGGTCTCCTCACCAAGGATGCCAAAGAAAATTGGAGCTCTCTGCATCTGATCCTTCATTCAAACTCAGCATCTATTTTGGCTGTGTTAGGCTGTAGTAATAATTTACCAGGATGTGACTACTTCCATGCTAAAGCATTACATTACAGACTGTGGGCCAGAGTCAATTTAATGTCCATGTCATTGAGAAGATTCATGATGGAATGCAAGCTGGTGCAATGCATGCCAAAAGGTCAAAAAAAGATGAAGAGCAGGAAAAGCATCTAAATATGAGGAGCTGTGAAACAACTGTGATGTACACACCTATCTTCCCTAGCGTGTATTGTGCTGAATTAGATCCCTTCAGACCTATGTTTAAACCACGTAATTTACACTAACTTGCACATTTCAATATGCAAATATACATTTTTCCCACCCCTGATCACTGAAATTCAGCACTGAAATTCAGCAGAAATTAATAGGAACAGTTTGTGTAATCCTATATCAGGATTACACAAGCAACACCCCAAACTGTTCCTGTTAATTACCAGTGCTACAATGCGTCTCAAACACCAGAATTGACACTCCCATCACCAACTTAATGGCAAATTAGTGAAACATGCTTTGGACCTTGGTTTTTCATGGGTAATTCAAGTGTTTTGGATTTGGGTCTTCATATTCCCTGATAAGTCTAAAGCAGGGGTTGGCAACCTTTTGCAAACCCAGGCTGCAGCTTGTAACCCAGCCAGCCCAGCATTCCTCTCCAGCCACTCCAGCAACTATGAGCAGAAGTTCCAGCAAGGAAGAGCAGCTAGCTGGAACACTGGTGATAGGTGTGCCATTAGCAAAACAAAGACTAGATCAAATGACTGGGGAAATTGATATGCCTTTAGTAAAATGTGGAATGAGTCAGATCTTTGCAGGCTGGATCCAGCCTGTGGGCCATAGGTTGCCAACCCCTGGTCTAGAGCATGGTATGCTGATTGCATTGCAGGCAGAATGCTGTTTTCTAGCCATGGGTTACATACACTGATAGTGGTTACTAACAGCAGCTCTGCAGCTTCTCTGGAGACAGAAAATAGAATAACATAACTATTTTCCTTTGATTTAGGCTCTAGAACACATGAAACCACTTGATGACTGCAAAGTTGGTAAAGCACCAGAAAACAGAGAGAAAAACAGATACCGAGATATCCTTCCATGTAAGCAAGTACATTATTAGGAGGTTTAAACATACAGCCACTGGAAGAATATTTCGGAACTATGGAACATGGCCATCAGACTGAGTTACAGAAACAACCTCAACTGCTTCTGGTCATGGATGAGTCCAAAACAGTAGAATATATGAAGTTTTGTTAGAGGACAGTTGAGTAGGATTTATGGGAAGTATGCATATGATTAAGTCTTTCATTACTATGGAGCTTGGTTATACAATGAGTCCCTTCTCTTCCCCTGGGCTGGGTGTTTTGGGACTAGGAGCAAGGGAATCATCTACTCTATAGCTTCCCATTGGCATACTGTGGGGCCATTTTAGTGCCCATAGCTGTTCCCATCATCTGGAGGAAGTGTTGATTATTTAAAGTGAAATTGTTGTGTGTGAGGATCTTTTTCACTTTTAATAATCAACACTTCCTCCAGATGATGGGAACAGCTATGGGCACTAAAATGGCCCCACAGTATGCCAACACTCTGTGCTCACCGATACCCTGACCTGGGTCCCTAGGAACCTCCTCCAGCCCCTTAGTTCCTATCCAAACCTCCAGACATCTTTAGGTGTGTCGTGGAACAAAATGCCACGCTAAAATTTGATCCGAACACTCAGTTTATTAACTGCTAGCAGTGAGAGAAGCTGAAGCAACTCTGCCTGGGTGTGGTCAGGCTCCAACTTTTATACAACAATGTAACCAACCTGCGCACACAAACAACGGTACCATATGTGGCCAATCAGGAAATGGAATCTTTATGCTGGCACATCACAATACTTTTCCACTATCCTTATACTTCCCGCTCACTTCTGTGCCTACGTAACAAGCTTACTCAGAGTTAATGGTCTCCGGAGCCATCTTAGGTGACTGGCTTCCACAATCCCTCCTTTTGGCCAAGCTACGCTCAGGCCAACCCAGAATGCTACCATTAACTTAAAAGATCTTCCCAGAGCCACCCATCCTAGCCTTCAGACAAGCACCGAACCTCGCCAACCTCATCACCAGAAGCAAACTTCCTCAACCCCAGAACACACCAAAAGGATCCAGACCGTGCCAGGACAAGAAATGCAAAACCTGCCAACACATCTCCACCACCCTCACAATTACTACACCCCACAACAGAGCCATCAGCATCCCAGGATCTTACAGCTGCACCTCCAGGAATGTAGTATACCTCATCCAATGCACCAAATGCCCTGATGGAAAATATGTAGGAGAGACGTTCAAACAACAACTGCGCACCAGAATGAACGCACACCAGAAATCCATCAAAGACAGAAATACCCAATTACCGGTGGGGGCACATTTCTCACAGGGGGGCCACTCTCTCTCCAATCTCTCAGTCCTGATCCTCAAGGGAAACTTACACAACACATCCCAGAGACGAGCCTATGAGCTCCATTTCATCAACATCCTGGATACTAGAGATCAGGGACTAAACGTAGACATTGGATTTTTGATACATTACAATCTGCCTGGCAACTGACTCCCCAGCCCAGCCCAGCCCCTGGCTTCTTTACTTTTCATTCCATCCAGGAAGAGCACACACCAACTGCTGCAGCTTCCTGAGCCTGACGAAGGGTTTTTGAATCTGAAAGCTTGCTTAATAACTATTCTCCAGCTATTTGGGTTGGTCTAATAAAAGATATCAAATTCACCCAAGGAACCTTGTCTGCCTAGAAAATGTCCAATATCCTTTCCCATGTTCTCATAAAATAGTGTCTGATCTGGTCCTTAAAACCAAATCTTAGCTGAGCATTCTAAATGAGAGTTTAAAGCTCTTCCACGTGACCCCAGCTCACTTCCTGCCCCTGGGGCAGGGGGTTGGACTCGATGATCTTCTGAGGTCCCTTCCAGCCCTAAAGTCTATGAAGTTTATGAAATTAGTTTTAGGAATGAGGATTTGAATCTTAGAACTGAATGATTAGTATTAACACAGATCACTGGGCATGTCTACATGTGCTGTTAATACTATAAAGGCTTACTGCACCATAAAATACTGTATAGTAATCCTTCCCTGGGAGCACGTTTATCGTGCTCCCTGTTGGGAGCAAATTTACTCCCAATGGGCGCTGCCCAGTAGAGATCTACTTCTACCCTGCTCTGGCCCCCTGCAGCAGCCAGGGGGAGCTCCAGGCTCCCCCAGGGTGCTAGCCTAGGGGCAGGCAGGGAGCACAGAGCCCCATGCACATGGGGCCAGGATAGCTCTACCAGCTGTATGTAGCAGCAGCTGTCTCCTTGCCCTGTACACATCGGGAGAGGTCCTGGTTGTGCACAGGGCTGCGAGACAGCTGCCACTGCAGAGCTCTCCCTGCCCCGTGCACATGGGGATGAGCCCCATGCTCAGTGGGGCTTCCCTGCATAGCCAGGGGCTGGCTGGGAGCTGTCCCACT
>NW_005841831.1:750165-752785 GCF_000455745.1 Alligator sinensis
AGCCAGCCCCAGGCTGGGCAGGGATTTCCCCAAGCAGCTGGGGGCTGGCTGGGAGTTGCCCCAGAAATGGAACAGCTCCTGGCTAGCCCCCAGTTGTGCGGGGAAGAAGAGAGCTCCCCCGTCCCAGTGCTACTTGGCTCCTGGCTCCTGTGGAGAACTGGGAGTTGAGCAGTACCAGCACCAGGGAAGTTCTTCATCCCCTGTGGCCTGGCCCCCTGGTGTTGTGGCTGACCAGAAGCAAATTTGCTCCCAGTCAGTGTCTATACATAAACTACTGCACAGTATCTATTGCACAGTTAGCTCACTACCTGTATTTATAGGTAGTAGCTAACTGCACATTAGACTAATTTACTGCGTGGTAAATGGTGTGCACATCTAGATGGTGACACTTTGCTGCACAGTAGACTACTCTGCTGTCCATTAAAGTATCTTTTGTAGACACACCCACTTAAGTACAGATCTACTCTATTAGTAAATCTGAAGAGACTCACTATGAAAGAAGCAAAACTTAGGTTTACTCATATAAATCTTTGTAATCGCCTATGTTAGGACCAGAAACAGGATTTGTAGCACTGCAGTGCTATGTAAAATAGTGAAATAGTCCAAGTTTTTAAAGTTTCTAATGTTATACAAACACTATCGTATTCTATGGTAGTGATCTACTTCCCTACAATAATACTAGTGTGAGCTGCAGCATATTAGGCTACTACCACAGGATTCTGTAATAGTTATAAGATTTGTCAGAAATCCCAGTATAAGTCCTAGATGAAAGGAATGACACATGATATGTTTGCAGAAACTGCCTATTAGTTAGTATGGATATTAGTGCCACTTGGCTAGCCAAACACGTCTGCATCCTAGATACCACTGAGGTAACCTTCAATTGCCAGATGTTTAGGCTTCCTACAATTATAGATATACAGGAACATGGCTTCAGATTTTCTGCTGAAATGGCAAGGTTTCAAAAATACTTTTTGTTTCTGCTTTAGATGATGAGACACGAGTACCTCTGGGAGAAAACAAGGCTTATATTAATGCAAGTTACATCAGAATTCCTGTTGGACAAGAGGAGCATTTCTATATTATAACCCAAGGTCCTCTGCCTTCCACCACAGCTGATTTCTGGCAGATGGTTTGGGAGAACCAATCAGATGTGATTGCCATGATGACAAAAGAAGTGGAACTTGGAAAAATCAAATGTCATCAATACTGGCCTGAACCTCCATGTGTTTCTGTGGACCTGGCTCAATTCCACCTGAGGCTGGACAATTACCAGATCCTAGATTATTTTATAATTAGAATAATAGAACTGATTAATAAACAGGTAAGTTAAATATATTTAATTATCTGCTGTCGCAAAGGTGACTTGATATTGTAAGTATTTGGACTATTTTCATTTTTGTAGTATTTTGATTATCTTTTAAAGTATATGAAAATCTGAATTACTCTGGTAAACTCATGACTTAGTGACAATAGATGGTTCACTGCTCATTTCAAGCCCAATTATCCTTGAAACTGCTTCTTTCCAAGTCACCTTTCCAAGACCACAGTGAGTTACTACAGTTCAGCTTGATTTAGTCTGATCATGCCTATCTAGCACCACAAAGAGCCATCACACGGCTTGCTCCAAGCCCCTCTCCATGGAAACACTACAGCTCAGCCATTGAGCAATAAAGAGAGGGGGATGGGAGGTTCTTACCTGATTTGTGGTCTTCTAAATTTCCCTGGCTGCTCTGGTGTGGTCTGTCTGCCTCGGTCGGGGGGGGGGAACCTGGGAGCAGGGGTGCAGCCTGCTGCGTTGATCGCTGCTCCTTCACCCTCCCCCATCCCACTTTACAAAATACTGGCTCTACTCATAAGAACCAGTATGCACTCCCCCTTCTTAATGAATTGTTTGAAAGACTGGGGCAAGTGTGTGTCTTCACGAAGTTGGATCTAAGGGGGCCCTACTAGGCTTCTCCAAGAGATGTATGGGGAGCCCATGATTATTGGGCTTTGTTAACTTCTACCAAGGTTTCTTCTGGAATTTCTCCAAAGTGGCAGCCCTCAGAACATACTCCTCAAAAAGGGGGTCTGGTTCCAATGGTCCTAGAAAGCTCAATTCACACTTGACTCCCTGAAGTGGGCCTTTACCTCTGCATCTGTCTTGGCACACCCAGATCTGGTTGTTCCTTTCATAATGGAGGCAGATGCTTCTGCTTCATGGTTGGAACAGAACATGTCCTGGTGTCAGGGGGCTATGAGGCCATCCACCTTCTATTTCTAGAAGATGACCTCTGCCAAGGTTAACTATGAAACTGGGAACGAGGAACTGCTGGCCATCAAGAAGGCCTTTGTAAAATGATGCCATCATTTGGAGGTATCCTGACACCCAGTACAGGTTGTGACTGACCACAAGAACCTACAGTATCTCTGCTCAGCAAGGAATCCCAACCAGTAACAAGCCCATGGGTCTTTTTTGGGTTTTTTTTCCAGATATAATTTTGCTAATTATTTATAGATCCAGAATTCACAATGGCAAGACTGATGTTCTATCCAGAAAGGATGAATACATAGATGCCAGCCCACATAATCTGCTCACGATCTTGGATCATACAAACTTTGTATGTGGTTTGAGGGA
>NW_005841831.1:752816-778761 GCF_000455745.1 Alligator sinensis
GGAGTCCTTTTTGTCCTCCCTCAACCAAAACCCTCTTCTGGAGAGTTGCACCCACTGTGCTGAGTTTAGGACCTCAACTCAACCAGGACTTTAGACCTGAATGGAACATCCTCACTATCAGGGGCAGAGATTCATTAACCAAGGTGGACTATTCATTCCCTGCCATGATGTTCCCACTATTTCTAAAAAAACATCTTCCAGCTCCATGGGATGCCTGTAAGCCAACGGCTCCAACTTATATCCCATTCCTGACTTCTAAAGGTGGAGCTACATGTCTTGTCAACCTATTACCCAGGGTTCAACAGACAGATTAAGCAAGATAACTGCGTCTTCCTCCTGCCATTGGCTGAGTTTGCCTATAAGAACTCAGATTGTAATTCCCCACAGCATGGTCCTTTCTATGGATTCCATCCCTGCTTTCACCTGATCCTGCTCATCATCGCACTGCCCCCACCACAGCAGAGTTAGTATGCCACGTGCCAAAGATCCAGGAGGGCCTCCAAAATCATCTACAAATGCCTTTCAGACTAGCACTGCTCTGAGCACCCTCATTCAGGGTAGGGGATAATTTATGGCTGTTCACACAACATTTTAAATCCATTGCTCCCCCTCCAAGTTGGACTACCAGTACTCGGGCCCATTTTAGATCATGGCACATATCAGTAGCAGTGACTTTTCAGCTGATGCTGCTTGAAACAATGAAAGTCCATCTTGTCTTCCATGTTTTTTACTGAAACTCTACCTAAAAAATCCATTCCTGGGCTACTCCACCACTCTATCCCCACCTGTTTTAGTCCAAGGCAAGGGGAGTATATTAAGGAAGTCCTTGACAGTAAAAAGGCAAGAGGTAAACTCCTTTCTTGTTGATTGGCAAGGGCAGATCTAGAGGCAGTGGCATGACTGCACCTCCATTTCAGACTGAACCACACTTTGGGAGCAACAGCCAGTGACTTTAAGTCCCCCAAACAAACAAGAATCCCTCTCCCTTCCCTTCTATGCTCAGAGGCCTTCCCTCTCTTCCCCTTCCCCCGTTCTCCTGCTTGCTGCTGCTGTTTTCCATGCTGTCCTGGGGGTAAGAGAAGCTGCAAAGCCATTCCTGACCACTCCAGCTAGGGCAGGGGCTGGGCGCCATTGGGGGACAGTGGCAGTGGCGGCAGAGGAGGTTCTCCCTCCCTGCCCTGTCCTCTTGGGAGTCAGAGTGGGGAGGGAGAAGTGCCCACCCATCACTGCTGCTGCTGTCCCCAGCTGAGCCTGGCCTTTGTGCAGCCTAGTCTGAGCAGGCAGGAACAGGCCTGGAGCATCCCTCACAGAGGGGAAGGGGAATGGATTCTTACATGTTTTGCGTCTTACAAGTCCCCAGTTCCTGCGTTCATGGTGTGGTCTGCCTGCACCAGTTGTGGGGAGGAGGCTGGGTGCAGGGAATGCAGCCACCTCTGCAGTATTTGTTGTTGCTCTTGCACTCCCTTTTGCAAAATCATGGATCTGCCCCGGGACCAGCAGACTGTTCATGGAACCAGCCAAGAATGTGCACACCCTGAGTTGGTCTAAGCCTTCCACTGCACATACTTGGAAGGGTTTGGCTTCAGTCACCCAGAGGGTGTTCCAAGAGGAGGGGATGATGTTATGAGCTGAAACTCATTTGGGACACATCCAATCCTAGGCCCAGCTGGAAGTTATCAGGCAATTGGGCCTAGTCATCTCTCAGAAAGAGGGGAGGAGGGCCCTACCCACCTTGGCCTATTTAAGCTCTGCCTAGACAGCAGCAATGTCTTGGCAACAGACCACTATGTTGTGCCTCTGGCCTGCTTGAAACTCCTAATTCTGACTCTGTGCTGTGAACCTTTGGCTTTGACTCTTTTGCCTCTTCCTGATTGCTTGTATCTTTCTTGGACCTCCTGGCTTGGATTAACTCACCTTTTCTCAATCCTTGGCTTGCTGTCTAATACTAGCACTGATACCTGGCTCTTGAACTTGGCCTCCACTCTGGTAAACACCTGACCTAGAGTGATCAGCTTTGACTGCCTTCACCCTATTCAACCTTTACAGTTTGCATTTTAATGTGAGGATCCTGGGAGACATAACGGAGGAACCTGAACTACTGGTGCAGAGCAGGCAACCATGTATTACAGGGATAGCAGAACCATGATGGAATGGCAGTCAGGACTGGTATTGAAGGATACGTACTGTTCAGAAAGCAGAAATGTAGGTAAAAGTAGTGAGGTAGCATCTTTTGACAATGAAGTGATAGACTGTAAAGCAGTGATTCTCAAATACAGTGCCACAACACCCTGGGTGCCTTGAGATCCTTTTAAGGATGATGTGGTTTGCCATGCAATTAGCACCCTTAGGAGTGTGGATACGATTTACAAGATAAAGCCAGAGATTTAAAAAAAAGGAATTAATAATGTTAAAAATATTCTGATCTTGTGTAGTCTTCCTTAGTTCTCTGCAACAGAAGAATTGCACTATTATTTTTCTGTTCACAAAAAACAAGTGGCAACAAAGAGCTGCCATTTTCTGAGGGGTGCCTTGAATCTAACGAGATGGTCCCTTGAATCTAAAGAAGTTGAGAACCACCACTGTAAAGAAAGAATACAGGATGGCTTGGACAAAACAGAAATTGTTTGGGTCAAAATGTCTTTGGAAAATGATGATTAGAAAGATTCTATCTAGCAGGTAAACTTGCAGTGTCATATTTGAATATGGGCAGAAATCTGTCATGCTATTAGAGTAAGAAAAACTCTCATAAATTAATTCATTATGTGAAATTAACTTCCCAGATTCTGAGTGGAGAACAAAGATCCAGATATTCTTGGATGCAAGTCAACAGGTGGTTTTTTCCCCCACCAGTATCACTGAACCAACAAAAAGAAATATTAGTTTATACATGGTTTTGACAAGCAATAAGAACATTAGAAAAGAGCTGGTCATATAAAAATTACCTTGGATCATATGATCAGCAATTGGTTTTGTTTAAATTAAATGTCAGAATAAAAAAAGAATATAACTGTAGCTAAAGTCTTTTATTTCAAAAGGACAAACTTTGATAACTTAAGGGAACTAGTTACTGAAGGCTAGTGAACAAACAAGCTATGGGACTTGAATGTGGAGAAGGTGCCTGGAATTTTTTTAAGTTACTAAAACTGTCTATGGTTTTATGTCAAACAAAGGGAGGAAAAAACTTGTTGGAAGGGCTCCACTGCTAACTGAATGGATAACCACTTCAAAAAACACATTAGCTGTCTAGGAATGGGAAAAGAAACAGGTCTGATCAGTAAAGGCAGGCATGTTTTAGAGGTCGAGGAATGTATGGATGAAGAGAGAAATGTCAAATATCAGATTGAGTTAGACCTGGTAAAAGACATTAATACAAATAGCCATAGATTCTTCTATCATAAATAAAAAGAGAACAAGGATAAATGAACTGGGGCCACTCCACAGCATGGATAGAGTAGAAATTTATTTAGATATGACTCAAAACTAAATGAATCCTTGCCTCAGATTTCAAGGATGATCATAGTGATTTAGGGAGACAAATACAGGATGGATAATGCACTCAAGTGCGAGAGAAGAAATGATTTAAATCCCAGAATTTTGAAAGTACTGTAAATGAGACAACAGGTCCTGTAACAAGTATTTTTAACAAAGTCATGAATGTGGGAGTAAAAATATGGTCAGTGGGCTGGGGGGTATGACTTATGAGTAAAGACTGAGAGAACTGAGCTTATTTAGTCTACAGAAGAGAAGACTGAGAGGGGACTTAATAGCAGCCTTCAACTGCCTAAAGCGGGGTTTGAAAGAGGATGGAGCTAGACAGTTCTCGGTGGTGGCAGGTGGCAGAACCAGGAGCAATGGTCTCAAGTTGCAGCAAGGGAAGCTTAGGTTAGATGTTAGAAAGAATTTTTTCACTAGTTTTACTAGGAGGGTAGTAAAACACTGGAATAGGTTACCCAGAGAGGTGGTGGAAGCTCCATCCTTGGAGGTTCTCAAAACCTGGCTAGACAAACCTTTGGCTGGGATGATCTAGTTGGGGACGGTCCTGCTTTAAGCAGGAGTTTGGACTAGATGACCTCCTGAGGTCAACCCTAACTTTTTATGATTCTATACGATTCTACGGGCATTTATACACCTACCTTTTCTTTTGGTGACGCACCGGAGATCTGCTGCTTCACGTGAGCTGATGTTCACTGCGCTGCGCAGCGTGCAGTTGTATAAGTGGCGAAATGCGCGTCAGTGCAGAGAAAATGGTGGTGGTGCAGTTTTGAACTAAAGCACGTTTGAGGTGTTTTAGTTCAAAAGCGCACCACCACCATTTTCTTCATGCTGACGTGCAATTTGCCACTTATACAACTGCAAGTGTTGCAGCACCGGGCACTTCTCAAAGCGTCTGGTGCTGCAGCACTCCATTTTTGATGTTTGTAAAAATGTGTAAAAATGTCCTATGATGCTATGTGGTTCTGGCTCTCCACTGCACAAATGCAGCTCTGTGTAGCTACATGCCCTGGACCCACACTACCACCCAGCCCAGCCCAGACTCACACTGCTGCCCGAATTCAGCCCCAAGGATTCAGCTCAGGAGGGGCCCCTGCCACCTGGATCTAGTCCAGGGCCTGGGGTGAGTTTGACACCCCTGCTTTAGAACAAATGTAGAAGAAAACAATTTAGAAGGAAATAATACCTAAAGACATGAAGGTAAATAGAAAATGGGGTTAAATGTGACATATATTTAACACACGTGGATTGCCCCAGACTATAAAACAAATCTCACCTACTGGATGACAGTTCAGTAGAACATTTATATGGTGCTACATGGAAAATAATTTAACAGCCAGAGATGGAGATTAGTCAAACTATAAGGTGAATAAGGCACTGGCTCAAAGGGAAATGGAAATATTTTCTATTTAGAGAGCTCATATCAGGGTGGAGGGATGTCACCAGTGCATTTCCTCAAGGATTAGTCTTGGGACTGATCTTGTTAATAACTCTCAGACAAAAGATGGGGGAGTGCTGATAAAATTTGCTGATACAGAGTTAGGAGGCATCATCCTAGGATTATTGGTCCTGACACTTCCCTACTGAAAATATTAATGCAATTGTACAAGGCACTAGCAAGACCTCGTCTAGGATATTGTGTACCTGTTTTGTCATCCATGTACAAAAAAAGATGAATTCAGATAGAAAGATGCAGACAAGAGATCAAGGGACTGCAAAGCATACCATGCAAGAGGAAAATATAAGGGTGTAAAGAGCATATCTACACTGTTATTTAGTGGCATCCCCAAGTCCACCATTTAACCCAAGCCCATCGACTACTTAATTAAAAAGCCTTTAGCTCACCCCACTGGCAATCCAGCCCACCCACAGAAGCTGTACTGTGTATCAGAGTCTGAGGTCAACCTTCTTCGTAGCATACCATGCCCTGGAGCGTGTTCAAAACTCACCCAGGTTGCAGGCCTCAGACACAGGAAATCCGCCAACAACTGATTTGCAGCTTGTCTCTCCCCTAAATATAGTCTCTGTTGCCCACAGGAGAGACAAGTAGTTAGTAGACTGATTTCTAGAAAGGCTCTGCTTTAAGAACAGAAAGCTTCGTCAAAATCTTCTAGGAATCAGTTAGCTCACTCCTTGTCTGTCCTGTGTTTGGACTATGGCAGTGGTAAGATAATGAAGTTGCAGAGTAGGAATTTATGTAGCTTGGGCTAATTAAGCATATCCCTCAGTATTGCCCTCAGGGGTGGGCAAAATGCGGGATCCGGCTCCATTTCCCAGCAGCCCCTGCCTGCATTGCTGCAGCCAGTTTCCATGGAGTCCCCAGGAGCAGCAGGGCTGTGACAGTGAGGTGACAGGGTTTCCACGAAGACTGGCCCAAGCAGCGCTGGCAGGGTGCATGGATGGGCCGGGAGCTGCTCTGGGGCCGGGATTATATAGCAGTGACAGTACGGTCCAGAGCTGGGGCAGAGCTGCAATCCACAGCTTGCACACCCCTGCCCTGGGTGTGTGGGCAGAGGATTGCAGCTGTGCCCCAGCTCCGGCCCATGCTGTCATCACTGCATGATCCTGGCCTGCGCCCCAGAGCAGCTCCCCACCCAGCCATGAGCACTGCTTGGGTGGGTCTCTAAAGAAATCCTGGCCCCCTACTATCATGGCTCCACCACTCCTGGGGGCTTCATGGAAACCAGCTGCAGCTACACGGGCAGGGCTGCTGGGAAATGGAGTCCACTGCGGTCCAGATCTGGCCCTGTGGGCTGTACTTTGCCTGCCCCTGTTATAAATAGTAGTACACCTCTAAAAGAGTTTGGATTCTTTAGCCTACTGATACAATGGCTGAGAAGGGATATGATATGTGGTTATCTATAAATATGCAGGGAGTGAACACCAGGAGTAGACATATTAAGGCAAAGGACATATTAACATGGGAACAAATGTATATAAACCGACCATAACAAAAACTGTATATCAGGGGACAGTTTCTAACTATTAGAGCAGTAAGTTTCTAGAAGTGCCTGCCCATACAAACCTTGGTAATAAAACAACCAAATGTATTTTAAAATGGAGAATGATAGGTCTGAGAAATCAGTTTGGTGATGTGGCTTCATGTGATAGCAGGGACCTGGATTCGATTCTGACCCAGAGGCTCCCATCTAGTCCAGTGTTTGCATGATACTTATACCCAAGGATCTTAAAGCACAAAACATATTAAAATCCTACAGTATCTCTCAGATAGTGTAAATGTTCAATCCTAGGCTGTAGTCCTAGTCCCTCTCTATCGTGATCAATGTATCATGATCAATGTATTATATGAAAATAGAATCTCTCTTGCTTTATTCCTTATTTCATTGTGAAAGCCATAATGATCCATGGTCTGTGGTATCATGAGAAGATGGTGGCATTAAAAGACTGATTCTGATTTCACGTGTGAAACAAAACTCTTCATAACCATAGTTTTGCAGATGTCCCTCAGCATGATGTACAAAGAAAGGCAAACACTGGCATGGTGGTTGCTATGTAAAATGTATCTGTTGCTTTTTGCAACGCATCAGCATTTCAAAGTTCATGTAAAAAAAGAGTTAATCCCATCCCTTTCCTAACTTGAAGGTTTATAGAGATACTGAATCACTACAGTGTAATCCTGACTTCCATTTAACTCTCTGAGCTATCTAAAGGTCATTTATGCTTCTGGAGATTCCAGTGACCTGTGCTTTGCTAGGAAGACTTCAGTCCTGAAAGCTCCTGAATTCTGCGCACCTGGACCTCCTAGTTGTATAAATGTCCAGTTTGAGAAAGGTTTTGAGTGTCCCCTGAGCTCTTTGTAACATGGGACATTTTCTGGATAGCCTAGAGCTATTTTTTTCTCACTTAGCATTTTTAATGTGAAATATTTTTCTGGCCATTGCTAGATGCTCAGTTAAATTACTTATATTTAGTTGTCTAGTTGACTTTATGTGAGTAAATTATAGAATTCCATAAGCAAATACTATTTGTGTTCTTTCTTTTTCAGACAGAAGAAAAACGGTTTATAAAACATTTACAGTTTACCACCTGGCCAGACCATGGCACTCCTAAACTAGCAGAACAGCTGGTAAAATTCATTTGTTACATGAAAAAAGTTCATCAGACAGGACCTATAGTTGCTCACTGCAGTGCTGGGATTGGAAGAAGTGGGGTTCTACTATGTGTAGATATTTTGCTGAGCTACATAGAGAAAGATCTGTGTGTAAGTATATCTAAAACAGCTGGTTATAAATATGATGGCTGACTATTTTATTGTAGGAGAGCTTGGATCAAATTCACTCCTTGTGCAATTTGATTCAAATAAGTCCATTTTCAAAAGAAACTTGATTTCTGATGTTGATTTTGGCCTTTAGGGATAACAATTAAGAGTAAAATATTTATGAAAGTAAAAACTCAAAGATTTCCCACTAGATTTTGTTTTCTCTTTGTTGATAACTTTGTTCTTTTCTGACAGTTCAACATCAAACAGATAGTGAGAGAGCTGCGACATCAGCGCTTTGGCATGATTCAAACAAAGGTAAGGTCTCCATAAGGAAATCAGATTAGCTCTTCATCAAAGGCCCTGCTTCAGGAAGGCCTTTCTGAATTCAAAGGTGAAATGCCATTGAATTCAATGAGAGTAAGCATGTACCTATGCCTACCACCTTTATTCCTACTGAGTAGCACCTTACTACACGAGTGTCTTCCCTAGATGTGAGGTATTGCTCAATGTAATTCTAGTAGAATTTTGTCCTTATTAGGGAATGGAAATAAAAGCATAGGAAAGTGATCTTTAGTGTTGTGTAATATGCTGCAGTCACTACTGACTCTTGATTTTCATGCTAGGATAGAAAGTATTTCCAGGATTTAGGGCCAATTTTGTACCAATCTCTACTAGTTACTCCTTATTTTAAAAAGGAGTAACTAATAGACTAGAATAGTTGGGTTTCATAAGTCTTGCCCCCAAAAAGTGCAGCTTTGAAATGAATCCTTGGGATGGAAGGGCAGATGAGTGCCCTGTTAGCTACTACTAAGCTATCTCTGCCCCTGACAAGTTTTCATATATGACTATTAAGAGATAAATGAGCTGAATTTGATGAGGATAGCATCACAGGGATGGAGGGATGAGAAAATTGAGAGAGTAAATGGAGGAAAGCATATAGATCTACTGCAGTATAATATTTAAACATGTACTTAGATACATCTATCTTATGGACAATGCTTTAAGCATTCTAATATTATAAAAGCCTTAGTCCATCTGTCCGTAATGCTTTATTTGCACTCTTATTGGTTGTCTTAAACAACCAATCAAAGTGCTCTAAGAACGTTCTGGACAGAAGGCAGTGGTGGAGCCATGATGAATCATGACAGCAGGGACCGGAGGGGTGGCGGGGAAGCGAAGCCAGCACTGTTGGCCTTGCCCCTTCCCGCCCTGCTCCTTGGAGGCAGCTGCGGGTGGAGTGGGCCCGGACCCCAAGCAGTAGTGTGTGGGGAGCGGCCCCGGGCCCAATGCAGCGGGGGGGGGGGGGGGTGAGGAGGGAGAGAGAGGAGTGGGCCCGGACCCACCCCTTTCGCCCCTCCCTGTCATTCTTGATGGGCAGTTTGCTAGTGTGCCTATAATGGAGGAAGCACTTAATTTGCATTGACTTCAATGGTCTTGAGTATACTCAATGTGCATTTGAAAACTTCATGTGCATGTACTTAAGTTCTAAATAGGAAGGCCTTCCTGAGCCAAGACTTTATGAATGAATGGGAAAAAAAGGAAGGGCAGAGTGAATGGGGAAAGGAGGGGAAAAAAAAAGAATAAATGCAGAGAGGAGAACAAAACCAGTGAGTTAATGGGGGAGGGGAAACAAAAGATCTTGAACACCCCAAATTTCATGCAGCCCTAGATGATAATTCATCTTATGAAGGTGTGTCCAAAGCAGGAGCTTCAGGCAGCTCTGCACCCTTTGCATACATGTACCGAAGCTGACAGAGTGACTCTGTGCTGGTTTCTCCACATGTCCAGGATCAGTATCTATTCTGTTATGAAGTTGTGCTCAAAGTCCTGCAGAACATTCAAGCCATGGATTCCCATCAACTGCAATAAGTACCCCTGCCATAGCTGTTCATCTTGGAGTCCCTGCATTACTTCATTCTAAAAGGCTGTTAAGCCAGCACAGAGAGGCGCTGTACTGAATATATTATACACCGTCTTACTTTCTACACTATTAGATTATGATATTTGAAGCATTTCTAAATCAGCATAATGTGAGCTAAATGTCACATAGATTTTGGCTCTATATATTGAAAAATTCTCAGCATCACGATGCCACTATCGGGTTATCACAGACAGTAATTCGGATGCTCTGCTTTGCAGCATATTGGTGGCTAGAACAACAATGTTGACTAGTGGCAAAGAGATGACACACCTTATGAAGGACTACGACTATGATCAACTAACTTTTATTGTAAAAAAGGCAGTTAAAATGCTCCTGTACCATGCATGTAGCAAGTGGAAGAAACTCTCCCTTAAATGTCACTCTATACACTTGCTCCTTTATTTTGTATCTATATTCTCTATTCCTAGCAATGCTCCGAAGTGTTTGGAGTCAGTATGTTTGCTTCTGGTAATATGAATAACTTAGACCAGGGGTCTGCAACTTTTATGACCTGTGGGTCATAGCTTACAATCTGGCCTCCGCTCTGGGCCACTGATCCCCTGCTGTTTCCCTAGCTCACCATTCTCTCTCGTATCCCACCACAGTCTTCACTTACTCTGCCACAGATTTCTGTGGCCAATGGCCATGCTGAGGGACAAATTCAGTGGGGAGGGGAGAGAGCAGGTAGGACCAGGCATCAACCAGGACTATGCAGGCAAGAGGTGGAGCTCAGCATAGGAAAGCACTGGGACAAATGGCACACAGCAGGCAGAAGGAAGTTGGGGACACCTGCTCTGTGGCTCACACCACTGTGTGCCACTGATTTCCCCACTTCCTCCCAGGTGCAGTAAGCTAGATCCAAACTCTTCCAGCCTGCAGTCTGAAAATTGCCAATCCCTGATTTATCCCATTTCCTGGCATTGTACCAGGTTTGGAGTTCACACTGTCATCAATAGAAATCACAACATTGATGGCAGGATGTGGTCCTGAAGCTTTAGTGAGGTGCCTTCAAAGCAGGCAAATGATGCTAGGGAATTGGAAAGGAGCAAAGTTTTGTCCAAGCAAGATAAACATATGTAGATATACTTAACTTTCTCAATGTGCACCCATGTAAAAGAGAAAGTGATACTAACCAAGATGAATGTATTTGTACATATACCTGTGACCTTTTCCATTGTAGGGTTGTTGTTTTTTTTTACCTAATAATCCCTTACTTAGGCCCTAATCCAACTTCCACTAAAGTCAATGCAAAATCCCTTTGATTTTGCGGGGGTTGAATAGGCCTTTAAGTGATAGCTAATAATGCTGTTATAGAATTTTTTTTGCAAGAGCCAATTTACATTGTGCAAATTCCACCATTAGCAGATTTCTGCTGTTTTTCCTCTCCATTCTAGTCAACAAGACTTGCATTATAGTTAAACTGGAAAACTCGAGATTTCTTATGTACCACACAGGCAGGGGGATTGTGAGGATTTCATTCATTTATGTTTTTGAATTGTTAACTATGTCTATCAATGCATTTATATCTTATGTTGAAGATCATATTTATGGAGGTAGAATAATTATATACCTAAAGGAAGATTACATTATTGTAAAACTAGGCTTTGTGGTTGTAAAATATATTTAATTACAATGTGTATATTAAAACAGCTCCCTTACCTCCAAACAGGGATAATATTAAGAAGCAATTGCCTACAAAAACACTCCATAAACTGCATGATAATACCATTGTTTTAATATTATTATGAATCAGAACAATAGATTTATGGAACAGAAGGACTATGACATTAAATATAATTTAAAAGCCGATTTTCAAAAAGTTAATCATTAAACTTAGAATACCTGTTATTTTATAATGGACAGTTCCTGCTTTTTGCCATCAGTGATCCTGAGGTAATCTGGCAATAATAGTGAGTAGCATTTACAGTGCAAACCAGCTTCTGATTTAAATGCCATTGGCAGAAATCTAGATTAACTCAGTGGAGTATGTCTCAGAGTTGGATCTAGAAGGGTTGCAGCAGTACACTCACACGTCACTTTGGCAGTGCTGCACATGAGCTCTCAGTGTGGGATCTGGCCAGAGCTCCTGCTTTCACATAGCTCTGGAGTCCAGGAAGTGAGGGGGCTGCTGCCATTCATCTCTTCCTTTTCCCTTGCTGCTGAATTGAGTGGGGAACATGAATGACTGATGCCTCCCGAAACTGGGTGGGGGGCACCATTTGTAGGTGGCAGCATAGGCAGCGAACAGAGACTGCCCACAAATGCTGGCGGCGGTGTTGGCGCTGGGGGGTGGGGTGGCGAGCGGCAACCTCCCGCAGATGCTAGCAGTGGCAGTGAATGGGGATCACCTGCAGATGCTGGTGGCAGCAGTGAAGGAGGGGCAGGTGGCGAGTGGCAACCGCCCGCAGAAGCCAGCAGCGGTGACTAATCTTGGGGGCGGGGGGGCGGTATGTGCCCCCCATACTCCCACTATGAGTCACCTATGGTGGGCAAAGTGAGAGAGCAGAAGGGCAAATAGTAGTTGCATTCACCCCCTGGGCTCCAGTGCTATGTAAAAGCAGGAGCTAAAGCCAGAGCCCACCCTGATCAGCTGGTGAGCTCAGAGCTCACTGCTCACACAGAGCTCCAGCTGAAATCCATGCTGGCCAGGCAGTGAGCCCAGAGAGCTTAGTGTTTGTGTGGCACAAAGTGAGCAGCATCACACCCCTCTTGCCTCAGTCCAGAATCCATTATTGGTATGTTTGGATTCACACTGGTATACATAAGAAGAGTGTCTACCATTTTGTCTTCAACTGATTTTGAGCCTTCTGGAAAGCATTAGCCTCCATATATTACTCATTTGTTTTACTGTCTACACATTGCATCCAGAGTATTATTTGCACAATTCTGTTAGGCATCATTAGTGAAAAGTACAGTCAGAAGTTTATTTCCATTTAGTATTTGGCCTTTCACTGTGGTTTGATATACCGTGGTACATTACTGAGATACCATTGCACACTCTAATGCATGATTCACTTTTTGTACTTGGCTGATTCAAGCCAGATCTTCAACAGAATAATTTTTGTACTTAAAAGGTGTTTTATTGGTTGCTGGGAACAGCTATACTGTGTTTGGAAAGGCAATCCTTTTGGCAATTTGTGTTGCTTCAGTTTTATTTGTGCATCGACTTTGTAGCTGTTTGAACAGAAATGTTTCCTGTTTTACAGGAGTATTAAAGAGATCTTAGAAAGTACTAGTTTGCATTTCATTTTAGTCTCATATGGACGTAGGACTCAAAGGAGCCTCTCAGGTCAAAGTCCAATTGCTTGCATTCTTAGGCAACCATTTATCCAAAGAGTCCTGAAAATAATCCTCTCCAGTCCCTCACATTACACCCACAAAGCACATTATAAAAACTAAATGAAAATACCTAACAATCTGCCACAGGTAAAATGCAGGGGAAGCAGGGCCACAGTCAATGCCCTGCCAATGTAGTGACAGAAAAGGAATTGGTTGATCTATGCTCAGAGAACTATGTCCTATGCCAAACAGGAAGGGGAAAAAATCCACAGTCTTTATCAATCTGGCCAGGGGAAAAAATATTTTCTGACCCCAATCTCACAGTTGGTATGACTTCAGTAGAAGAGCAAGACCCTTCAGGCAGGTACTTGAATGGTTTTCAAACACCAGCAGAATTGTCAATGCACCCTAGTCAAAACCTACAGCTTTCATGATGGTCAGCATCCAATGCTGCAAAGGAAGGTGAAAAGAATCGCAGAATTCAATAAAGGGATCATGAGGAGAATTACAGAGAATCCAAAATAATCTAATATAATAAAAGACTTAGTCTGTCTGTCTGTGTGTGTGTCTGTCTGGAATGCTTTTGGGCAACTGTACATGCACCACCGAGAGGGGGGGCAGCAATTAGCTTCTCAGCCTGGGCTTCTGGGGAAGTTTGTGGTGGTGGTGAACACGCCCCAGCTGCCCGAGCAGTGTGGCTTCCCCACATGTCCCTGCCTGAGGCTAGGCAGATGTGGGGGGATACAGCAGGGCTGGAGCCGGAGTGTGCTGGTGGAGAGGGGTGGAGGGGATGGCAGGGCAAGTTCCCCTCCCACCCCCACACTCCTGGGAGGCAGCGGTGGCATGGGGTGGTGGGTGGCGGCGCTCCATCCCTGCCTGTCGCTCCCCCACCCTCGATCGAGGGAGGTGATGCTCCCCCTCTATGCAGCATTGGTCAGGCTGCAGTTGGAGTACTGTGTCCAGTTTTGGGTGCTGCACTTCAAGAGGGACATGGAGAATCTGGACAGGGTTCAGAGGCAGGCCACTTGCATGATTAGTGGCCTCCATGAAAGACCCTGCGAGGGGAGGTTGAGGGATCTGGATCTCTTCAGCCTTCACAAGAGACATCTGAGGGGAGACCTTGTAGCCACCTATAAGTTTATCAAGGGAGGACAGCAGGGAATTGGAGATGTGCTATTTACCAGAGCACTCCTAGGAGTAACTAGGAATAATGGGTGCAAACTAGTGGAGAGTAGATTCAGGTTAGAAGTTAGGAAGAAATTTTTTACAGTAAGGGTGGCCAGAATCTGGAATGGGCTTCCAAGAGAGGTGGTACTGTCACCTAACTTGGAGGTCTTCAGGAGGAGGCTTGATAGACACTTGGCTGGGGTCATCTGACCTCGGTCCTCTTTCCTTCCAGGGGCAGGGAGTCAGACACGATGATCCTTTGTGGTCTCTTCCAACTCTAGAATCTATGAATCATTCTTGACTGGCAATTGGCTAGTTATCCCATAACTGCCTATTGTGACAGTTCTTGTACCAATCTCTAAAGTATCTGATGCTGGTCATTGTTGGAGACAAGTCACCAAATGAGAAGTATTTTTCTGAATGAAGGTTAATGCTTGAACACCTGCATACTATTCTGCTTCAGCATCACTACTATTAAAGGATCACACCTAACACCACAAATATATATGCATATTGTACAAGGTTTGTACTGTTCTAAGATACATACTTACATACATAAAGAAAGAACAGAGTCTTCTGTGTATGTAAAAATTTGCAGCTTGCATCAGGAAACAATTTCCACTAAAAAAAAGCGTGGTAATTCTGTGCCAAATGTCTTAAAAATTGCTGATCAGCAGCACATAGCAGAAACGTGACAGCTTTGATGGTGAACTGTACTTATCAAAGAGAAATAGTACAGGCCATCCTGACACTCCTTCTAAATGCAATTAATTCATACTTCTTCTAAGAAATTGCAGACTTGCTTCCTTTAATAATCTTTAGGAAGATTTCCCAAATTAGAGCTGTAATTTAAACCAGGATTTTGTTCCCTACATATAAAAAAAAGTAGGGTGTGTCTACACGTTCATTAATGTACCATCATTAGCACACATTAAGTTTAGTACCTGTGGGTCTTTTAAACATGTAAGTGCCACAGTGCCAGGTGCTATGAAAAGCACCTGGTGCTGTGACACTTGCAGTGTGTAAGTGGCAGAATGCATGTCAGCGTGCAGAAAATGGCAGTGATGCACTTTTAAACTAAAACACACTGGAGGTGCTTTAGTTCAAAAGTGCACCACTGTCATTTTCCACGCACTGATACACATTTTGCCACTTATATAATTCCATGCAGTGCAGCACAGTTTGCCTCAGCTCATGTGCAGAGCAGACTTGATTAATTTAGTCTGCTCTGAAGCGGTGGATCTCCAGCGCATCGTGGGACAAAAACGTATGTGTATAAATGCCCTGTAATAACAGATACTAACTGAACGCATCGTAATCAGCACTGTTGCACATTAGCACAGATGAATGCTTTTTTTTTGTGATGTTAATGTACATTAGACTAAGTCTACTGTATATTTAGGGCATTAGCACAGTTTTTGCCACCTGCGCTAATGCTCAGTAGAATTAGTCTTCTGTGTATCATGTATAGACATGCCCAGAATACTTAGAAATCCTGGCAGAGTGGCACTGAATTTTGATGGGTGCTCAACATATCTGCAGCACGAGATAGCCCTCGCCCTAAGGAGCTTATATTCAAACCAAATAAAACATGATAGTGGGGGGATATGTATTACCCTGTTTTAGAAATATGGAACCAAAGCACAGAGAGGCAAGGTGATGTGCTTAAGGTCAGAGGGAGTTAATGGAAGCACTGGGAAATTAACCCAGACCCCAGAGATCTAGTTCAGGCTCGTTTGGCTGAAAAGGAGACAGTGGTGGCCCCAGTAATAATCATCACAATATCAGAGCAAGAGGCTTGAAGGACCATATTTTTTTCTTATGTCCAGCCAGGTGACTAGGTTCATTGGGTTGTTTTTGCTTGCTCTTCTGAGACCATGATAGGTGACCGGGCCCTAGATGTTGCAGTCCTTCACTGAGAATATTCAGGACCATCCAAGTCCTCCTGTGGCTGCCCTCTGAGCTTTAGTGTTTTTGGGTTTGAACCACTTGATCCTCAGATCTCTGATTTTGACTCTTTGAATTACACCATAATTCTGATCCCTTTGTTGACCCACGTCCAGAGGAGCAGTTTACACAACCACTGACTAGCCTCTAGCAGAATAGCAGTGGTCAAGAACACCAGCTTAAGGCCCTGGCTCAAGGAGGAGTTTGATTTACAACAGCTAGATGGAGGGGAAACCATTCTGGTTTAGGCCCCCACTGAGAAGCTAAGATCAGGGTTTGTCATTTAAGAGACTCAGCTTCTGGGTCTGAAGTATTCCTGAATAAGCCTTCTGTTAAATTATTTAGCAAACCAAGGGCACTGTCACCACTTTTCCCTCATAATAATAATATTGCCCATTAAAGAATAAGTAAGAACAAATAAATGTGAATGTGAACTAGGATGCAGAATAAATACAGCTAGTAAAACAATACCACCTAGAGGCCCATAGCAAACACTACGCCAACGCCTATACACAGCAACCCAGTTGCTTATGGAATAAAAGAGAAAGGGCTCTTTTTCCTCTTTTAAAAATGAACAGACATTATACATGGCAAAATCCTATTTGATAAACTCTGTTTCATGACAGTGTTGGCTGTTGTGATCAGCAGAGACATTCACACACTCGATTCTTAAACTCTTACTAGAGCTGGAGATGCTTAGTGTGGAGTTCTCAGCCTTGTAAACTGTTTTCCTTTGTTTGCCCACCAAAACCCAGCTCTGCTAACCTCTTGAGGGTGCAGACAGAAATGACAATTTTCACCCGATCTGGCCACAAAAAGCAGCCTAAGCCGTGACCAAACACAAGTGCATGGCTGCAGACCGCTTCAAAAGTGGCTGATTGGGTGAAAAACTAAGCCTTGCCCAATTAAGTATCTGACTAAGTCTCTCTCTCTAAAATCCACTCAAGAGAATATGTGTACACTTCTGCAGGAAGTTTAGTTGTCATGCCCCTAGTCAGCCACAGGGAAGAGGTAGAGATAGTCTCTTGTCAGTTTTAGACCAGGGACCCCAGCCCAGACAGCCAGCCCATGCCTGTGCTACCTGGTGCCAGCAGTGCATGCCCCCATCATGCTGCTACTTGCTAAGAGCAGACAAGCTGGCTGCTGACAGATAGTGGAGGGGGGTTCTGAGCCCCCATCCTTGTCCAGCACCCCTGGGATCCCAGCCTGGGCTGCCAGCCCTAGCTCGTGCTGCCTGGTAACCGCTTTCCAAGCCCCACCCGGCACCGCAGCACTCCTGGTCCATTTTCAGCAGCCAGCTATGTGCCCTTTCTGGAGCCCTGGCTGGCTTACAATGCAGGTGGCATTGCCCCCTGCTGTCCAGTCTGTCATTGCACAGAGGTACAAGCCCACATGTTAAGGAGCTACTTGTCTATCTAGTTTTTACAGCTCTGTACTTTTCAGCACTTTTTGTAAAGCAATGAAATTTACAGCGTTATTCCCAACTACTGTCCGTACCCTGAATGTACATAAAAAGCCTTTGCACTGAAGCAGGGTTGGACACAATGCAATATGGGAGGCAGTAACTGTGAGGTGCTCTCAGTCAAGAAATGCGGGAGTAAGGTGGGACAGTTTCCAAGTCCAAAGTCTGCCGGAGCCTTGGCAGCTTATTCTGTTGCACGACTACATCATGCTGGTGCCTGTAACCTATGACACAAGTGAGTGAACTAGCTAACAGCACACCCAGCTGCTTTTGGTTCCTCAGCCTGATGACCAAGTAGCCGCTCACCACTGGATTAACTGGAGGAAGCCCAGAGGAGGCCTTGATCTCACATTTCTGGCTCTACAGCAAAGCACCTCGTGCCACTGCCCTCATCAGGGCTTGTTTGCTGATTGTGTTGATTAAACACCTCCATTTTTCACAGCAAATAAACCCCAGCTGAGAGTGCAGCACTTGAAGCAAGAGTTGAAGCTTGTAAACTGAGCAGGTAAAGTGAGGAAGTCACTTTCTGGCTTGATCTTTTAAAGTCCCAGAGGCTTGTTTGATGGACACATGTTTACACAGAGATTTTGCAGCTTTTCGCATGTAGATTTAGCTCAGGTTTGGAAACTGCGCTTTGCTGAATCAGTGCAGTGCTCATGTGCTATGGAAAATATGACACTTGCTTCAGTCTATATCTGAAACCATGCTTGATGATCAAAGATCGATCAAAGTAAGAATCCAGCTCAGTCCACTGAGACTCTACTGGCTTGATGTGCTCTGACAGCAGCTGCCAGAGAGAGACCAACCTGGTAAACTGTCTCTGAGGTGTGGGCAACCTGTCCAGGGCCAGGTTACTCAATGATGGGAACTGATAACCTGTGTTGTTATCAGCACAGGAAGGAAAACTGTGCCCAGAAGCAGTGCAGGAGATGAGTGTCAGATCAGACCTTGCTGTGTTCTCTGCAAAGCACCAAACAGACCTGTTTATCTATCAAGAGACAGTGAACTCTTGTGCTAAGTACACACAGTCAAAAATAAAGCCCAAAGCTGAATCGATTCAGTCTTTGCAGGTTAGTCTAAACTGCAAAGATTAAACTGAGAAACAACTGGACACACATTTACCTTTGATTCTGGATATGCAGCCACATGCCTGCAGTAGCTCAAGTCAGGTGCTAGAGCATGGCTTTCTAGCTGTATGTTCACTTCCTCTTCCTGCTGCCCCTGAGATCTCTGGGATTTGCAGTCCAGCATCATAGCAGCAGGACTCTCTCCAGCCCTTCCCTTCCCTGCTGGAGCAGACAGCACAGCCCAGCCCAGGGCTACAAAGCATGCTGGGATGTTGGTGGACTGTGATTTAACTTGAACCAGGAAGGGGTCTGGAACAGAAGTTTCATAAACCAGTTTGACCCAAATCAGTTAAGTCTGATACTACATTCAACCAGGTTTATCTTAAACCAATTTTTCACCATTTTGAAACTGGTTTATGTGCACTGAACTTCTGTTCTGTTCCAGGTTTAAACCAGTTTCTGGTGTCTTAAATGGGTTTATGTATAACTTCTGTCCCTAGTCTTGTAGATCCTGCTCTGAATTTTATAGCTACTTAGCTCTGTATTTAAACTACTCTAATGTAAGCTTGAAATGCCCTTGGGTTGTAGACCCTGCCCCACCCAACCAAGGGACAGGTACAGTAGAAGCTGTACAGTAGTTGTTCAGCTCCCCTGGCACATTAGGACAATATAGCAATTAAGCAGCATTGCTCAGAGTCTCTCCCCTTCTTGCCTTTGCTTGGATCAGAGACCAGTACACATACACATGTGTCAAGTGCATATAGCAGCCAAGCTCCATTTCAGCACAAGCACATTTGGAAATATATAGGGCTGAGAGCCAGGTCCTAAGTGGCACAGAAGAGTATAGATGAAATCCCAAAGCACACTCAGTAGGCCCTGAGTTTCTCTGAAAACCTGACACAGGTTCATCCAAGGAGTTTATTTCTACTAAGGCTAATATCACAGGACACTGGAGAGCTACATTCTGCCAGGGTCTGTCCAGCCTTTTATTCAGATCTAGATACTTGGAGGCATTGTAAATATTTTCATCATCACCACCTTTTAGCACATGGGGAAACCAAGGCATTGACTCACCTATGCACAGACTGCAATAGAGCAAGGACTAAACCCGACTCTTCCTCCGTCTCAGGCCAGTGCCTACTAGAGCTGTGCGAAGCTTCAGGTGCTGACTTGATTTGGAGGAGATTCGGCCCAGTTTGGGGGCTGAATCTCTCAATCTGAATCAGATCAGGAGACCAATTAAAAGGTCTGAATTGATTTGAAGGTCTCTGAATCGATTTGGAAAAGATTCGGAGAGCTTCGGAGATTCGGACAGTCCCTGCTTACTGCTGCAGGGAGCTGGACTGATAACTAGGGGGCGGGGGAGGGGGGCTAGAGGAAAAGGGAGGGGAGGGGACCTTGGAGGGACCCCTGCCAGGCCCCATCCTCTGCTGAAGACTGGCCTGGTAATTGCATGGGCAGAGGTTTGTTAGGCCTCTAAGGTGCCAGGGGTCTATGGTTCAATTGCACCTGAAAGGGTTGGCCTGTGGCCTAGCCCTACCCTGAGGCCCACTACTGTTAATGAAGACAAACATCAAAGTAAGGGTTAATAAGCAAATCTGTATTATAAGACAAAGGTATCAACAATCATGACAACATGAACTAATCAACAACCATCGAACAGAACACTGTATACAATATGTACAGAGAGCAATTCTGGCCTGTCACCAGCAGTGGCAGCCGGGAAGACTGACACACAGGCTACAGGGCCTGCTGTCAGGTCCCTGTCCGACAGAGGATTTCTATCCTTTCCTCCACAAGTGAAGTACTCGGAGACCTCTGAGGGGGAGGGTGATACTTTACCTGTCCTGGGGTGGGGGTGGGGGGGAACGAAGGTCAGTATCTCCAGTGGAATTCAGGTGTATCCTGGTGGACTTATCCTTGTCCCCGCACACACCACTCAGCACCCGCACACCTCATCTTCCCCCACCTCTCACACGTGGGCAGTATTCACTTCTACAACATCCCAGCAGATCCAGCACCACACAAATCTCTCCGACTCTCAGCTATGACGCCCAACGCATGCAGACACCCAGGTGTACAGCCAGTCATGCCCTGTCAGTCACGTCTACCTGTGTATACACAGCTCCCACTGCCTCTCGACGCATGTGCTCCCCACTGCACACATGCACGCACGTGCTGAGGCAATGGCCAAGACCTGTTTTATGGTGGCCACCTCATGCCATGTGTCAATCATGCCAGTGGTTCAATCACAATTCCTTCATTCCAATCAATCAAGAACATCACTTTCTTGGACCAATCACATTAATTATTACCACATAAACTTATTAACATAATTTTCCCGCTCTGTTGTTATATAACAAGGTTTCAACTGTGCATGCCTCAGTTTCCTAAGTAGGTCATGGCATCATCAAGGTCAGAAGTTTAGATGTTCCAGAAACTTCTCATCTTTAGCTGTCCTACGCATGCGAAACCAATATTATGACTAAGCCAGTACTCACACTGTTTACACTGCCTGCTCCCCCAGGCTCCTAAGTGCCCCCTGACCCCTGCCTGCTCCCCTAGCTCCCCCTCCCCCCGCAATGCCACGGCTGTCCCACCCATCCCAGCTCCCGGCCCTTTAAAAAAAAAAAAAAAAAAAGAACCCCCCTGCACTCACCAGCTGCTACAGCAGCTGTCGGGGCTTCTGGGGACTCATGACAGAGCCCCCCACATAGCGTGGGACAGCAGGGATCATCCCCCTGTCTAGCAGAAGCTGGTGAGCATGAGGTTTTTTTTTTTAAGTGCCGGAAGCTGGGACGGGCAGCCCTGGGGGGCAGGGGGGACGGGACTGGGAGAGCAGGTGGGGGTCAGGGGCTCATGGCAGAGCCCCCCATGCAGTGTGAGGCAGCAGGGGGCAGTGAGGATCACCCCCCCCTCCGCCCAGTAGCATCTGGTGAGTGGGGGCTTTTTTTTTTTAAAGAGCTGGGAGCTGGGGCTGGGTGGGGGTTGGGGGCTTGTGGCAGAACCCCCCACGTAGCATGGGGCAGTGGAGGGCAGCGGGGATTCCCCCCCCCCCCAGCAGCACCCGGTACGTGGAGGCTTTTTTCCAACTGGCAGCAGCCAGTGAGTGTCAGGCTTTTTTTTCCAAAGAGCTGGGATCTGGGGCCGGGTGGGGCAACCATTGATGGGCCTGGGAGAGTGGCCAGGGAATGGGGACGATTCAGAGATTTGGCTGATTTGGCAGTAGCCGAATCACTGAATCAGATTTGGCTGAATTGATTTGGGACAGTGATTTGAATCACCGAATTGAATCACTGTCTCCTGAATTGGCCAAATCCAAATCCGAAACCAACCCTAGCCGCTTTGCACAGGCCTAGTGCCTACCCAGAAGGCTGTCCTTTATCCCAAGCAAGGCTTGTATCTGCACTTTCTGGCTGAAATTTTTTACTGATATTGGATTTGGCTATTTTATTTGTTGAATAGGAACTCTGCATAAGCCTTGAGGAACGTGTACTTGCACAGGGGAAAAGGAAAGAAAGTGCTGCTTTGAATGACAATGCAAGAGGTCAAATAGCTCTGTCCAGGACTCCTGGGTTTCATCACTCACCTTGATCCTAACTTGTTGCAAAGTCATGAGCTGCTTAACCACACAGTGCCTTGGTTTCCTCATCAGTTAAAGGGTTTCATGTCCCCTCTCCCACGGGGGATGCATTAAACTTAGCAAATGTTTGCAGAATGATTCTGGAGTTCCAGAGGTGAGATGTTAGAGTGTAAATACTTTGCAGGTCAGCACTTACTAGACACTTTGGCTAGCATGGCCCTGCCACTGCACTACTATGGTTCCACCAGGAGTTGGTTCTGCAAAGGAAAATTTGGCTCTTTGGTAATAACAGCAGGCTTTTTTGCAGGAGGATTTCAGACACAGCTGTTTCTGTTGAAGAAAGCAGAGGGCAATGAACCAGAACCATTTAATGCAAGCTCAGTACCATTTGTGCTGCCTGACTGGAGTTTTAAATCATGCTGGATGAAACCATCTAGCACACCTCTACAGTCAGAGTTCAGTAAAGCCTGGGCAATGCCATGCCATACAGGGCTTTCTCACTGTCACTTACCCACAACAGATGCTCAGCCCTGCAGAGTGATGCTGCTTTTTCTAAGGGCCTTGTTACATGGTAATTTTAGGCAACTTCTGGAGCTCTTAACTCCTAGACTGGCTGCATGTTAACACCTTTTAAGTGGCTTAAAACAGTCATTATTTGTTTTAAAGTTATACCACTCCAGGGCAGGATTATTTCTAGTCTACCTAGTTTTGCTCCTGTTCCACTAAATTTGCTCCTGTTCCAGACAGCTATTTTGCCCAAGTTGAAGTCCTGCTGCATCACAGGATGCAGTGGCCACTCCTGAGTCAGGGGGAGCAGGAGTGCTGGGGCACAGCAGGCCCAGGCATGGCACATCTGCCCTGCTGTTCTGCTCATGCCCTGCAGTCTGAGAACAAGTTGAGGGGTGGGGAGGGCGGTACAGGGATGGGACTTCCTGTTCCCACTGGGCTTGGGAGGCAGTTGTGAGTGGCACAGCCTCCCAGCCTGCTCTGTGCAGCCCCAGCCCAGACAGGCAGCACTGAACCCTACACTCAATGCCCAGAGCCACCCAGCTGCTCTGCAGGGTTCAGGGGCTCCAGGTGCCTGCCAACCGGTGGCTGCAGTGTGACAGCCTGAGGCTGATTCCTACTGACTGTTTGCTCTGCTGGGTTGCGCACGGTCCAGCCACTGGTTCCTCTGCCTGACTTGCCTGTCAGCAGCTGTACCCCTTGCCAGGCATGTTCCCAGAATGATGGGCATGAGCAGAGCAAGCAAACTCCAGGGTTGCATTGCTGGCTCTGCTTGGTGGGAGCAGTGAGCTGGTGCTTAGGTCAAGGTAAACTGACCCTGGTGCCTTGAAAAGAGAGAAGCATGTATAGGGGCGCAGTGTCTGTTGATTACCCTGCAGGGGTATGCTGCGTTATTATCCTTGTACTGATAAATACACTGTGGCTGTGTTTACATGAGATGCTACAGTAGCACTGAGGGGCACTAACCCTGACCTGACATGGTAGCTCGTTGCTACTGTGCCATAGTGTCAGAAAAAAAATGTGCGGACATTACGGCACAGTGACGCACATTACTGCACAGTCATTTAGTACTTGGTTATGCAAATACTAAAAGACTGTGCAGTAACAACTCTGCAGTCTGCCTCTCGTGTAGACACAGCCAGTATTTTGATCAGAATGTCCCAAACTGAAAGGCAAGCAAGATCTCACTCCCCAGCCAATTCTTTCTGCTCACCAGTAGATGGCAGCAGAAAGCTCTCTCAGTCACTGTCAGGAGCTTTAATGTTCTTCTGCACTGGGCACCCTGGATCCAGGGCAGGGGAGCATCTGGGAAACACAAGGGGAATTTTGCAAGAGGGCCCTAAGGAATCATCCCTGCTGGAGTAGGAAGGGCTCAGCCAAGAGACAGGCTGGGAAGTACAGCTCCCCTATCACCCAGCACCGGAAACTGCCCCCTCATGCACTGCAGGAAGACACTGGATGGGCAGTGAATTACATAGAGAATGGGGCAAAGGCTAGGGCTGTGTGAAGCTTCGGGTGCTGATTCGATTCAGAGGAGATTCAGCCTGATTTGGTGGCCGAATCTCCAAATCCAAATCAAATCAGGGGATCAATAAAAAGGTCCAAATCGACTCAAAGCTCTCTGAATCTTCAGAAAAGATTCGGAGAGCTTGAACTTGGATCCGTGCTGTCCCCTACTGCCCCATGCTTCATGGGGGCCTCTGCACAAGCTCCACGACCCCAGCCCCCTCTGGCCCTTTAAGAAAAATAACCCCCCAAAATCCCTAGTACTCACCAGCTCCTGCAGCAGCCTTGGGGCTTCTGGGTGGCTCATGCAGAGCCCACCATGCAGCGCGGGGAAGCAGGGGGCAGTGGGGATCGCCCCCGGAACCAGTGAGTGAGGGGGTTTTGTTTTTGTTTTTCTTAAAGGGCCGGGTCAGCCATGGAAGCCGGGGGGAGGTGGCTGGGACAGCAGAGTGTGGTTTGGGGGGCTTGTGCAGAGCCCCCCATGCAGCGTGGGGCAGTGAGGGGCAGCAGGGATCTCCCCCTGCCTGGCAGCACCTGGTGAGTCAGGGCTTCTTTTTTCAAAGTGCCGGGAACTGGGATGCCCAGGGCAGCTATTACCCAGGGCTGGGAGAGCGGGCGGGGATGGGCCTGGGTGATTCAGAGATTTGGCAGCAGCTGAATTTCTGAATCAGATTCAGCCAAATCAATTCGGGACAGTGATTCAAATCACCAAACTGAATCACTGTCCTCTGAATCAGCCAAATCCGAATCTGGAGTGAATACTGGCTGCTTCGCACAGGCCTAGCAAAGGGTGGAAGAGTCCAATTCCCAGACCTGGATGACAACTGCAGCATGCCAAAGCATATGCTGAGCCCTGCTTTATTTGATAGATGGTAAAAAGGGGTGGGGGGATATTTATGCAGTGTGTTTACATGTGTACGTGCAGCGCTACCCTCTAGTGGGCCAAAAGAGAAGCACTTAGCCACACGCCTTGGACTAGGGCTGCGCAAATCTTCGGTCCCTGATTCAACTTGGTGGAGATTCGGCCTGATTCAGTGTCCGAATCTCTGAATCTGAATCGAATCAGAGCACCCTTTAATCTCTCTGAATCGAATCAGGAAAGACACAGCTTTAAATGTTTTTTCTACATACCTCTAGGTAGCAGGCGGCTCATGAATGCTACAATGCTGGGGTGTGGAAAGCATCCCACAGAAATGCAGGGGGCTCCTCAGCGTGCTCAGCAGCAGACCTTGAAGTGGACCAGAAGCACGTCCAGTCTACTTCTGCGTCCGCTAGCAAGTTCCCCACAGGGGTGAAGCCCCAGGCAATGGAGCCAGCGGCCTTCGCTTCTCCCTGTCACCACATGCAGCTTCCAGGACTCAGCCAGAACTGGCAGGGATTCCTATGTGATGGAGCCAGGCTGGCTTGGCCCTGCGTCCTGCTTCCTGGTGAAGCCCCAGGAGCTGTACATGGTGTCAGGGAGTGAGGCCAGGCCACTGGCTTCAATGTACATGGCAACCCCTCACAGCATGTGGCTCTGCTGGGGTCCCAGGAACTGCATGTGAGACGCGGGGTGGGGTGGGGGGGGGCCAAGTGATGGAGGCAGGGCATCTGGGCCCCACTCAATGTCAGCACTTGCAGATCCCAGAAGTGGCTGGAATTGTGTGCTGCCGGGGGCTCCACTTGTGTGGGCATGAGTGCCCTGAGGGCCTGCTGCTTGTTGCTCCACTGGCAGCAGGAGCTGTGTGCCATGGAGAGGGTAGGGGGGGCACATCCCCCATACCCACCCCACTCCCTCCACCCTAACCCCCCT